>NW_024081138.1:17847-498667 GCF_003009895.1 Hyaena hyaena
TATCTTTTTTTTTTTTTTTTTTTTTTTTTTACTGGGCATTTATTGTTTTTTTATCTCCACTGGGCATAGATACCACATAATTTATCAATCTTCTGTAAGTTAACACTTAAGTTTACACAGAGTCTGAACCCCTGTTAATGCTAAATATTAAGTTGGACTAAAGAACAGGAGACTCACAGCAGGCTTGTTAGAAACTACTCTAATGTGATCATGAACAACATGGCAGGGGTCTTCTGCCTTTATTTCCAAGTGTTGGGCAATTCTTTTTGCTTTGGGTTTGGCCAATGAATCACTGGCCAATCTGGGACCATGGCCCTCTGGGATCTAGACTTCGGTAGTCAAGCGAAAGTTTCTAACCCTTTGAGCCTTTGTAACCAAATGAATTCAGCATAAGAATATCTTTATACTTACAACTTGCAATGAAGCTGGGGAAACAAGAGAGGGAAAAGAAACAGGAGCTTGAAGATGAAACGGATTTAATTTTCATTTTCACATCGGGTGGGACCTCTTCCTTGTGGGAAATGGGGTATGCTTTAGATTTGTAGCAGCCATCTGCCTGGAAGCAGAAAAGAATCATGTTTCTATCTGACCAACATATTCCTTACACTCAGCAGTGATCCTTTCCTCTCTGTCCTCTTCGGATCAATTTTCTGTTTATATTATCAATCCACTCATTTCCCTTCTTCCTTATCGCTCTCCCTAATCTTTAGCTCCTCCCTTTCTACTCTTCTTGGGTCTTTATATTTACTTCAAGTAGTTTTTGCTCTTTTTCTTTATGTCCCTACTCTCTTGGAGTGGTTGAAAGCAGAAAAGATGTTTTATCTTCTCTCTCTCTCTCTTTCCCTCTCTCTCCTCTCTCTCTCTCATTCCTTTCTTTAGTTTGCTTTTATGACATCCACCCCTCTATGCCCAGCTGTTTCTTTGATTATTACTACCCAGGCCCTTTGCCACCCAGTTTCTCCACTTGGCCATTTTACACATTCTTAGGTCTTAGAAGGAGGTCAAAAGAAGCAAAACTCTTAAGATAAATCGACATCCATTTTAGAGAATATTCTTTAATTATCCTTTATTCCAGAATATCTTCTTGGTCACGTTTAATACATTCAATAAATAAAAATTACTTTTAAAACTGTGAGGAGAACAAAGCAAAACAAAAGAAAACAAAAATTGTAAAGACAATGATACTACCATACATTTTAAAAGAACTAATTTTTCCATAAGACTGCCTCATTAATATAAACATGTTCACTTCTATATTTTCTTCTGTCTTTGTCTTCTGATGATTGCAAAAAGTATTCATTATGTGAATGTATTTTAGAAAACCTCTTTATCTAAGCTGTGGCATAGATATGTGAGTGTACTTTGCAGATGTAGTCAGGAGTAGTCAAAGGTTGGCAATCTAAAGACTGTGAGGCATTGTGATCTTTCATGTGGGAAACAGAGCTCAGCCTTCAGGAAGCTGTGTCCATCCACATGCAGGGTGTCACAGTCTTTGAATTATTGTACTCTGAACATGTAGTTAAATCAATAAAGTTCTGCCTCCACAAGTAAACATCAGCAACAGGCTTGTTTTCTAATTCATTTGGAGCAGAAGGACAAGCTAGTTAATAAAGGACATTCTAATAAACGAACAAAGAACATCCATTGTGTGAATGAAAAGTACACTATGGTATAGCAGTGAGAGTGTGAGATCTGAGTTAAGTCCTGCTGTTCACTAGTTGGGTAAACCTTGAGTATGCCAATTAAGTTATCCAGGTTTTAGTGTCTTCTTTTGTAAAGTAGAAATATTAATAGAAATATTAATCACTATTTTTGAGATTATTATATGAATATGATATCCACAAAGATATATATTATATAGGTCTTAGAACAAGATACAGTTATCACAAATGCTGAGGAACTGTTACAATTGTCATCTAACCATTTGTTTTTCTGTTCATCACGAATGTTTACATGGAGGAAGTGAAATTTCAAGCTTTGCTACAGATTTGTATTAAGTATATATATTTGCCACAATTCCTTCCAACTTATAAGTGGATATTTGCTGGGCAACTAGAAGTAATTAAAGCAGTAGCCAATTAAAAACAATGTGTTACTGACATAGGAATAGACTGATAGATCAATGAGATGGCATAAGGTTGAGAAACCATCTTACATTTATGAAAAAGTTGAGTATATGATAAAGATAACATTTCAGATTGGTGGGCACTTGGATGAAAATATATCCTTGCATGAAGTATGAAATCTCCACATTTTCTGCCAACATTATTTAAAGAAGGACCTTGATTTTTGTTTTAAATTTTTACTGAATTATATAGTATAGTGAATTGAATCTTCTTCCCAAATTCTCAATGAAATCATAAAGGATACTTTAAAATCAGTACATTCATAACAAATGCTGAAAAAAGAGTGCTGTATGGAGTAGAAACTTAAAAAAATTAATGCAGAATAGAAAGAAAATGGGGTTGGATTAATCAAGACAACCAAGAATATTGGGATGTCTTAGGAAAAACAGCAAAAAGGAATCTAGAAGTGGAAGGAAAAATCAGGATCACAAATTTGGGAAACAAAGAACTTAAGAACATTCTAATCTATTATCACTAGAGACATTTAGGAGAATATTTCAACCTTAAAATAGAAACAGGTTGCACTGAAGAGGAAAAAATAAAAACTAGCTCTTATAAAATAAAAATCACAATTGCTAAATGCCTTTCAACAGAAAGCTTGAAGACCAAGATGATGATGGCAAAATAAAAAATGTAAAGAAAAAAGACAAAAAGAAGATCAGGAAAGAAAAAGGAGAAGGTAAGAGGTCAGATCCAGAAGCTCTTTAACTATTTATAGTATCTAAAACAGTTTTATTCTCCTGGGAATGGACGGATAGATTAGCAAGGCAGCGTGGAGTTCAGCAATTGACCTCCATTTATATGGAAATTTAAATGTGATAAAGGGGCATTTGAAATCAGAGGGCATTTGGAGGAAAGGGTTCACTGGCCTCTGGGAGCATTGTCAGGTCTCCTGATTTATTCCTAAATTATTTGATTAAATGCGGAACTGACGCAGATCTGGCAGAAGGTCTCATGACCAGTATTTCAAATGTGTAAAACTTGCATGTTTATTTTCTTCCACCCCTAAAAGTATATTTCATCTCCTAAGGGAAGAGGGAAATGAGGTGGAAGATAAAGGCAGGTGTACTCTAGCAGGTGTGAGCGGGCACAAAATAACCAGTCTGAGGAGTTTCCCTATCTTGCTCTGATGAAGAAAGGCTGTTGCTCTTTTACAGAACTGTGAAAAAACAGTCACTAAGACTCAACTCTCCTTCTTTTCTAGTCTTTAATCCCTCCTTGGGAAGTTGGGTCTGGCTCCATAAATATTCCCCCAGGCAGCTTACATAACCTTACTTAGAGAGAAGCTCAGAGATGCCAGAGTGCAAAAGCAAAGAAGGGCATAAGGTTACCTCGACCATTTTAGGAGCTGAGAACAGAGAGAAAACTGATTTTTTTTTTTTTTTTGGTCTTAATATTTCCCACACATTAGAGGGAGAGGTGAGGAGCATGGCACAGTGTCAGCCAAGGGACTAGATCTTACTAGTTCCTCAAATTAGAGTGTGCATGTTTTCCACAGCAATTAAAAAAAAACAGTTGTGTTTAATTTGAAAATAATCTAAACACATGAATATAAAGACATTTTGAGCCATCGAAGAACTACCTAAGTACTGCCACACAATTTCTGTTTTCAAGTTGGCTTCTGTGCTTATAAATTTATTAGCCTTAAGGAGAAAGAAAGAGAACAGAGAAAAAAAAGTTAATGTATCTGTGAAGGCCACATCAAGATACAGGCTGTGAACAAAAGATTCATAGTAGCTTAAATAAAGAACTATGTCGGGAACATAAAGTTCTTTCCGAGTGCATAACAGCGCAGGCTGCCAAACCTAAAAGATCGTGCTCTGGCATTCAGTACCCTAGTCACAGAGTAAAGGATGATTTTATTTCAACAAAGTAACATCATCTGTCGTATTAAATTAATAGAGTTAATTTGACTTATATCGGTTCTGTAAGGCTATAGTTGTGTGAGCATAAGGAATTTATACGCAGGCTTATGTTTGTACATATTTAAATAGCATTCCAATAAAAATAATTTAATTCGAAGTAAAAGTTAGAGTCATGGGTACGAGTGTTTTATTAGCCAGGAAACTCACATCAAACGTGATCCAAACTGGCTGTTCCTAGTGGTTGCTCCCGGCCACAAAGGTTGTTGCACGTGGTTGAGCTGGAAGAAGATCAAGGGCCCATGTGACTTGGCCTTCGTGTTTCTTCCTGAAACAAGCCCCTCTAGGGTGTCCTCTTCAGTTTGTAGCCAGTTCTTTTTCATGTTTTAATTTTTCTATTCGTGAATAAGTCTCTCTTTCCTTTGGGGTTTGCTTGGTTGTGCATACTTCTCAGCAGATGAGAGAATGAGATGTTTTACAAGAACAGGGCTTGAGGTTTCTTCTGAGAAAAGGTCTTTAATGGCAGCTACCTTGTCATTAGCTCAAAACCAGGTAGCCCTGGTGGGACGTAAACACCACGGCAGAAAATCTAAGAATGCTTAGAATAATCCCAACCATCCTGTGGGCAAGACTAGTGCTCTGGTGGAAATTATGACCACTCTCACCCAACTGAGAGTTGGCAAATTTCTTTTCTTATGCAAAGAGCTCAGGGCTCCTGGAGCTCTTAAGGGTAGAAATATGGTGCATCGAGTTTGAATTAAATTGGAGAAACAGTATATGAATTTATGATGAGAACATAAGCATTTTATTTTTATTTATTATATATTTTTAAAATATAGTTTATTGTCTAATTGGTTTCCATATAACACTCAGTGCTCATCCCATTAAGTGCCCTCCTCCATGCCCATCATCCCTCTTCCCTTCTGCCCCACCCCTATCAACCTTCAGTTTGTTCTCAGTATTTAAGAGTCTCTTACAGTTTGCCTCCATCCCTTTCTATTTGTAACTATTTTCCCCTTTCCCTCCCCTATAGTCCTAAGTTTCTCCTATTCCACATATGAGTGAAAACTTATGGTATCTATCTCCCTCTGTATGACTTATTTCAATTAGCATAATACCCTCGAGTTCCATCCACATTGCTACAAGTGGCCAGATTTCATTCTTTCTCATTGCCATGTAGTATTCCACTGTATAGATAAACCTCATCTTCTTGATCCATTCATCAGCTGATGGACATTTAGGCTCTTTCCATGTTTTGGCTATTGTTGAAAGTGCTGCTATGAACATTGGGGTACATGTGCCCCTATGCCTCAGCACTTCTGTATCCCTTGGGTAAATTCCTAGAAGTGCTGTTGCTGGGTCACAGGGGAGTTCTATTGTTAATTTCCTGAGGAACCTCCACACTGTTTTCCAGAGGGGCTGCACCGGCTTACATTCCCACCAACAGTGTAGGAGGATGCTTGCTTCTCCACATCCTCACCAGCATCAATAGTCTCCTGATTTGCTCATTTTAACCAATCTGACTGGCATGAGGTGGTATTTCAGTGTGGTTTTGATTTGTATTTCCCTGATGATGAGTGACATTGAGCATTGTTTCATGTGTCTGTTGGCTATCTGGATGTCCTCTTTAAAGAAGTGTCTGTTCATGTCTTCTGCCCATTTCTTCACTGGATTATTTGTTTTTCAGGTGTGAAGTTTGGTGAGTTCCTTATAGATTTTGGATACTAGCCCTTCATCCAATAAGTCATTTGCAAATATCTTTTCCCATTCCATTGGTTGCTTATTAGTTTTGTTGTTTTCTTTGCAGTGCAGAAGCTTTTTATCTTGACACAAAGAAATGGGAAAACATTCCACACTCATGGATTGGAAGAATAAATATTGTTAAATGTCAATACTACCCAAAGCAATCTACACATTCAATGCAATCCCAATTAAAATTGCACCAGCATTCTTCTCAAAACTAGAACAAACTATCCTAAAATTTGTATGGAACCACAAAAGACCCCGAATAGCCACAGTAACATTGAAGAAGAAAACCAAAACAGGAGGCATCACCATCCCAGACTTTAGCCTCTACTACAAAGCTGTCGTCATCAAGATAGTATGGTATTGGCATAAAAACAGACACATAGACCAATGGAATAGAATAGAGAACTCAGGATTGGACCCACAAATGTACAGTCAACTAATCTTTGACAAAGCAGGAAAGAGTATCCCATGGATAAAAGACAGCCTCTTTAACAGACGGTGCTGGGAGAACTGGACAGCAACATGCAGAAGAATGAAACTAGATCATTTTCTCACACCATACACAAAAATACACTCCAAATGGATGAAGGACCTGAATGTGAGACAGGAAACCATCAAAACCCTAGAGGAGAAAGCAGGAAACAGCTTCCTTGACCTCAGCTGCAGCAATTTCTTACTTGACACATCCCCAAAGGAAAGAGAATCAAGAGCAAAAATGAACTTTTGGGACCTCATCAAGATAGAAAGCTTCTGCACGGCAAATGAAACAATCCATAAAACGAATAGGCAACCGACGGAATGGGAAAAGATAGTTGCAAATGACATATCAGATAAAAGGCTAGTATCCAAAATCTATAAGGAACTCACCAAATTCCACACTCAAAAAACAAATAATCCAGAAGATATGAACAAACACTTCTCCAAAGAGGACAACCAGATGGCCAACATGAAACGATGCTCAATGTCACTCATCATCAGAGAACTACAAATCAAAACAACACTGAGATACCACCTCACGCCAGTCAGAGTGGCTAAAATGAACAAATCAGGAGACTCTAGATGCTGGCGAGGACGTGGAGAAACAGGCACCCTCCTACACTGTTGGTAGGAATGTAAACGGGTGCAGCCCCTCTGGAAAACAATGTGGAGGTTCCTCAAAAACTTTACAATAGAACTCCCCTATGACCCAGCAATAGCACTGCTAGGAATTTACCCAAGGGATACAGAAGTGCTGAGGCATTGGAGCACATGTACCCCAATGTTCATAGCAGCACTTTCAACAATAGCCAAAACATGGAAAGAGCCTAGGTGTCCATCAACTGACAAATGGATCCAGAGATGTGGTTTATCTATACAGTGGAATACTACATGGCAATGAGAAAGAATGAAATCTGCCCATTTGTAGCAACATGAATGGAACTTGAGGGTGTTATGTTGAGTGAAATAAATCAGGCAGAGAAGGACAGATAGCACATGTTTGCACATATAGGTGGATTAGGAGGAACTTAATGGAGGCCCATGGGGGAGAAGAAGAGAGGGAGGGAGGCAAACCATGAGAGACTCTTGAAGGCTGAGAACAAACTGAGGGCTGGGGGAGAGGAGAGGGGGGTGATGGGCATGGAGGAGGGCACTTGTTGGGATAAGCACTGGATGTTATAAGGAAACCAACGTGACAAAAAACTATTTAAGGAAAAAAAATAAAATGGTTATGTTCTTGATGAACTCCTCTAGGGTTTTGATGGTTTCCTGTCTCACATTCAGGTCCTTCATCCATTTGGAGTGTATTTTTGTGTATGGTGTGAGAAAATGATCTAGTTTCATTCTTCTGCATGTTGCTGTCCAGTTCTCCCAGCACCATCTGTTAAAGAGGCTGTCTTTTTTGCATGGGATACTCTTTCCTGCTTTGTCAAAGATTAGTTGACTGTACATTTGTGGGTCCAATCCTGAGTTCTCTATTCTATTCCATTGGTCTATGTGTCTGTTTTTATGCCAATACCATACTATCTTGATGACGACAGCTTTGTAGTAGAGGCTAAAGTCTGGGATGGTGATGCCTCCTGTTTTGGTTTTCTTCTTCAATGTTACTGTGGCTATTCGGGGTCTTTTGTGGTTCCATACAAATTTTAGGATAGTTTGTTCTAGTTTTGAGAAGAATGCTGGTGCAATTTTAATTGGGATTGCATTGAATGTGTAGATTGCTTTGGGTAGTATTGACATTTAACAATATTTATTCTTCCAATCCATGAGTGTGGAATGTTTTTCCATTTTTTTGTGTCTTCTTCAATTTCCTTCATAAGTGTTCTATGGTTTTTATCATACAGATCTCTTATATCTTTAGTTAGGTTTATTCGTAGGTATTTTATGGTTTTTTTGTGCAATTGTGAATGGGGATCAGTTTCTTGATTTCTCTTTCTGTTGCTTCATTGTTGGTGTATAAAAATGCAACCGATTTCTGTACGTTGATTTTGTACCCTGCAACTTGGCTGAATTCTTGGATCAGTTCTAGTGGGCTTCTGGTAGAGTCTGTCAGGTTTTCTACGTAGAGTATCATGTCATCTGCGAACAATGAAAGTTTGACTTCTTTGGCAATTCTGATGCCTTTTATTTCCTTTTGTTGTCTGATGGCTGTTGCTAGGACTTCCAGCACTATGTTAAACAACAGCGGTGAGAGTGGACATCCCTGTCGTGTTCCTGATCTCAGGAAGCTGAGAGCTTTCCCCATTGAGGATCATGTTAGCTGAGGGCTTCTCATAGATGGCTTTATGATGTTTAAGAAAGTTCCTTCTATTCCGACTTTCTCAAGGGTCTTTATTAAGAAGGGATGCTGTATTTTTAAAATACTTTTTCTGCATCTATCGACAGGATCATATGGTTTTGATCTCTTCTTTTGTTGATGTGATGTATCACATTGATTGATTTGCGAATATGGAACCAGCCCTGTAACCCAGGAATAAATCCCACTTGATCATGGTGGATAATTCATTTTATGTGCTGTTGAATTCGATATGCAAGTATCTTGTTGAGGATTTTTGCTTATGTATTCATCAAGGATATTAGCCTGTAGTTCTCTTTTTTTGCTGAGTCTCTGTCTGGCTTGGGAATCAAAGTGATGCTGGCTTCGTAAAATGAGTCCAAAAGTTTTCTTTCGATTTCTAATTTTTGGAATAGCTTGAGAAGAATGGGTATTAATTATGCTTTAAATGTCTGGTAGACTTCCCCAGGGAAGCCATCTGGCCCAGGGCTCTTATTTGTTGGGAGATTTTTGATAACTTACTCAATTTCTTCACTAGTATAGGGTCCGTTCAGATTTTCTATCTCTTCTCATGTGAATTTTGGTAGTGAGTGTGTGTTTAGGAATATGTCCATTTCTTCTAAGTTGTCCAGTTTGTTGGCATATAATTTTTCACAGTATTCCCTGATAATTGCTTGTGTTTCTGCTAGGTTGGTTGTAATAAGTCCATTTTCATTCATGATTTTGTCTATTTGGGTGCTCTCTCTTTTCTTTTTGATAAGTCTGGCTAGAGGCTTGTCAATTTTGTTTATTTTTTCAAAAAACCAACTCTTGGTTTCATTGATCTGTTCAACTATTTCTTTTGGATTCTATAGTGTTTATTTCCGCCCTGATTTTTATTATTTCTCTTCTCCTACTGGGTTTGGGGAGCTTTTGTTGCTCTCCTTCTAGTTCCTTTAGGTGTGCTTTTAGATTTTGCACTCGTGCTTTTTCTTATTTCTTGAAATAGGTCTGGAGTGCAGTGTACTTTCCTCATAGGACGGCCTTCACCGTATCCTATAGAGTTTGAATTGTTGTATTTTCATTTTCATTTGTTTCCATATATTTTTTAAGTTTTTCTTTAATTGCCTGATTGGCCCATTCTTTCTTTAGTAGGGTGTTCTTTAATCTCCATGTTTTTGGAGGCTTTTCAGACTTCTTCCTGTGATTGATTTCAAGTTTCATAGCATTGTGATCTGAAAGTGTGCATGGTATGATATCAATTCTTTTATATTTATTGAGGGCTGCTTTATGTCCCAGTATGTGATCTATCTTGGAGAATGTGCCGTGTGCACTTGAGAAGAAAGTGAATTCCATGGCCTCAGGATGTAGAGTTCTAAATGTATCTGTCAAATCGATCTGGTCCAATGTGTCATTTAAGTCCATTGTGTCTTTAGTGATTTTCTGTCTAGTTGATCTATCTATTGCTGTAAGTGGAGTATTAAAGTCCCCTGCTAATAGCACATTCTTATCCATAACACTGTTTCTCTTTGTGATTAATTGTTTTATATATTTAGGTGCTTTCATATTTGGTGCATAGACATTTATGATTGTTAGTTCTTCCTGATGGATAGACCCTGTAATTATTATATAATGCCCTTCTTCATCCCTTGATATTGCCTTTACTTTGAAGTCCAGTTTGTCTGATATAGTATAGCTACTCCAGCTTTCTTTGGACTTCCAGTAGCTTGATATATGTTTCTCCATCCCCTTACTTTCAATCTGAAGGTGTCCTCAGGTCTAAAATGAGTTTCTTGTAGACAGCAAATAGATGGATTTTGGGTTTTTTTAATCCATTCTGCTACTCTATGTCTTTTGATTGGGGCATTTAGCCCATTTACATTCAGTGTTATTATTGAAAAATATGGGTTTAGAGTCATTGTGTCCTTTGTAGGATTCATGCTGTGGTGGTGTCTCTGGTATGTTGTGTTCCTTGCAACATTTCTCCCATCGAGTCCCCCTCAGGATTTCTTGTAGGGCTGGTTTAGTGGTGACTAATTCTTTCAATTTTTGTTTATTTGGGAAGACTTTTATCTCTCTTTCTATTCTGTATGACAGGCTTGCTGGATAGAGAATTCTTGGCTGCATATTTTTTCTGTTCATCACATTGAACTGGCCTGTGAAGTTTCAGTAGATAGGTCTGTCACCACTCTGATAGGTTTCCCTTTGTATGTTAGGGCCCTTTGATCCCTAGCTGCTTTCAGAATCCTCTCTTTGTTCTTATATTTTGTCAGTTTCACTATGATATGTCATGCAGAAGATTGATTCAAGTTATGTCTGAGGGGAATTCTCTGTGCTTCTTGGATTTCAGTGTCTGTTTCCTTCCCCAGATTGGGTAAATTCTCTGCTATAATTTGTTCAAAAACTCCTTCAGCACCTTTCCCTCTCTCTTCCTCTTCTGGAAATCCTATGATTTGATTGTATCGTTGAGCTCCGAACTCTACTTTCATGTTCCTGGATCAGTTTATCTCTCTTTTTCTAAGTTTCCTCTTTTTCCATAATTGTGTCTTCTAAATCACTTATTCTCCTCGCTGCCTCTTCAGTCCATGCATTGGACGCCTCCATTTTATTATGTATCTAATTTTAGCATTTTTAAATTCATCACAACTATTTTTAAGGTCCATAGTCTTTGTAGCAATAGTTTCTCTGATGTCATCTATGCCTTTTTCAGGCCTAGTGATTAATTTTATGACTATTGTTGTAAATTCTTGTTCAGTTATGTTGCTTATATCTGTTTTGAGCAGTTCTTTAGCTGTCATTTCTTCCTGGAATTTCTTTGAGGAGAGTTCTTCCATTTGGTCATTTGGTTAGCTTTCTGTCTCTTGTTAGTTTTAAAAGCTTGTTATGCACTCTGCACCTGTGAGTGCTGCTGTACCAAAGAAAGCCCTTTGATTGTCCAGGGCGTGTCCATTTAGGAAATGTTCTTTGAATGGTGTTTCTTGGTGTCTCTTGTTGAGACCTTGGTTATTTTATTTCCCTACTCTATTTCCCTACTCGTAGTGGTATTTGGGACTCTCCATGTGTACTTTGGCTTGTTTCTTGAGGTAGCCCTGGAAAAGAAAACAGACAGACAAACACACAGGGAACAAAGGCACACAAATGCACAGACAAATCCAACAAACATGCAAACTGAAAGGGGGAAAAGAAAGGAAGGGACAAGAAAAAAGAGGAAAGAGAGAAGACAAATAATAAAAATAAAAATATATAAAAAATAAAAAAGAAGAAAAGAAGAAAGAAAAAACCCAAAAGACAAAGGATAGTCTAAAAGCATAGAAGCAGAATTCCCAGCTACAAATAAAGAGCCCGGTGTATGCAGTGCTGGTGGAAGAGCATATACAAAGAGAGAAATGACAGGGTGGGGAGGAAGAGAAATTGGAAATGAAATGACCAGGCAGAGAGACTAAGAGGCTTAATTCAGAGAGAGAAAGAGGAGAATATGGTTAGAGGCGAGGAGAAAGAAATGAAGATAATGTTACTCAGAGAAACTATATAGTCTGATTACTCTAGAGAGAGAGAGAAAAAGGTAGCAGTGGAGGTGTAGAATATACACCTAGAAAATGGATTAAATATGACTGTTTAAGCAAGCCAGTGACCAGAATTAATCAGGACAGTGCATACTTGTTGGTCTTGCCCCCGGCTCTGGTAAAAAAAAAGAAAAGAATACAAAACAAAACAAAACAAAAACCCAGCAGCTCTCTAGCGTGAATGGGCGTGGTTTCGTGTAGGCGGGTCTTAGCCTCCACAGCGTCCCACCAGCCGCTCCCTGAGGTCCCGCCTTGCTGGTTGTGGGGAGAAAAATGGCGTCGCCCCAGCCCCTTCTCAAACCAAGCGTTGCAACTCACTCTTTTGGGTCCGATCTCCCTGTGCCACGGGCATAGCCGAGGTGGGCCATGCTTTATATCCCAAGCGAGGCCTCGTTTCCAGATCTTACACTGTGCCCCCATTGATAGCGCCTGCAATATAAACTCAAAGGCGAGTCCCTTGGAGCAGTTTCAAGCCTCTTGCCTTCCCCCAGGCGATCGAGCTGAGCCAGAAGCACAACGACGCCGCTTCAGGCAACCGCGCGTCCCCTCCAGGTCGAGCTGGTGAGCAGAGGAGCAATTTCTCCCAGGGTCACCTGGGACCAGTGCATCCCACTCAGTCAGCTGCACAGCAGGAAACCAGATCCCTCTGTGTCCCGAGCCGAGGTTTTTCTCTTTTCCAGAGACAGGGACAATGTCTTGAGCAGTTTTAGTTGCTCTTTCTTTTTTCCCCTCGACTCACTCCACCGAGGCTCCTGGCAAAGGGGGCTCCCTCCCCTCAGTCCATATCTCCGGTTCCTTATCTTCCCCAGTTCCCACTCATGCTATCAGGTTTTCTCAGTGAACTCTGTCTCCTTTTCCTCCCAAACTCCTGGATTCTGTAAGGGTTCCTATGGCTTCAGGCCTTCTCCGTGTGAGAGAAAGAGGAGAGTGAAATGTACGGAGCTCCCTACTTCTCCCCCATATTGCCTCCCTTCCTGTGATATTTTATTATACCAGCCCAAGCAGACTAAGACAATGATAGAATGATTACTTGGTGAACGTTTAATCAGAACCTGGGGAGTCAGCTGGATTTTCCATCTAGTTTGATCAGAACATGATCTGATGGGGATCTGGTGGAGACGACACAGCCATCTCTCTCCCAGGGATGCAGACCTGCCACAGGCTTCATAGACCCTCCCTCCTGGACAGTGATTGAGTGAGTCCAACCAGCATTTTCTTCTGTTATTTTTGAGACTTTTCTTTCTGGACAGTTCCCTTCTGGCTGATGCATTATTTAATTGTTTTTAAATGTGCCAGTACCCTAAATCTTCTGATAACCAGGGCTCACTGGCCTGTCTTCCTTTTTAAGGCAACTAGAAGTCAGCGTTGAGTGTGTTGATTTTATTTTTCTCTCAGAAGTTTATCTTGTTAACATTATTTCCAAGTTCTTGGCATCTAACTGTTGCTTAGAGATACTGCTTATTTCTTTCTTTTACTTCGTGTTTATTAAAAAGAAAGAAAGCTACCTTTGCTACATGAATGCTGTGGCATATTCAGAATTTCCACATAGGAGGGCACGGGGTCTGTGACCACATGTGGGTGATGGGTAGAGGACTCCCCTGAAACTGCTTTTGAAGGATAAGCACATTACTTTTACATGGAAAGTGCATTTATTTGGTGGTAGCTGGAAGCTGTGTTTACATAGTAATCATGTCTTTACTTGGGTTGAATGTTTATTTAGAATGATTTGTGTGATGGGGTTGATGAGGATTGTGGGTATTTTTGCTTCCCTAAGCCACTCTTGGGTTGTTACTCAGTGCATGGTTTAGCTTCTCAATCTGGATCAGAGACTGGCTCTGCAGTATTACTGGAGATGAAGTTAATTAATTGGCTCTCGTCCAGAAAGCTCAAGTTACTTGTTTCACTTTTATATTTACAGACGTCTGTTTGCACCTGTGTGTATTTTATGCCCTACTTTTGCAAATCTGCAAGTCACTAACTTTGTCAGCAAAAGGACAACTTTCTTCTGCAGATATCCTCTTTACCAGAGAGTAAACAAGCTTTTCTCTCTACATCCGCATAATTCAATTTTAACCCCAGGCAATATAGACAATGTCTGTGCAGCAATTCAGGCATCTCTAAATTAACTCATGATAACTTCAACCAGTCCCTTGCTGTCCAGGATCCTCATTGAATTCTGATAACAAGATCAAATTTGAAGGGGAATGTCATGAGAAGAAATGTAAATGACTAAAGATTCCAGCCTGTACTGGGATAGAGGGGCAGGAGGGTTGAATCCATGTATGTTCCTTTTTATTATACTCAAAACAAAATAGAAATTATATTATTAGTTGTTTGGGAGATCCATGGCTTTTCTTCAACCCATCAACACAGTATATGAGTTCCTATTGCTGCTATAACAAATTACCATAAATGTACTGGCTTAAAATAACACAACTTTTTTATTTAACAATTCTGAACAGAACTCCAAAATGGTTCTCACTGGACTAAAAGTTTTGGCAGGGCTGCATTCCTTCTGAAGGCTCTAGGTAAGAATCCATTTCCTTGACTTTTCTACCTTCTAGAAGGTGCACACATTCCTTGGCTCCCAGCCCTCTTTCTCTAATTTAAAGGTCAGCTATGTTAGTCTGAATCCTTCTAATGTTGTCATCTTTGTGGTTTTCTTCTGTCTCCCTCCTTCCCTTTTAAAGACCCTTAAGATTTCATTGGGTCCACTTGGATAATTCAGGATCATATCCCCATTTTAAAGTCAGCTGATTAGCAATTGTAATTCAATCTGCAACATTAATTCCATCTACAATCCTTATTGCCTTTTGCCATGTAAACAAATGATGTCCTGAACATCTTTTCTGGGGGATGTTGTTTGGCCTATCACACATGGAAAGTCAAAACAATCTCTAAAAATTTCAGTATGAGAACTGTTTTCACATCCTATCTAAATAGGTGGATTGATGTAACTATGTATGAAGACCTCATAAATGTTTGATAAATATGTATGAATCGCCTCACAAGGTTTCTTCCTACCAGAGTAAGCACCGTGGTAAGGTACCCTGATATCAAAGCCTTGAGTCACTGAAGCATCCCCTCACCCTTCTTTGTTTTTCTCCCTCTGAAATCTGCTGCAAATGTGGGATTTCTAGCTGTTACCTGGTTACCTGGTAGGAGGCAGGACATGTAAACTAGATACATTCTGAGCTGAGGGAAAACAAAGAATCTGGGTCTTGGGACATTGGGGAGACAAAGCTGTACAAGGTAGAAGGGGCTACTTCATTAGAGGACAATATGCATAGTTGGGAGGCCCGCAGGGAGTCCCCTTCATTCATAAGCTCAACAAATAGTGCTCCAGTGCAATAAGGTAGAGTTTCAAAAATGAACAAAGTATCCAGTAGCTTCCCTCCTAGACATTAGTGTCAGGGCACCCAGTGAGACACTATGAAGGTGAATGCATTTAGCTGCTCCACAGCTACCTAGAACTTTGATTCTTGGTTACAGACTTGTCAGGGAACATCATGGGTTGATTTGTGTAGTTTAAGCGGATACAGTATAAGGCTAAGTTAGCCTACATCAGAGTTGTGTATGCCATGCAAGTTATTATTATTGTTGTTGTCATAATTATTACTATTCTGGTATTTTACTTTGAACACTTGCTTTTACTGATGTATAGATAATTCTTTGTTGTAGGAAGCTGTGCTGCATGTTGTAGGATGTTGTAGGATGGTCTATACTCACTAGATGCCAATACATGCTCTCCATTGGGACAAGAAAAATTTCTCCACAAAATGCCAGATGTGCCCTGGAAAGCAAAAATCAATCTCACCTGAGAACCACTGATGACTAGCATACAAACAGAAATATACATAAACCACAAGTCTACAGCATGACTAATTTTTATATAGTGAATACATTCGTGTAACTTTGATACTAGCACCCAAGAACCTCTCCTTTTAACCCCTTATTTTTTTACTAAAAGGTCATCACTCCTCAGACTTCTATTGCTATGGATTAGTTTTGCCTGTTTTTAGACTTCATGTAAATGTTATCATATAATATATATTCTTTAGGTCTGTGAGATTCATCTGTTGTGCTGCATGTCATAATGGTTTGTTGATTTTCATTGCTTTATACAATTTCATTGTGGTCACAGTACAATGTATTTATCCCTTCTGCTTTTGAGAAACATTTGAATGATTTCCAATGTTTGTCTATCATGAATAATGCTGCTTGTGAACATTCATATGCAAGCCTTTTGGTGCATTTCTGTAGTATATATGCCCCAAAGTGATGCTTGGGGTGTGTGTGTGTACTTCCAGCTTTAATAGATATTGTCAAAGTTTCCCAAAATGGTGCTACCAGTTTTTATTCCTAGCAAAAATTTGAGAATCCACTTGATCCATCATTGCTGATTCCTTGGTATCTCCTTTTTATTTTCTTATTTGAGCCATTCTTGTGGATATGTAGTATTATTTCATTGTGGTGATTGTTTGCAATTCCCAAATGATTAATAAGATTAAGCATGCTTTAATATGATTGTTAACCATTTTCATATCTTCTTTTGTGACAGAGTATATTCAAGTCTCTCGCTTATTTTTTGCAATTGGGTAGAAAGTGATACCATCAGCTCCTGTGATTGTGAATTTACTTAGAAGTTTTATCTTTCACCTTCAATTAGTAAAAAAATAATCTGGTTTTGTTCATCTGTCTCTCGTGAGTTTCATTAGTGTGAGTGCATTCACTAGTCGGGGTTTCCTGGTTAAATTGATCAAATGGAAGCCACAAACTTCAAACTAAGGATGGGCTTAGAGGCCTAATGGTCCTGCCAAGGTAAGCCTTGGCCGAGAGCCATTGCAATCCTTCCTCCTCTAATTCCTCCTCATTCTTTTAAACTACAGAATCAACAGACTGGTAGCCATAACTAGAATTTTCTCTTTTAATACCATAGTTTCATATATGTTGGATGTTGTCATAATTGTTTTCCAAGATGCTTATTTATTGAATTATGAACTAATTTGCTGCCTGAGATGACTACTTAGCAAAGTAAGAGTTTAATTTTAGGGAGTCTCACAGACATGTGGACAAAGACATAGACCTACTCTTTTCCTTCATGCCAGTGACAAGAGCTATATGACTAGTATTTTCCCTTATAGGGGCTTTTGGCCAAGTTTACTAGTATGACATCACATGCAAAGTGGAGTCTAATCACCTTCCTTACTTTTACGCTTCCTCACAAAACCAGAGCCTATTCCTGGGATGTTCTCTTTCAAATTCCATGCACCGCCTCTTCCTCTTGCCCTCATTACATAACCATACAGAACCCTGTGTACTCCTGCCACCTCAGGCTGAGATGTCATCACCTCCAAATTTGGATGCATTCCAGGTTTGGATGATCAGGTGCCAAGGAGCATTTCGTCAGCTCATGCTGTGCTTAGTGCCACCAAAAGTAGGGTGGCTGCCAGTGATGCATACTTAGGCTAATGGCCTGTGGGCAAGTGATGGAGGACAGTCATCAGAAATTGGCAGGCTCTTTTTGAGCAAAACCATTAAGAAGAACATGAATCAAATATAAAGAATTTCATAGGCTCTGAAAATATGGTTGTGTCCTCATTTATATCTGACAAGTAGAGAGAAATTTAGAAAAGTGGCTGGGATCCCAAATTCCCAAGTCTATGACCTCTATCTATTCTTACAGGAACAGAAGAAAGAGATGCAACAGGGACATTTAGGGCAAATGCTCTCTGCTACCCATCTTAAAACTCTATTTCCAGGTCCTATGTTCTGAAACAACAGAGACTAAGCCCATTCTTATTTCTAAATGGCAGGAATTTATGAATTTAAAGTTGGTGATTATTACTTCCCTCAGTCTTCTAATGAATATTTGAAAATTGAATTGGGAATGAGTTCTGGTGTCCTTTGGCCAATCAATGAATCAATGAAATGTATGAGGCATGAGGTAAGTTCCCAGCATATCAAGAAGGATACAGAATAATAATAGCCAACACTTGCATAGTGCTTACTTTGTATAGCGAAGCAATGCTCTCCTGGCTTAATCCTCACCATAACCCTTTGATGTATGTATTATCTCTATCCCTACTGCTGTCTCCATTTTACAGGTGAGGAAACTGGGTCTTAGAGTAAGTAACAAAATTGCTAGGGGAGCCAAAGAGCTAGGATTCAGATCCAGGCATTTTGGCTCCCTAGTCTACAGTCTTAAATTAATACTACCTCCCTACAAGAGAAATAAGAGGGAAGGATTCTCCTTCATGGATATTACACATAATTCCATAGTTATATCCTAAGAGAGATCGTGGTTTGGGCTGAAATGGATAAAGAAGATGAAGTGTGAAGGAGACATCCTTGGAAATTGTGTAGGATTTCAATAGGTGCGTGGGGAGATGAAGGTTTAGGAAGTGAATGTTTGGGAAAAGTTAGCATCCCTGCCCCACTAATTGGCAGTAGGGATCCTCGGAAATAGTGACAAACCAAAAGCTTCACATTTGCAAAAGCCTACTTGTTGAGAACAGCTGAGCTACATGTACAATGATTTACATCAGTAGTCTTCACAAGAATCAGAATCACCTGAAGGGCTTGTTAAAACACAGACTGCTGGGCCACACCTCCAGAGTTTCTGCTTCATAGGTTTGGGGGTGAGGCCCAAGAATTTGTGCTTGTAACACATTCCTAGATAATGCTGATGCTGTATGGACCTCACTTTAAGAACCACTGGTCTTGAAGCAGAAGCCAACAAGACACAAGAGAAAGGAGAAAGGTATGGCCTGAGGGCAGTAGAAGATAAAAATAAAATATTATCTAATAGTAACAGCCAAATTCAGTTACAATTTGTTTCTGAGTCAGTACAATACAAGGCACTTCACATAGATTGTCTCTTTAAATCCTTGCCACAAATGGTAGATGCTATTATTTCCAGTTTGTGGCTGAGAAAACCAAGGTTTAAATACATCTGGACATTTTTCAGGTCATGTATCTATACATGTAAATCCATACCCAGCCACTAGCCAGTACTGCTGTGCTATGGGTCTCAGAGCATTTGGCGTGATACTTTAGGAAACACATAATCTTTCAAAGTGTCTGGTCAGTGATTTAGCAAGAAAAAGTGATAATTAGGATGCATTATTCTGGTAAAATTGTGCAGAGCTTAAAGTCTGAGGAGATAGCTACGGATCTATTATAGCAATATCAGCATGATCAAAATTTCAGGGACAGAGGTTTGCAAGCTATTCACTTTCAAAGTGAGTGACATGTCAAATGCCACCATCAGAAATTTCATGAAGACTGGATGTTTTGTTTGCATATCTGATGTTTAAAAACACGAATTTTGAAATCGGAGGGCTTTCATCTCAGGTCTGCTGCTTATAATTTATTCATTTATTCAGAAGTATTACCAACATCCATTAAAAGTGGCAATAATTTTTTCTTTTGAAAATATACATTGGTTATCAGTTTGTTTTGACAGTCGTACAGACCCAGCTTTCGTTAAGCTTTTCTCTCTGGCTGTCTTTTAAAACTTCATTTTGTCTTCAGTGTCCTATGATCTCATTATGCTGTGTATAAGTATGGGTTTGTTTTTATCCTCTTGTGTCTGAGTTGATGTCTTTCTGGAAAATTCTTCATGGTTATCTCTTCAACTTTTGCTTCTTCCTTATTCTCACTGCTATTTCCTTCTGGAATTCTGGTGAACTGAACTTGTACTACAATCTAAATTTATTAATCTCACATTTTCAATGTATCTCTTTCAGATACATTATGTACAAGTTCTTTGAACCTGTCTTTTCAGCAAGCCTCACTTTTCACCTATTTCTAACATGCTAATTAAGTCATTGATTTTTTAATTTCATCTACTTTTAATTTTAATTTTCAAAATTTTTTTTCTTCAGATCGTTATTTTAATAGTCTCTCATTTCTTGCTTATATTTTCAGACCTCACTGTTTGAAGCATATCAAACATTCTTATTTTATATCCAGCATCTACATTCCAATATCTACAGTTTTGCCTGATTCTGCAATTTATTTCTTCTGGCTCTTACTTATGGTTCTTTGTCTACTTGTGTATCTGCAACTTTTGACTTCCAACTCAGATCTCTTAGATCATCATTATATGAGAGAATCCTTTCAGTTCATGTTGAAAGTAAATTCTTCAGCCAGGATTTTATTTTGCTTTTTTTTTTTTTTTTTTTTTATCATCTGGGGACAGGTACCACAATCTAGAGCCATTTTATATAAAAAAAAAATTTATTTTTAATTTTTTTGACCACCCAGAAAGTTTAACTTGTGCCAGAAACCTGTGTGAGGGCTGGCTAATAGTTACAAATTGTTAAAAGACTTTTTCCCTCTATAGTCAGCGCCAAAGTGAAAAGATATGTTTCCTTGCTGTCTACTTCTTAAAGGAAATTGTATTCTAAGGAGGTCTTGGCTTTATATGTGGGCCTACAATTGGACTCTCTACTTCAGGTATGCCCTAGGGTTTGTCTACTTTCTTCTGTGTCTTGTAGTCTTCAAAACATTATGTTCAAGTTCAGCAGGGTCAAAGGTGGATTCTGCACTTGCTTACCTTCCCCCTCCCCACATTACTTAATTTTTGGTCTTGACATATTACATACTTTCTTGCCAGTTTAGTGATGTACTTAAAGTATTCTAAATACACACATACATATTTTAGCTACTTTCATAGAAGAAAAGTTGTTCAGGATACCAGGTTATCTAGTATGATGTATTGCAGAGAGTAATACAAGCCCCAAGGTAAACTAAATATGCATTGCAAATTATTTTTAAAAGAAAGGTAGAAAAGGTAGTCATTTTCACTGAAAGATGTCATTAAATAAAAATGGCAAGTGAGCTCTCTGAGGACAGAAACAATATGTTATTTTTTGTGTCTTTAGAGCTAACTACTATGCCTAAGACATAATAAGAGTTCCATAAATAATGAATGAATAATAATAAGCATTTATATTGCATGGGAAGCTTCAAATAGTTTGATCAGTATAACTCATTATTAAATATATAAGAACATATGCTTAACTGATTCTTAAATATTCAGATACCAATATATACATATACATAAAATACTATATATAATATAGTATATAATACATATACTATATAATATATCCTCCCCAAAATATATGGATATTATGGGTATTATACTAAGTAGTTTTAACATTCTGCCATAGTCCCAGTTATTGCTCAGCCTAGTACATCTCTAATAAACTATTAAGTGCTAAAATCTAGGACCCCCTGATTTTAGTGCCTGCCCCATCTGATGCACTATCAGGTGGCCCCTTAATATTAAACAGGCAGGAACATTCTTGAGCAACCTTGATTGGAGCCAACTCATTTCAGATTCTGAATTCTAAACTTGACCTTCTTAGTCTAGGCGGTGAGTCACTTACCTGCATAAATGTTATCCCTGGGACTTCCCATAGCTCTGCTTCTGTGAACTGAGAGGAGGGCATGCGGCTCAATGTGAAATCACTGAGTGGAGCAGAAGTGAGGAAATGAGAGTTCCTGCCAGTGGTACTCCCCTTACAATTAATGAGCTATGCAAAAACTGGGAGAAAGGGGAGATAGGGAAATAATACGCATTTCAGATTTCTGTCAGGTCAGGCTCTGAGGTGTACAGCTAATTTTGACTGGCTGGCTGTGTTTGTAGCTAAATAGACTAGAAAAATATGTTTCTTTGAGATCAGGAACTACTTTGTCTCTTTTTAAATAGAATAATGTGGGGCGCCTGGGTGGCTCAGTCACTTAAGGTCCAACTTTTGGCTCAGGTCATGATTTCACAGTTTGTGAGTGCAAGCCCTGCTTCGGGCTCTGTGCTGACAGCTCAGAGCCTGGGGTCTGCTTTGGACTTTTTGTCTCCCTCTCTCTCTTTCAATCTCTGCCCCTCCCCTGCTCATGCTCTGTCTCTCTCTGTCTCTCAAAAAAATAAAATAAAACGTTAAAAAAATAAAATAGAATAATGTTTAGACAGACATTGGGATTAAATAAAAGTAGTTTCAAATCCTGGCTTTATCATCGAGTATCTTTTTGTCAGCAAGCAAGCTACTAACCCTTTCAAACCTTGATTCCTCATCTGGGAATTGCAAATAATAACATTTATCTTATAAGATTGTGCTAAGATTTTTTTAAAAGTAATGCTTATGAAATGATTAGCACAGTGCCTCATATGATGTAGGTATGCAAGAAAAATTAGCCATTAATAATGGATGCTGGCTGGTTTTGTCCTTCTCGAACCCTAGTGTAGTGTGCTTGTTTCCGCATTAGGACACTTGCTAAATGTCTGCAACTTCACTGAAAAAGCCAGTTATCTTTACTTCTTTAAGAGCCTGCCTACATTTCTTCCCTGCCTTTTCCTTCTGTGGGGAAAACAACAATCAGGGTGATTCTTTGTTCAGTGAAAACAAAGCCATATAGAGACCTATTCATCTCATTCATGGAAGAACTTAGGTGGGTGCTCAAAGAAGGCAAATGCTAGTTTCTTGTCTCATAAAGAAGTAGAAAAAAGTCCTCAGCACCTGATGCCAGCTTCTGCCTGGATGCAGCAGTGGGCATTCTATCTTCTTGGCCTTGGCAAAGCATGTGTGCTTCCATTGAATCAACAGGATGGCATGCAACTCTGCCGCCACTGGAGCCACCACCCACGTCATCTCTCTCAAGGAGCGCTATGTGTTCTTGCCAACCTCCAACTAGCAGTCAGAGATACAGACTGATTTTCTGGAGGGCCTGTTTGGTGGCCTTGGTGAAGGTCCTTCCAACTATTTCTTTTGTTTGCTTGAGGAACTCCCACCTGGCCTCCACCAAGCCAACTAGTTCTCAGAAAGGAATATGGAGTCCTATTCCATATAATAGGAGTTATTATTGGAAATAATAAGGAAAATCTCATTTTCCTTATTAAAAGGAAATCTCTGTAGCCTGTGTGAAACTGGCCCAGGCTATCAAATAGCAAGCAGAGGAATACTTCTATGGCTAGAGTGACGGGGGTATAGAGATTTTGTGGTCAGAACACAAATCCATTAATAGAATTGCAGAATTTCTTTCAAAACCCACCATCTTCTCTCTCCCATTTTTTTTTTTAAACCTGATTTGTAACTTAAAGTTAATTACTGAGATGTGAATTTCAAGGCTTTCCTCTAGAAGTTGAAAGTAAGAGATTTCTGCAGAGACATTTTTGTTTTCCTGCAAGATATGTTCATGCCACGTACATTGCTTATTGTACTGTATAGGTTTTTGCTGCATGCTCTTTTACAGCTTCCTACAAACCCCTAATGTCCAAGGTAGTCGGTGTAAAGTGGGCTGCCTAATCAGAGCAGGATCTTTAATGTTACACACAAAATGACATGGCAACCGTGATTCTGCCCAGTGGGTGGGAAATGTTTTCTTCTTAAACTCCAATTATGAAATAGCTATCCCAACAAAAGTAGAACAAAATATTTTTCCCATTGCTTTATTAGAGCAGGAGGTAGCATTCAAAGAAGCAAGTGTGTCAGAACAGACAAAAGAGAGGGATACGAGGCTCTTTGATTTTTCTGGCTTCGCAAAGTTGGATAAGTACTCCATTTTTTGAATCCCTATTCCCTTATTTTTATATGCCTTATTTTACTAGTTAGGAATACTGGCACAACATTGAGCAGCAGTTGTGAAGGCTTTCTCTATTGTTTTCTGTTTTCTACTTCTTTGATATTTGTTTTATGTTTATTCTTTCTGCTTATTTTATGTTATTTGCTTCTATTTTTCAATTTTTTTATGGTGGAAGCTTAGCTCACTGATTTAAAATCAGTTGTGTTTTCTAATATAGGCTTTTAAAGTTATAAATGTCACTGTGAGCACCCTACCAATTTTCTGTTGTGTTTTAATCTTAATTGAATTCAGCGTATTTTCAAATTTCCTTTGTCGCTTTTTGTTTCACCCAAAGGTCATTTAGATATATGTTACTTAATTTTCTAATATTTGAAACTCTTCCCAATATTATTTTTTAGAGTTCTAATCTAATTCTATTGAGAAAGAAAAGAAAATAATGTAGGCAATGAGATTTCGATTTTTTAAATACATTTAGATAACTTGTAAGGTTCTGTTTCATGTGTCAGAATATAGCTTACATTTGTGTTCATGGTCTGTGAGGATTTGTGATAATGACAAAAATTTTTCTAATTTTATTTTTTAAGTACCATCAAAAATGAAAAAAAAAACCAAACACCCAACTAACGTACATTTATAATTATAAATGCTGCATTACTGAGTATATTGTTGATAGGAGAGTTTCCATTTTTACCAGGTATTAAGGAGAATCAGGTTTTTTACTTCTAATTTTTTGTCTGATGATTGGAAGAAGCTTTCACAGACTAGCTTCTGTTCCATACATTTCCAGCTTTGTTTTTCTTCCATTCTACACTTATTCATGACATCAAGCACTGCAAGATATGTTTTATGTTACAGTACATCCTGCACCTTTATGTCGTGATGCCACATGGGTTGGCACAGTGGGTGCAAGGGGTGTTTCTGAAAGGCAACTTGGGACAGTTAGAAATACGTGTATGTGGAAAAGACTGTGAATTACATAAATACCAAACTAAATATATCACTAATTCAACTTCCTTGTTTCTGGATATTAAAAATGCCCATGACTACTCTAATGCTATCTGATGATGGTGAAAATGTGGAAGGGAGAATAGAGGAGATTGTGAAAAGCACAAGCAACAATTAGACATTGCATTCAGTGTTTGAGTTAGTATTTGTGACTTGCCTTCCTGTATGCAGCAAGCTGGATACTTTTAAGAGAACATTATCAATATTCAAAGAGAATTAATTATTATTTTTCAGTGCTTCCTCTGATGGAGGAACTTGATATACACCAGTCGTAAATCTCCCAGTAATCTTGAAAGGCAGAATCAGGGGTGGGGAGGGGGGAAGTGGGGAAGGGGGGAGATGGGCATGGAGGAGGGCACTTGTGGGGATGAGCACTAGCTGTTATATGGAACCAACTTGACAATAAACTATTATTTAAAAAAATGCCATTCCCTTCACCCCCCCCCCAAAAAAAAGAGAGAAAGGCAGAATTATCTGTATTTACTAATCTAGGAAACAGATGCTAAAAAAAGGTATGCAGCAAGTCATGAAGACTCATCTTAACCATAAATAATTCAGTTTTATGCATTTTATAAAATGTTTATTTTTTCAACAAATAAGATATTCTTTTTTAAACAAAAAGATACTTTTAATCTAATTTCATTGGTTCTTAAATTATTCAGTCCATAGTTTTCCAAGCATAACCACAATTTGAGCCAAAAAATAATATCTTTTAGCTTCTAATCAAAGTTCTATACATTTTAAAAATATATAGAATCACCAGAGGACTACTGATTTAAAAATTATGGATTGACAAATTATGGGCCTGGAGCTTCCTTTGTGGATGTTTTTGGAAATGAATTCAATCTGCTTAATGAAAATAGGGCTATTCAGATTTTCTGTTCCATTTTATGTCAGTTTGGTAAATTGTGTTATGTAATAACTATGCCCATTTCAACTATATTGTCAAATTTGTTGTCCTTCAGCTCTTCAGAACAGTCCTTTATTTTTCTTTTAATATATGAATGATCTGTAACACAATATATGTACTCTCACTCACTCTTGCTATTAATATATTATATTTTCTATCTCTAGTTAGTCTTCTTAGAAGCTTATTAATTGCATTAGTTTCTTTTGAAAAACTTATTTTTGGCTTTGTTAATTTTCCCCATTAAACTATTTTTTATTTCATTTATTTATGCTGTTGTCTTTATTATTTACTTCTTTCTACTAATCTTAATTTGCTCTTCTTCTACTTCTGTCAAATACAATCATAAAGCATTAATAAGTGAAGGAAAAGAAAAAGGAAAAGAAGGAAGGAAGAAAAGAAAAAAGAAAGATTACTAGTAAAAATAAAATTATTCCTATTCACAGAAGGTATGATTGTTTCCCTGTGTAAAAACAAAGAATAAAAAAATAGTCTAAAAGAACAAATAAGTGTGTTAAATATACATAGGAAGGTTAGAAAATAAATTGATGAAGTCTTTCAAGTAACAAACATAAACGTAAAAAAAGGAAACTAAGTGCAAAAAGTGAGAAAAGAAAACTAAGTAAAAAATCAATTCAGGAGGTCTTTTAACTATCAGCGTTTGAGAGAAGACAAAGAAAGTAGAAAGGATATTATTGGAGCAATAATAGAAAAAAATTTTAAAGAATTGGATTGTATAAGACTCCAGAAAGGTCCTACTGAATTGAATGCCGAGCATACCTCCAAGTTAATTGAAAAAGTATAAAAAACCATGTATACATACACACACACACACACACACACACATTTATACATATACAAACACATATCACACACATAGACGTATACCTATACATGTATACACATACACACATACATATATCCCAAGTTATTGACAAAAGTATAAAAAAGCAAATATATATTTTATTCAATTCTTTCTACTTTTCCAATTTATTTCTATATGTGTGATATTTGAAAAAGTATAAAAAAGCAATATATATATACACAAATGTATCTTATTTCTAAATTTTTTTATACTTTTCCTATTGAAAGAATATGTGTGTGTGTGTGTGTGTGTGTGTGTGTGTGTCTGCGTCTGTGTCTGTGTATGTGTGTGTGTCTTTCAAAAAGTACTATTTATTACCTAATGCAAGACCAGACAGAAATTCAGGAGAAAGCTTATCAATCTGTGAAAGGAAAGAGGGAACATATTAATGTTTATTAAGCAGCAGGAACTTCATATATGTATTTGATTTGACCTTCTCAATAATTCCATGAGGCAGGTATTATTATCCTTATTTAGAAACATTAAAACACAGGTAGCTAATTATCTCCTGGGAATTTAAATTAAGATCTATATGATTCTAAAACACTTTTTCATCCGTTATCAGCAGAAGCTAAGACCTGAGAAGTACCTTGAAGAATGGTTAGATGTAAGTACTAAGTACTTTTGAATACTATTTAACATAACTTAGGGTATTTAATATATATAAAAGGAATATTGGAATTCCCTTCAATCTTTATTCATTAAAAAAAAAAAAATCCTTACTTTACTTCTACTTTATGTCAGGCAGAGTTGACAGAACCCAGTTCTGCACAAGTCACAGGACTGTGTGTGTCCCAGGCCTCAGAATTTGCGAAGGCGTCCAGGACAGCTTGCTGACACAGGAAGCATGAGGGGAGGGGAAGGAAGGGGAGGAGTGAACATGGATGTGATGGAAGTGTTCTAGGCAGAGAGATGTAGTTGTGCGGAGATGACTGATGTAGCAGGAGCCTCCAATGGCCTGACATGCTGTCGAATACTTGTTGGGACATGGGTGGGTAGGCAGAGGAGCAGTTATTGGATGGAAGAATAATTGGGGAACATAATTCAGTAATTACTGTAGGAGCATGAGATGAGAGTTATTGACCCAGAAATTCCCTGTAAAAGGGCTTTCTCTGTCCTTTCAATTCCCAGAGACAGATTGTGCTGATGTCGCAGGGAAAATGTGTGCTTTTATCCCCCATATATAACTAGGTCAGTATTTGCTAACACTCAAGGAGTCTGCATTATTTCCTCGCCGGCTAGAACATTGCGCTAATGAGGAGCAAGTCATAGGTTTAATCCCCCTATGGGCCTCTTAGCTTCGCTCTGTTCTGTAGGCACAGACAGCACCCCTCACCCCAGGGGGCTTTGCTTTCTCAAATGCCAGTTGCTGGCAGGAGAAACCTGATGAGAACTTTTGGACAGATTAGAGAAAACTCATTCCCACTCGGCACCTCCAAGGGGTACAGCTTCCAGTGAGTGCTCCACTGACAGTGCATAATCATTTTCATTGTGGTTTTCCAAGAATGCTTAAAACATTTAATGTTACTCCCATTAAATTCCTAACCTCAGCTCCTTGTGGAAAATTTGCAAGCAAGGAGCTGCAATCAGCTAATATTCTTCTCTTCTTTCTCCTCTTTAGAGGAAACGAAGAATATTTCTCTAACATCTATTGAATTGGGGGTCCTATGACTCTGGGCCAGAGATACAAACTCTTGTGCATAGAAGTTTAAGCCTAAATACCCATATATTTGTTAAGCAATATCTTTACAGTACAATGTATAGACCTGGCTCTGTGCTGGGCATCTAGAATAAAAAAGGATACATTAAGGAGCATTTATTGAATATGGCTAGTGTACCAAGCATGTAACAAAGCACTTTATAAGGATTATTTTCTTTAATGCTCAAAAGAGCATGTCAAAACTCAACTGGCCAGATCCTTCTCAACCCATCGTCTTCACCTTTTATGGGAGAAGAGGTTAAAAAGTATTAGTATGAATAGGTATGGCCATCGAAAAAAACACTATTGTCAGAAGTTTTCCCAGAAATTTCCAGGCAGAGAGGTTTGATTAATTACAACTATAACCAATATTTGTTGCACACTTAGTGTGTGACAGACATTTTTCTGAGTATTTCATATCATTGAAACTCTTTAATTTTTTTTCTTTCATAATTTATTGTCAAGTTGGTTTCCATATAACCCCCAGTGCTCATCCCAACAAGTGCCCTCCTCCATGCCCATCACCCCCGTTCCCCACTCCTCCACCCCCCTCAGCCCTCAGTTTGTTCTCAGCATTCAAGAGTCTCTCATGGTTTGCCTCCCTCCCTCTCCCCCACTATTTTCCCCCTTCTTCTCCTGCATTGTCTTCCGTTAAATTTCTCTTGATCCACCTACAAGTGAAAACATATAGTATCGTCTTTCTCTGCCTGACTTATTTCACTCAGCATAACACTCTCAAGTTCCATGCATGTTGCTACAAATGGCCAGATTTCATTCCTTCTCATTGCCATGTGGTATTCCACTGTATATATAAACCATACCTTCTGGATCCATTTGTCAGTTGATGGACATTTAGGCTATTTCCATGATTTGGCTATTGTTGAGAGTGCTGCTATGAACATTGGGGTACATGTGACCCTATGCCTCAGCACTCCTGTATCCCTTGTGTACATTCCTAGCAGTGCTATTGCAGGGACATAGGGGAGTTCTATTGTTAGAAGGAATTGTTTTTTAGGAACCTCCACCCTGTTTTCCAGAGCGGTTGCACCAGTTTACATTCCCACCAACAGTGTAGGAGGTGCCCCTTTCTCCACATCCTCACCAGCATCTATAGTCTCCTGATGTGTTCATTTTAGCTACTCCGATTGGCATGAGGTGGTATCTCAGTACGGTTTTGATTTGTATTTCCCTGGTGACATTGAGCATCGTTTCATGCGTCTGTTGGCCATCTAGATGTCTTCTTTGGAGAAGTGTCTATTTATGTCTACTGCTCATTTCTTCACTGGATTGTTTATTTTATGGGTGTGGAGTTTGGTGAGTTCTTTATAGATTTTGAATATGTCCTTCAACTGATGAATGGATAAAGAAGATGTGGTTTATATAGACAATGGACTACTACTTGGCAATGAGAAAGAATGAAATCCTGCCATTTGCAGCAATGTGGATGGAACTGGAAGTTATTATGATAAGTGAAAGAAGTTAGTCAGAGACAGATACCATATATTTTCACTCATATGTGGGTCTTGAGAAACTTAACAGAAGACCATGAGGGAAGGGAAGGGGGGGGAAAAGCTACAAACAGAGTGGGAGGGAGGCAAACCATCAGAGACAAGAGACTCTCAAATAGAGAGCAAACTGAGGGTTGATGGGGAGTGGGGGTGGGGGAAAGAGGGTGATGGACATTGAGTAGAGCACTTGTTGAGATGAGCACTGGGTGTTGTATGGAAGCCAATTTAACAATAAATTATATTTAAAATTTTAAATAAAAAGACATATACTCAGAATGGAAGCCAAAAAACAGGGAATAAAATATTTATACATTTTTAATATAAAAAGAATTCATTAAAAAATAATAATAAAAGAATAGTGTTGATTTTGTTAGTTTTCTGTAATATCTGATTTCTAGTTCATTGATATGTACTCTTAACTTTTATTTATTTTGCTCTTTTTTTTCCCTAGTTTTCTAAGATGGAAACTTGGTTCATTTATTCTAGTTTTTTAATGTAGGCATTTAAAACTGGGAGTTTTCTTTTACACAGTGTTTTAATTGTGTCCAATAAATTTTGATCTATTTTATTACTATTGCTAGTTACTTAAAAATATTTTCTAGTTTTATTCATGATTTTATCTTTGCCCTGTAAAGTGTTTAGAATTGTGTTGTTTGATTTCCAGATATCTGGAGTTTCCTGAATGCCTTATTGCTGTTGCTTTCCCATTTAATTCTGTTGTAGGTTGTAGTGGCTAACTTGATGTGTCCATTTGTTTATACATATTACCCAGTTTTTGATCAAATGTCAGTCCAGACATTGCTATAAGGGTATTTTTTGTATGTGATTAATATTTAAACCATTTAACTTCAAGTAAAACAGATTACCCTTATAATATGAGTAGATCTCATCTAATCAGTTGAAGGCCTTAAGAGAAAACACTGAGAGGTCCTCAAATTAAGAAAGATTCTGCCTCCAGGTGGCCTTGAGTCTTGAGACTCTTCCCTGAAGACAGAAGAGTTATGTACTCCTGAAAAGTATGTATATTCAGCTGTTGCTGGATATAGTGTTCTATAAATATGAATTTGATGAAGGTCATTCACAGTGGTGTTCAGATCTTCTTGATCATTACAGATTATTTTGTCTAGGTAATATAAAAATTGCTGAGACCATGGTGTTAACTATATCTTACTATAATTGTGTAATAGTCTATACCTCTCAAATTCTGTCAAGTATTGCTTCATGTATTCTGAGAGTACACTATTAGGCGCATAATTTTGTACTTCTTATATCATCCTCACAAATAGGCCCTTTTATAATTTTGAAATCTCTCTTTCTTTTCATTAATACTCTTTGTCTTAAACTCTGTTGTATATAATATTAATACAGCCAACCCAAGCTTGGTAGTTTGGGTCACATGATCTACATTTTTCTATTTACTTTCCATCTATCTGTGTCTTCACATATAAAATGTGTCTATTGTGGGAAGCATATAGTGGGTCTCACTTCTTTATGGACTCTGTCATTAACATTTAATATGTTTTTATGTGGTTCGATTTTGGTCTGCCCTTTTATCCTTTTTTTTTGTTTGTTTATCGCCTAAATGTTTCCCTATTCCATGTTTTCTTCTTTCTCTTGGGTTATTTAAATTTTTTAGTATTCCTTATTAATTTATATCTTGGTTTTTAGGCTACTTTTTTATGTGTAACTTTTTAGTGGTTGCTCTAGGGATTACAGTATCCATACCTAAACTTCAACATCTGCTTAGAGTTAATATTGCATTACATCATATAAAATATAGAAACTTGGCAACCCTATATGTTCCTTTATATCCCCCCACTGGCCTTCATGTTACAGATGTCCTATGTATTACTTCTATATAGAATGAACACCCCATCAGACAATGTTATAATTTTTGCCTTAGTTATATGTCTTTTAAAGAACTGAAGAAGAAAACAGTCTTTTTTTTAAAAAAAAATTAAGACTGTATTAGAGCAATTTCAGGTTCACAACCATATTGAGGAAAAGTTACAGAGCTTCTCCATATGCTTCCTGCCCCTATACACGCACAGCTTTCCCCACTATCAACATCCTCACCAGAGTGGTACTTTTGTTACACAATTGAGCCTACATTGACACAACCTAATCACCTAAAGTCCATAGTTCCCATTAGAGTTCACTCTTGGTGTTGTACATTCTATAGGTTTGGACAAATGTATAATGATATTTTGCTACCACATAGTATCATACAGACTATTTTCATGGCCCTAAAAATCCCATGTATTCTGCTTATTCATCCTGCCCATCTGAAAATCCTCAAAATTTTCAAAAAATCTCAAAAATTTTTAAACATGTATCAAAGTCTTTCAAAATTTCCAAAAAATCTCAAAAATCATCATGGCTCCTAAAATCCTATGTGTTCTGCCTCTTCATCCCAACTCTCGATCTTCCTACTGTCTCCATAGTTTTATCTTTTCCAGAATGTCATCTAGTTGAAGTCATGTAGCCCTTTCCGATTGTTGTCTTGCACTTAGTCATCTACATTTAAGTTACCTCTATGTCTTTATATGGTTTGATGGCTCATTTCTTTTTAGCATTGAATACTATACCACTGTGTGGATGTGCCACAGTTTATTTATTCATTTACCTATTGAAAGACATCTTGGTTGCTTCCAAGTTTTGGCAATATAAATAAAGCTGCTATAAACCTCCAGGTGCAGGTTTTTGTATGGACATGTCTTCAATTCTTTGGGTAAATATTAAGGAATGTGATTGCTGGATTGTATGCTTAGAATATACTTGATTTTGTAAAAACAAACAAACAAACAAAAAAAACTTCCAAACTGTCTTCCCAAGTGCCTGAACTGTGTGCATCCCCACCAGCAATGTATGGGAATTCTTGTTGTTCAACATACTTGCATTTGGCGTTCTCACTGTTCTCGTTTTTGGTCATTCTAATAAATGTCTAGTGGTGTTTCATGGTTGCTTTAATTTGCATTTCTCTGATGACATATGATGTAGAGCATCTTCTCAAATGCTTATTTACCATGTGTCTATTTTCTTTGTTGAGGTATTTTTTAAAGTCTTTGGCTCATTTTTTAATTGAGTTGTTTGTTTTCTTATTTAGAGTGCTTTGTATATGTTGGATAACACTCCTTTATCAGATGTATCTTTTGCATATGTTTTCCCTCAGTCTGTGGCTTCTTTTCATTCTCTTGACATTGTTTTTTGCAAGAGCAGAAATTTTTAATTTTAATAAAATCCAACTTATCAATTATTTCATTTATGGCTAGTGCCTTTGGTGTTGTATCTGAAAAGTCATCACCACACCCAAAACTGTCTAGGTTTTCTCCTCTGTTGTCTTATAGGAGTTTTATAGTGTTTGTGTTTTACATTTAAGTATATGGTTCATTTTAAGTTAGTTTTTATGAAAGGTATAAAGTCTATGTATAGATTCATTCATTCATTCATTCATTCACTCATTCATTCATTTATTTGCATGTAGCTGTCCAGTCATTCCATATGGTTGAAAAGACTATCTGCTCTGTTGCACTGCCTTTGTTCTTTTGTCAAACATCATTTGGCCATATTATGTGGATCTAAATTTGGATCTCTATTCTGTTCTACTGATCTGTTTGTCTATTCTTTGACCAATACTTCACCATCTTGAATACTATAGCTTTATAGTAAGCCTCAAAGTCAGGTAGTTTCAGTCCTCCAACTTTGTTCTTCTTCAACATTGTAATGGCTATTCTGGGTCTTTTGCCTCTACCTATAAATTGGAGAATCAGTTTGTTGATAATCCACAAAATAACTTGCTCAGATTTTGATTGGGAATACATCTGATTGGGATTGCATCTATAGATGAAGTCAAGAAGAACTCATATCCTGACAGTATTATCTCTTCCCATGCATACACATGGAATATTTCTCTGTTTATTTAGTTCTTCTTTGATTTTGTTCTTAAGAATTTTGTAGTTTTCCTCATATAGAACTTGAACATGTGTTTTAGGTTTATATCTAAGTATTTCATAGTTTCGGGTTCTAATGTAAATGATATTATGTTTGTTATTTCAATTTACACTTGTTTATTGTTGGTATATTAAGAAAGTGATTGACATAAATATTAACCCTGTATCCTGCAAATTTGCTATACTTGTTTTCTATTTCCAGGAATTTTTTTTTGTCAAATCTTTTGGATTTTCTATGTAGGTAATCATGTCATCTGTAAACAAAGAGTTATTTCTTCCTTCTTGATCTGTATACATTTTATTTCTTTTTTCATTTTTCTCTTATTTTCTTCTCCTCCTCCTCTTCCTCCTCCTCCTTCCTCTCCTCCTTCTTCCTCTTCCTCTCCTTCTCTTCCTCCTCCTTCTTCTCTTCCTCCTCCTGCCTCCCCCCCCTTCCTTCTCATTTTCTTCTCCTTCTCTTTCTCTTTCCTTATTGGATTAGCTACAACTTCCAGTAAGATGAAAGAATGTATCTTTGCCTTGTACCTGATCTTAGTAGGAAAGATTTTAGTTATTTCTTCAAGTAACTCTCCTTTTCTGGAACCACAACTTGTATGTATTATTTTGTATGATTTCTTGATACCCTCCCCCAGCTTATTGAAGATCTGTTAATTTTAGGTTATTTTTCTGTCTGTGTTTCATGTAGTGCAGTTTTTATAGCTTTGTTCTCAGCTTTACTATGCTTTTCTCCTTCAGTTTCTAATCTGCTGGTAATCCCATCATCCAGTGTATATTTCATTTTACATATTATATGCTTCATTCCTAGACATTTCATTTGCATTTTCTTAATATTCATCATTTCTCTACTCATTATGTTTATGTTTTCCTTTAAATCCTTGAGTTAATTTAATACTTACAGTAGATCTTTTCAGGTACTTTTTAAATAATTTGGTTAGATGCTTTACATAAGCAAATTATTAATTTTTACTTAAATGGCCATTATTATTCCTATTGTACAATTAAGGAAACTAAAGCTCAGAAAGGCAAATTAATTTACCTGAGGTCATATAGAAGTAAATAGGAAAGCAGAAATTAGAAGCCAGGATTATTTAATTTCCAAGTCTGTCCTCATGATTACTATTCTATTCAATTTTAACTTTCTATTAACTGATTGTTTAAACTTGAACAAGTATTTTACTTCTGTGAACCTGTTTTCATCTCTATAGAATTAGAGACCATGACCTACTTCACAGCATTGTATATGAGAAGTAGTTTTCCTCTGAAGTTATTTTTGCTGCAGTTGAAATAAGGAGTTTGAATTTTATGTCAGAACACAGCCCAGCAGTAGCAAAGCTAAGTGTATGCCTTTGGATAGGTATGTGGTGGAGGAAGACCCCTCACTGGAAGACTCTGGTAAATCAGGATGCATGAAGACATAGGGGGCATTCCTTGCAGGGGCCCTTGGGTAGGAAATAAAAAGCATTAGTGCCCTGATCTTTCTCTTAATATAAATTTAGCATTTTGACATGAGTATAGTGTGGAAAAAAGACTGTTGCATATTGGTAATCTTAACCTCTTCCAACAATCCAGATAGTGATAATGATCAAGATGGCATCTACTGGAGGGAGTTTTTATTGCTTAAGATAAAGACTTGGGGCACCTGGGTGGCTCAGTCGGTTAAGCATCTGGCTTCAGCTCAGGTCATGATCTCACGGTTCGTGGGTTCGAGCCCCGCGTCGGGCTCTGTGCTGACAGCAAGCTCAGAGCCTGGAGCCTGTTTCAGATTCTGTGTCTCCCTCTCTCTCTGACTCTCCCCTGCTCACACTGTCTCTCTCTCAGAAATAAATAAAAAACATTTAAAAATATTTTAAAAAATAAGATAAAGACTTTTTCATAGTTTTATATCCCTTCACAGAGCCTTCTCTATGGTTGGAGAGTTCAGTCTGTTTTCCCTGAGTAAACAGTGTACCTTAATGAGTTCCATGATTGACAGTTTCATTTTTCACTTTTATTTATTTTTTGCTTTTTAAGCAAACTAGTCAAAAGAACTAGTCTAGGCAGCAATCTTGAAAGTTTATTCAGAGTTTACTGTTTTCTTAGTATCAACTCTATATAAGTGTTATTCCTATGGATTCTATACAATGGATAGAATTACATGACATATAACATGAAATATGAAATTCATAGTTTTGTAGGGAAGACAAAACATATGTTAAAAATGATTTAGTAATTGATATAAGCCACAAGGTGTGGGAAAATAAAAAATTAGGTATCCTTTACCCAACTGGTAAAGGGATAAATAGACAAGACTCTGAAAGGGTCCCAGGGAGGGTGATACTTGACTAAATTCTGAAAGATAAGTACAAGTTTATCAGGGCTGGAAGTAATAGCAGGGAAGGAGGTTCCCAGCAGAGGGAAGGAAGTTCTTGTGAAGGCTTGGAAGTGTGGTGAGTGTAGTGTCTCTGGTATCTATAATTTGTTCTGACTGGAACTCAGGGGAGATAAGACAAGACAGGTAGGCAGGATTCAGGCCACGAAGAGACTATTATGCTTCTTGGTCACAAGGGAGTCTGACTGGAAGAGCGTGGGTGAGACATTAATTCATTTCCACACTGGAAAAACAACTCAAAGTACAAGGCTGGTTGCTGACAAATCAGTTGCCTCAGATTTGTATCTGATCCCACATCGGGGGTGATGCAAAAATACCCATGACTGACTGGGCCTGAGCTCTCAGACAGTGAGGAAATCTGCTGAGTGGAAACCTTTGGAGTCTGACTCTGGGATAAAGAGCTTTGCTCAGAGCTCCATCCTCAGGGGAGACAGTGGCCTGTTTCTGGGGGAAGGTAGCCCCAGCTGGAGGTAGATGGTGTTGGTTTCGAAGGCAGAAATAGCACTGCCTGGGCTTGTGCAGACTCCTGAATTCATAAACAGACCACAAGAAGCTGACAAATCCAAAGAGGTGCAAACGTGGTGGGAATAGCACTGTCAAGGCCAAGGATATGTCTGAAAGCAAGCAGTGTAGTAAGGTGGGGAATGTCTTATATTGAATCTAACCTTAGAGCAGAGCTTTAGTACTTGATAGTCTCTCCTCAGCTTTCTAACTATGGCTATCAGATGTCAGGCTTCAAGCTAAGTACTTTCCTTGCAGAAAAATAACAGTAACTGACATATGCTGAGTTCTTGTTTTGTCTCTTACACTGTTCTAGGTACATTCTGTATCACTACTCAATTAATTCTTACATCTACCTTAGGAGTGAATTAAAATTTGATTTTCAAGTTACAGATAGGAAACTGAGTCTCAGAAGTAAGGTTTGCCTAATATCACACATGTAGGAACTGACTAGTGGATCCGGAATTTAAACCCAGGTTTTCACTATTACTCTATGAGATAGGCATCATTATCCTTGACGTATAGATGGGAAAACTGAGGCTCAGAATAGTTAAGTGAGTAGTGGAGCTGGAATTGACCTCAGTCTCTGACTCCAGTGCTGGTTGCTTTAACCACTATACTTCAAACTCCCAACACTGGGACGTGTCTGGAGCTCATTTCTGTCTCCCCAGGACTGTTTCCTGGTTAGAGCAGTGTCTAGACCTGAACTACATAATGAAACTGGGCTTTGGGGAAGTCCAATCAGACCCTCTGAGGATTGTGTCCCCGAACAGTGGACGCTAGCTCCATAATCAGTGTTAGCCAAAGAATTGGCAGCATCCTCCAGGCAGGAGGCCACCACCCTGGGGCCCAGCTATCCCACTCTCACAAACAGTCTCAAACAGCAGAAGAGTTAGTAGAGTAGTAAAGAAAGAGAAGTAGAGAAAAGTATTTCCAACACGGGCATGGACTGCATTCCCCGCTCTCCAGGGAGCAGGGGTAGGAAAAACCACGGAGGAACAGTCTCCCTCCCACTCTGATCATTCAAGTACATAGGAGAATGGGGAAAAGATAATGAGTACATTAGCTTGAGTTGGGTATTTTAAACTGGAATACATAGTTTTTTTTTTTTTTTTTTTTTTTTTTTTTTTGCTAAAGAACAAAAGAATAGTTTTGGGACTAGAAAATTTTGGAATCTGCTCATGGCATCATTAAGGGAAGGGAAAAGGAGAATCCTGAGAGCTCAGACAGTGACAGAAAGATATAAAACTGTTTTACAAGACGTTTCAATAGACTAGATAAATTAGTCATCTATCAACTCAGATATTCAATATGGCCTGACCTTCCCATCATGAGGTGCTTCTCATTTTACCTCTTTTGTCCTTAGAAGAATACTAATTCCAATCCCAGTACCTGTTACCATAGTAGTGCTTTTTTAGCTTGTGGCTGAAAGCTGACAGTTGTTATTTTCTCTAGAATTCATACTATGTTCCCCTCCCAAACCAGATATTGAAGCAACCTAAGGTCAAGGCAGAGTGGTTGTGGAAAGGATAGACCAACTTTCAGTAGAGCATCAATGGCATCATGAGTTAGACTCTAAAAACCTCCAGTGGATGGATTCCATAACTTTGTTGAACTGACTTCATAAGACCTTTCTCATTCATTATGGACAGTGCAGAGATGGAACGTGGGCCCTGTGTCTGTTAAACAATTGGAAGAAACAGGCTGCATGTCCTACAGAGAGACTGGATGTCCCAGGGATGGGAATCAGTATCTCATAGGGCTGGGGACAGAGGTGGGTAGCTGACCCTTTGTACCTTTTCCTGAAAGGCACAACCCTGAGTCAGCCTGTCTGAGATTGCTCTGTCATGGTGGATGGAGCAGAAGCTATGATGGAATCTTGGGAAGACCATGGGACTATGAAAAAGGAAGCAAGTAGCTCCAAGCTTTTGGACTGAGGTAATTATTGGAAGTTTAATTCATCCGAAAAAGTTTGACTCCCACCAGAACTCAGATATCGCCCCTGATAACAGAAAACTGGGCATAGCAAGTCAGGTCAATGCTCAGAGCCATGTTGGGACCTCTAAAAGAAAGACCAAAGGAGAAAGTATGGGAATGGCCAAGGCATTCTCTACATTGGTTCCCATACCATGGACACCCTTATGGGCTGTTCTTCATGGCCTAGAAGATCTTTTAAGATCTGTTAAGAATGAGTATGTGGGCGCCTGGGTGGCTCAGTCGGTTAAGCGTCCGACTTCGGCTCAGGTCATGATCTCACGGTTCATGGCTTCGAGCCCCGCATTGGGCTCTGTGCTGACTGCAGAGCCTGGAGGCTGTTTCACATTCTGTGTCTCCCTCTCTCTCTCTGACCCACCACTGCTCACGCTGTCTCTCTCTGTCTCTCAGAAATAAAAAAACAACAACAATAAAAATTTAAAAAAAAAGAATGAGTATGAATTACATATTACAGGAAATAATTATCTTAAAATACTCAAGATAGTCGATTCATGCATCCATAGATTCATTTACTTAACAAATATTTATGCCGTACTTGTCATATGTCGGGTAGTTGAGCTTAAATCCCCAAGTTCTTTCAGTCCCCTTGGGAGGTGGCAGGAGAGAGGTGTCTGAGAAAAACAAAAGTCTTTACTCAACCTGAAGAAAGCTGGGTGTGGGAAGCATGACAAGTAAAGTCACAAATTTTAGGACAAACAAAGACTTCCCGGAGAAAAGAATATGAAAACGACATGACTTTCATTTTGTGTTCCTATTTTTCTGGGTACTTAGATTGCAGAAACATGTCAAGTTTTGGTGTGGAGATGGTCACATGAAGCAGGTAGTATCATATGCTCCTTTCAATACTTGCTGGGAAATAGTACCTCGGAGTGGGGCTTTTCACATATTTAATGGGACTGAAATGTTGGGGGACCACAGGCTATTTGCATTTTGTAGCAATAGTAGTTTTTATTTTCTATCTAGATGAAAAATTTTATTTTGTTTCAGAACAAGATAGAAGTGGAATTTTATAAATTACATACCTATTTTCTAGTCTCTTGGATGGCTCCAGCACATTTTCAATATTTGAAATATCTTTTGGTCTGAAATGTGTTGGGGGTTGGGGGAAAAGGTTGGAATTTGAGAAGCAATAATAGCTTTAAAGAAGGAATTGCTCCCCCTCATGCTCTCTCAGCCTATTTAGTGAAGCGATTTGGACTGCATTTTGCTTTTAGCTCCACTCTTGTGTAGGTAAAGAAATTACTGCATGAGCTCACCCATGGCCCCCAGCCCTGAGCTATCATGCCAGTAAATCTATGATAGTAGAGTCAGCACACCAAATGTCTTTATCTTTATTCTAATCTTAAATTAACTGGACTCAGAAAACTTTCTTTTTCTATATTATACCCTTTCCATACTTTTCTTCTTAACCTTTCCAACTAGTGGACCTTCCTCTGAGGCATTTCTTTTGTCAGGTCAGGGAGGGCAAGAGAGGAGAGGAAAAGGAAGAGGAGAGGAAATTAAAATCTGTCCTAACATCCTCAGATGAAACTACCTTTTTCCTGTGGGATCTGAGGCAGGCAAGGCCTATTGGACAATACTGTATGGGTGTGTGTGGCCCTTTCCACAAGCATGTTTTTTTGTATTATATCCATAAAGGAACACAGCAAATATTTGCTATGGCCTTGAGCAAAACATAAGCCGGAGCCTGTTTAATGATGTTCCCTGTGCTTTAGGACCCTCTGCAGAATCTCTAGCCTGCTCTTTCACTTGCTGGAGTTGGCAGTTTGTCCTGCATAACAGCCCTACAACCCTCACCCTTGTTCTCCCTCAAGCAAATGTGCCAGACAGCATGTTTGCTTTGCCCACGGCCTCCCCACAGGACAGCAGCTCTGGTTCTGTGCTCAATTCAAGCAACTTAAATGAAACTCAGCAGAGTCCCACAGAGCAGCACAAGAGCATTCTGGATGGGGTCCTAGCCTGCCCCTCTGTCAGCTCCCTACGCTCACCCCTCCCCACTGGCAGCTGCAGTGGAAATGCCCAATGGGAGCTATGAACTCTCCTTTATTCACAGTTCTGGCTTGGAATCAAGTTTCTGACACCAGTGACATCTCTCCTGAGGGAAGCACTTGGAAGCACTTGGCATTGGGCTGCTGGAGGAGACACCATTACATGTCCTTTAAAAAGTCAAGATAGTGAAAGATCATGTCTGATTGGGGATATGGGACCTGAAGGGCATTAAAAGTGAGGGATTATTGCAATGGCTGGAGAAGATGAGGGAAGAAACACTTGAATAGGGATGGAGACTCAGGTCAGGAGTAATCTTCCATTGTCCTCCACCTGGCTAAGGCACCTCACGTGGGAACTCTGGTCGAAGCACTTGTCCTCAGGACTGTAATCTACTGTGTGACTTTCAAACATCTAGAAAGAAGGGTGAACTCCTCAGCCTTGCCAACTCAACTTCATATGGCCTTACCCAGCACAAGTATATCATGAAGAAAGCACTTAATGCTTGCTGACCTGATCTGAAATGTCAGCATAAGCAAAGCTCAGCAGGTAAAGAGAGAATATGACAGGGGAGAGATGGGGATGAGGCTGGAGGGGAAGTGGGTATTTTCTCTTCCTGCAGACCTTGCAGCTGAACTCTCTGGGTAGTCAACAAAGACTTCTGAGAAACTGCGTAGGCTCTGCTTTAGGTGCAGGAGATAAGATGGCAAATGTGACCCTATTAACTTCCTCCTCCTTCTCAACGCTTATCTCCTGAGCAAATGGAAGCCATGAGACCTCTCCCATCTCTATCCACCACCATGCTGCCTGCATTCAGACACACATATTCTGCCCACTTTCTTGTAACATACAGAAATGATTCCTGCTACTACCTGGCCAGGCCCTCTTCTGGACACTGGTTCCTCTCTGTTTTCATTTACTCAAGGACTTTCCTCCTGCAAAGATCCTGAAATTATCCTTCCTTTCTCCTACATGGACAGTTTCTCTCTCTCTAAAGAATCATTCTTATCCACATAGAAATTGCTTTATTATCACCCATCTTAATTGTTGACTCACTTCTTTGGTTTTGTTTATAGCAAAGTTCTTCAAAAACAGTATTTATAGTATAGCATAGCATAGCATAACATAGCATAGCATAGCATAGTTATTATATCTCTATCTTCCAAACTCTATTGAAAATGCTCTGGTTAAGGTCATCCATGAGTCACTTCTTGCCCAAACCAACAATCTGATCATGTCATACATTGCCCACTTTTTTAACCACTCTGTTAATTTTTGCTGCTCTTCAAAGCTCTTTCTCCCGCACACTTGCTCTTTTCTTTCATGAAAACTGCTTCCTTCAGACCTTCAAGAGGCTCTCTCCTTTACTTCAGTTGAATCTCTGCTTAGAGAAGCCACCCTGTCATTCCAGCAGAAAATAACATCCTTCACCATCTCCTGCACCATCTTCTATCCTTTATCTTGTTCTCTACCTTCTTAGCATTCTCACTGCTGAAATTATGTATTTGTTTACAAACAAGCTTATGTATGATTTCTAGTAGACTCTAAGAGATTAGGGACTTCGTCAGTCTTGTCCCTTTTGTATCCCCAGGACCCAGAGCACCGTCAGCCCTCAGTGAATAGTTTTTGAATGATGAATAAATAAAGGCACAACCCTGCCCCTAAGGAGCTCATGGCCTAAATGGGGATAGTAATGATGATGGTACATCGTACTAAGTGCTGTATATAGGGGCGCCTGGCTGGCTCAGTTGGAAGAGCATGCAACTCTTGATCTTGGGGTCATGAGTTTGAGCCCCATGCTGAGTGTAGAGATTACTTAAATGAACCAAAAAAAACCAAAAAACAAAAAAACAAAAACAAAACCCAACCCTAAGTGCTGTATGCATACACAGGTATATAATCATTTAATCTTCCCAATAACTATATGAAGTTAAGAAGTTGGTGGTATCATGTCCACTTTATAGTTAAGGAGACAGAGGCTTTAGAAGTATTTCATAACCTACAGAGGATTACAGCTGATCAGCAGGAAGGGTTGCAACTCAAGAACATGTCCTCTGACTCCAGAGCCATGCTCTTCAACCTTGAGCTCTGTAACCTTGCAGTCTGACAGCATATGAAAATGTCACCCCATCTGTTCAGGTTGCCTTAATGTGGATATGGCAGTTCCGCCTACTTGTGAACAGTGAACATCCATTTATGCTTGCTTAGTTGAAAAGAGTGCTGACTTTACTCATTTTGCTATAAAAGCAGTCTCTGTTCCACAAGCCAGAATACACAGGGTTGATAAATATTTTGTACTTGGTTACAAGCAAGGACCAAGTCCAATTAATGTTGGCTCAGTATGATATGGTTGTTCACTAGTTTTAGGAAATATGTAGGTAGGGTTAATTCCAATGTGAAGACATTCCTTGGTCATATTTCAGCTGAGTGTTTGAGGAAATAAAAACCTTTGGATCCATTTGGGTTTCTTTCTGAGTTCAGCACAGTGTGTTCCCTGTAATGGTTTATAGTCAAGTTTGGTGCAAGGCCCTGGCTCTTGGTTTCATGGTCTTATTTCCTGTAGGCCTATAGCCTCTCCTAGTGAATGTGGAGAAGCCCCAGGAAAGCTCTGTTCAAGGCTGTGTGTGTGGAAGTGATCTTAACCTGGGGCAATCCAGGAATGGATAGCCTTCTTTCTGGCTAGCCACATATGTAATTTTAATGTTTCTAGCAACCACAGTAAAAAAAATAAAAAGAAACAGGTGACATTAATTTTAATAATAGATTTTATTTTCTGGAAATTGTCCCATTAGTATTTCTCTTGTGAGTCTACACTTTTGAGCCAGAGAGAGTAAATTTGATTGCATTCACATGACTTTTTATATTTGAAGATAGCTAGCATGTCTTCATAAGTCCATCTTCTCTAAATAGGCTGCCTTACTGCTTCCATCCTTTCTCCAGATAGTTTCAACTCTGTTCAACATTGTGTCTTGTTAACAGTTCCAGATTATCAATGTCTCTCTTAAAGTGTGTTACCCAGAGTTAAATAAAATATCCATGTGTGGGCCCACTCCAAATAGAGTGAGACCCTGAACTCTTGGTTTTTCATATTATGCTTCTACTGCACCATGATCACAACTCAATGCTGACTATACTGAGCAACTTGGCTACAAAACACCAAAATGTGGTTCCTGTGTACAACTTCCTTATGTTGTTATGTGTATAGTTTTACCTGGACCCAGGCAAGGCGATAAAATGGGCATGGACCATGTATTTTCCAAATCTGGAGAGCTGGGGAGAATAAAGGTGAAGAAAGTGACCTAGAGGATGACATGAGAAAATTTTAAAAATTATTGTTCTTTTTTTCCTTTATAATCTGAAATACCAAGATATATTTTACTATATTTTCTAGTGTATTAATGGGCTCTTTTAACTAATTACTCATCATTAGGACATGTTGATGAGTAAGCTTTTTATAGCTTCATACAAACCATCAGTAAAAATATTGAATATGTTATATCCCAACACAATCTTATAGCATTAGGTCTTCACTAAGCGGTATGTTTTAGGTACATGTGTTCGACAGGTATAAAACTGCCTACTTTCCATTGAACTGGTCTATATATCTCCATTGTTATTTCTAGGCCTTACAACATATTTTCTGGCTCTCCTAGGACCATCTTCTTCCAAGATTTGCCTGGAAAATTTCCACTCATCCTTTGTGCTTTATTTTAATTGTCACCCCTTGTTTCAGGTTAGGTACCATTCCTATGAGCTCCTACAGTGTTATATACTGCCCTCCTCATCGCAATTTCCTACTCTTTTGTGATTTTCTGTGTATCTGTTCATATCTCCCACTAGATTATAAACTATGTCAGGAAAGAGATTGACACTGCTATTTCCTAAGTGTCTAGCACAGTATAAAGTAGATGCTCAGTAAATACTCTTTGACGAAATGAAGACATCCTCATGACCACATGTGTAGGAAATTATTATCATCCTCATTTTGCAGATAAGTCCACTGAAGCTCAGGGGATTTACTAAGCTTATTAAGGCACAGAGGGGCTGGTGAAGCTGTGGTTCAAGGCCCACGATTCTAATCTGGATCTATGCTCTCATTATAAAACCAGTTATATGCCTTCAAAATACTCCTGGATGTCTGAAATTCCTTAACAAATGATAGTGCCTTGGTTTTACTGGAGATAGACTTAAAATGTAAGTAACAAAAAGAGAGAAGACATGAGACTAGACTAACCTCTCATAACACTAAAGTATTAAATACTGATGTCAGATGATCACCTAGAAATAGATTCTGACTTGAAGAGACAGTGAACCTACTTTTCTTGTCACCTAAGTTTACAAACCACTTTTTGGCAGTCTCTCAGTTCCCACTCAGCTAGATAGGAGCAGCCCCCCGTGCTTTGTTCTTTTTCCTGTGACCCACCTTATTAATAAATTATTTATTTATTTTAAATAGTATTAATTGTTTTTCTGCTTGTAAAAATTAGACATTTTTATTTTGAAATTTTGAAAAAAATAATTTTAAATCATGCAAAAAAGAGTTTATACCTCACCATGTATGCTTTTTGTGTTTTACAAATAATTATACATTTTCCCTAATTTAGGATCAATCACTACATGTTCTTTATTTACTTAATTTATTGAGACTTTTCCTATGTCATTAAATATTCTCTGTTACACAATGGCATAGATTCACTCTATGTATGTTCCGTAAATGCATCTAATCAATTTCTTCTTGTAGGAATTTCAGATTTTTTTCCCCCAGTTTCAGTTTCTATAAATAATAATGATAGTACTTACCCTTGGACATTAATCTTTGCACACATGACTGATTATGGAGAAGTTTTCTTCACCCTTTTCTAATTGGTCATATGCTGTGCCAGGCCTTAGTCGGATAAGAACTCCCCAGAACTGGGCCCTCACTTTAAAGTGCTTACAGGACTTTGACCCTCAGCAGTAATCAGATTGAAGCAAGAATTAAAATTTCTGACTCTTGAGTATTTAGTTTAGATTTGGCTGCTTGGTGCTCCTTCATTGCTCTCTCCATTTTCTTGTGGCTTCCTGAGAGCTGAGCTCCATGGTGGGGCTAGAGTCCTCCCTGTTTTCAAGCTGGATCCCTTATCTGTGCCAGAACCACCACCCCTGTGCCACAATGCCAAACTAAGGAAGAAAAGTTAGTATTGAGAATGGGACAAGCAGAGGTCATCTCTGCCCCAAAGGCAGTAGTTGGGGGGCTGGGGAGGGAGAGGGCAGAGAGAGAGAAAAAGCCCCAGTGAACAAATAAGGAATTTGCTTTTTGAGTCTCTTCTGAGACTTTTTCTTTTAACCCAAGGAAGGAAAGACAAGCAATTGCCCAAATTAATACAGCCCTGGGGGCAGCATGAATGAGCCTGATCTGAACAGTAGCTTGTCACCCTGCTGCAATTCTGACCCATGTAGGGTCCAAGAAAATGCAGGGATGAACTCACTGGATTGAACAACATGCTCAGTGTCTTGAGAACAAACAGACTTTTCTTTGGTGTTAGTTACAAACATCTTTTCTTTCCACTTATTCAATTCATTTCTCCAAAACGCAAGAGCTAATCTCCTATGAAAGTTCAGGGAAAAGGCATGACGCAGCTCTAAGCTGACATAGCCACATGCATAGGGAAGGTGGCTGTTAGGTTTGGAGGGGCTCTGACTCTGTCCTGACTCACCTTACTCTGTATATGGGAGAACAGTCATTGTTCAGAGGCTTAATTTTCTCATCTGCAGAATGGAAATAGGAGTGGTCAGTCCAGTTAACTACTCTAAATTTAGAGTTCTTTTATTTTGGGTGGATACATATATATTTATATATATCAATGACTTACACCATGCACCAAGCTGGCTACTGAGGACAACAATGGCACAATTTCTGCCTTTGAAGAACCTAACATTAGTGGGAATCCCAGACAATATATGGACAATTACAATGTGATATTAAAGGAACTATGAAAGGAGAAGTACAAGTAATAATAATACTTAGAATGGCCAATAATGCAGGCTTGGGTAGGAAGACACTCAGAAAAGACATCTTTATGAAATTGATATTGACACTGAATTCTCATGGATGAGTGAGTTAGCTAGTCAAGAAGCAAGGACAGAAGAGTTACAAAGAATTTACAATCTAGACAGAACCTGGTTCCTTTGAAAAACAAGATAGGTGGGCATATATGAATGAAGCACGCTGGGAACCAGTAAGGTAATGATGATAAAAAGCTGAAGCCAGAAGAGGCAGGGCTAATCTGGACTGGGCTGACTGTACTTTATGCATAATTTTCTTGGATAATTTTATTTACCAAGAAAATCTGTGTTATAACACATTATCAAAGATTGCAATAAAAATATTAGACCAAAATCTATATGCTCAACTTTTCTTGTATGTTATATGTTTCCTTTCCTTGAACCCCAATCATAGTAAGCATCTCTACCATTTTATGATTCTCATCAGACATACTTTGCTTCTTTCCATCCTCAACTGTATGTCTGAACCTTTTCAATATTATCTCTATACCAAAATGACATTGAAACAATGTTATAGAGAAGAATGTGTTTTGTATGCTTCTATATGTAATCCCTACAATTTGGGAGTAATTTACAAATCAGCAATCCCAAAGAGCAGCTTTTTACTAGAAGGATATTCTAGTGCAGAGTAAGAAACTTCTCCAAGGTCACATGGCTCCTGAGCAAAGTTTGCTTAGGGCTTTTTCTCCCCTTGAACCTAGCAAGGTAACAGACAAGTTAGTGAAGCCATCTTGGATCTTATAAACTAATCAGTCCCCAAGCAGAATATTACCAAGTGACCTCCATCAACACCATATGAAAAAAAAGACTAGCCTAGCTGATCCCTGCCTAAATTCCTGACCCTCCAACTAAGATAGTGTAAATAAGTGGCTATTGTATCAAACCACTAAATGTTAAGATAGTTTGCTACACAGCAATACATAACTGGAACATCCCTCAAGATTGGCTTTAAATGCCCTGACTCTCCTTCTATGGAACTCTGTCTGTTAACCATACTATAATACAAATATTTGTCCACTTCCCTTTATTATCTTCCTGAAGAAACTTCCCTCAGGAAGGGGATGGTGTCCCCAGCATCAAGAATAGTGGCTTGCATAAGAGGTATCCAGTGTGGTATTTTTTTTTTTCTTCTATTTTCCCTACCAAAGACTTGCTATAAACAAACAAACAATTTCCAAAGCTAGAGTAGATGGAGATTCTTAGACATATTTCTTTGCTTTGTTCTGGTCTCACCAGGGTAGGTCTGGTCTGCCAGTGGAAATTTGTATGAGGAACACACACAAAAAGCAGAAACAGGTACGAGGTTCTCCTAGAAATACAGTGGATTTGAAACCAAACTGGAAGGTTGTTGTGCAGAAACATGTTTTGAGTTTTGCCTCTCCCAGAACCTTTAAAAAAATTTTTTTTAATGTTTTTTTTTTCTGAGAGAGAGAGAGAGAGACAGCGTGAGCAGGGGAGGGTCAGAGAGAGAGGGAGATACAGAATCTGAAGCAGGCTCCAGACTCTGAGCTAGATGGAACCCATGAACCGTGAGATCATGACCTGAGCCGAAGTAGGATGCTTAACTGACTGAGCCACCCAGCGCCCCTTCCAGAACCTTTGAAAAATAGGACACACTGTGTAGGCATACCTCCAACACCCCTGGGTTTACACATCTATAGTAATCTCATCCAGATATGCTGATTTTCGCATAGTGGATTTCTGGTTCCAAAACTTTTCCAGGATGAACACATTGCCTAGAGAGAATTGCTCTTCTGTGAGCAGCAGCCTGCCTGATACTCCCACAGCTTCACACTCACCCCAGAAATTTCAGACCTGACCCTCAACCTTCCTGTTCCAAAAATACTCACTTTATTTAAATGTGTGATGAGTCTACCTACTGAGAAAGCCAAAGATCAGTCAGGCTTGAATCCCAGCTCTGTCACTCACCAGCCATGTGACTGTCACCAAGTTACTTAATCTCTCTGAGCCTGTTTGCATATAAGTAAAAGGAAATTAATACTACTGTCTGCTTACAGGATCATTGCAAACATTGGGCAAGCTGATGCATGTAAACACTCAGCCAAGTTCTGACACAAGCTCTCAGTGTATTAATGAATACTAGTTGTTCCTATTATTATTATATCCTTCCCCTCTCAGCTCTGTCAATAGAAAATTATCAGACTGGAGGGACTGAAATCTCCTCCAGATTGCCTGACTCCGTTCAGAGACACTGGATTAGTCATGATCACCCTGGAAACGTATTATCTTTCTTCTTTTCTTTAGAGGAAAGTGCCAAACCAGTGCCCAGCATAAGCTGTGAGAGGATCGATATTAAAGAGGAAAAAGACATATATCCCAGTTTATTTTTCTCTAGTTCATGACCTGCCCCATTTTCCTGGGATTCCTACTTTACCCTGGGAGATAGAGTTCTGTAGTTACAGGACCATATTTTCTTTCTTTTTAAAAAAATTTTTAAAATTTATTTTTGATAGAGAAATAGAGACAGCATGAGCAGGGGAGGGTCAGAGAGAGAGGGAAACACAGAATCCAAAGCAGCCTCCAGACTCTGAGCTAGCTGTCAGCACAGAGCCCGACACGGGGCTCGAACCCACGAGTGGTGAGATCATGACCTGAGCCGAAGTCAGACGCTTAACCGACTGAACCACCCAGACACCCCCAGGACCATATTTTCTAAACTACAAAGAAGAATCCATGGTGTCACAAATGCAAGTGTTTTTAAGGGGCAACATGACTCAATATTTTAAATGGGACTTCTCTAGACAAAATGTAGGACATATGGTGACCATACCCATAGTTCTCAAAGCCAGATGCCGACTGGCTCCAAGAGAAGAAAACCAAAACAATCAGAAACCTCTTCTATTTGCCAGAACAAATCTTGTGTCTCTCCCAATGTTATTCCTGTGGATATCTTTGTTTGAATTGGGCCTGTTCACCAGTTCCATTTCTGCTACCATCTCTGGGGATGAGGGAAAGAAAACACCTTCATGTTCACTTATGTTAATAAGGAATTCCTTTTTGGGTGGATTTTAGGAGGAAAGGAAATTGGAAACCCTTTTTTTAGTTTATTTTTAAGATCCCCCCCTTTCCTATTTAGAGTCTTCTATAGTTTTTCCATCTGGTCCATAATTAAATAATAATCATCATAATAACAATAACACTAATAATAGTAAAAGTTCTATTATTAAACACTCTGTGTAATGGACACTTATCATATATTTGCTCCTAAATATGAACTTGCACTAAATATGAATATGACTTGTAGATGTCATTGTCTCCAATGATTGGAGAGCAGAGGAAACTTGTCCAATTAGTAAGTGCTAGAATAGAGATTTGAACCCCAAAATATCTGACTTACAAATTTCCCCCAATCTGTGTGTTATGTCTCACAGACTGCCTTTCAGAAAAGAGATTTAGATTCAATGAACATATACTGAGCATCTACCAGGTGCTGTGCTAAAATATTAAGTAACCTATTTCATATGCTCACAACAACCCCATGAGATAAGAAATGCCATCACTATGTTTAAAGGTGAAATACCAAGAGGTTAAGAAACTTTCCCAAGGTCAGCTAATTTGTCATTGGTGGAACCAGGAATCAAATCCACCTCTGTTGTTGTTGTTGTTGTTGTTGTTTTAATTGTAGGTTCAAAATACAGCCTCTGGTAGGAAAAGTACAAAATGGAGTGTATCTAGAAACTTGAGCATAGGGAGGATATTGAATGAAGAAAGCAGGAAGGAAGGGAGGGGTCTAATCCCTTCACCGAGATCTACCCCTTGGAATGAATCAGTTTATCTTTGGTAGGTCATGGGAACAGAGTTTAAGAGTATAGAAGAGAGTGAAAGGACCAGAAAATTAGGGAAATGAACACTGGATGCCATCTCCATATTACTTAAGTCTTAGCACCTTAGAAGGCCATTGTCATTTTAAATTATCTACATTTTAACCAAGAATATTTTTTAGAAAAAGCCTCAAGCAACTGTTTTGATTTTTGAGGTAGAAACACAGTGTAGAATCAAGAAGCAGAAAAAGAAATTGGTATGAAAAGAGCAAATGTCAGAAGGGAAAATAACTGATTTTGGTCTAGGAAGCAGAATACTTGATTCTGCTATCCACAAGAAAAAGAGCAAGACATTAGAAGTTAAAATCTTAAACAATTTCAAGTTGGGATTCTAGAACTATCCCACACTTTCTGATTTACCTTCTCCAACATTCCAGTTGCTCAAGTACATTGGACTTGGTGTGGAGGAAGGGTGGAAACAGTAACATGCCCCTTGTTCATTTCGACCTCAGGATTCTTACTTCTTATTTTCTCAACCAATTCCCATCAACACCTGTTGTAGAGATACCTACTGTATGCTCATTAGAGTAAACATGGAGCATATAGAAAAGTTAAAAGATTAAAATAAAATCTCATACAGTCCCACCATCCTGATATTGTTAACATTTTGACCTATTTCTAATTTGATTTGCAATTTCTCTTGTATTGCAAAATTGAAACTATAAAAAATTTCTCTTTTTTATTGAAAACATATCATAAGCATTTTCTCATGTCATTAGTGTTTGGTGACATTGATTTTAATCACAGCAATAAACATGCATCTACATAATGTAGTGCATTTAAGCAATCCTCTGTTGTTGGATATTTAGACAAATTTCAGATTTTTACCATTATAAATGTGGCGTTTATCTTTGTGCATAATTGTTCCAGGACATATACCTCTTTTAGCACATGCTTTGCTTAGTGTTTCTCAGTTTTGTTTTTCGTCTCACAGACATGACCGATGGTATTCACATATGACACTTTTCATAGTGTTATGTCTTATACTTACCTAAGCACATATCTGATTTCTTGTGTTTTAATTAAATGTAATACCTTGACATTTTTCTTCCCCTCAAGAAAGCATGGAAGAGCAAAAATGGTGTAAGGTAGTTCCATGAGTCCACTATATTTTATAAAATAACAGTTTAAATTTCAGTACTTTATTATTAGTAGTAATTTATTTCAAGTAGATCTTATAGCTGATTGTGCCACTTAATTGGAGAAGCACTGTTTAGCTGCTCTTAGCAAGCACATTGTACTCCCTAAGTGGCTTCGCATGCATTTTCTCATTGAAGACCATATTTAGCTACGATTTCTGTCTTTAGGAATCAATGGACTCATGGTAGTAAATTGTAAGTTGTAGACAGAATTAGGTCTTCATTTAGAGAAGGGAGTAGCTTAACCTTTGAAAAGGCTGAGTAAGTGTAATTTAATACTTCTTATCCATCCCCATTCCATCCTTATCCAGAGATTCTGATACTGTTTCCCCAGAAGTGCCTCTCTCCTATGACCCCTGACTCTAAACCATTGCAATACTGTAAACAAGGCTTTCTGTTCTCTCAGGCCAACATCTGTGGTCTGAAAGCCTGGCTAACTCAGCTATCTACCTCTTCAGCTTTGAATAAAGCCAAGATGGATTTTAGGTTGGATATGTGTGACCATTTAAGAGTATCAAAGAGTAGATGAGTGGTAGATTATCTCCACCAGGAAAGATGCTTTACTTGGAGATTTGTAAGATGTAACCTTTCCGAACTCAAGAGGAGTACTGTCATCTAGGTGTGGGACTGGGACATCAGACCATACTGTTGGATTTGAATATAACATCTTAGAATAATCTAATCATAGATAAAAGAGATTTGCCTGCTGGAAGATTTTTAATGTTGTATTAGTTGACCCCTTTGGCTACAATGATAGCACTAACTCTTCAACTCATTCTTTTTAAGGGAGTTAGTTTTGTTCCTTGAGTCAAAGAAATTTTTTAACACCAAATTATGGGAAGGACAGGGATGGTACTGGACAAGGAAACAACTAGAACCAGAGAAATATATGATGTCAGAACTCTCTGACCCTCTCTCTGGTTCTCCTTCCCACTTTCACCCCTTTCTCTTCAACCCTTACCTGGGCTCCTTTCCTCACAGGGACTTCATTTTGTGTCATTGCAACTTAGTTAAGCTAAAAACGTGAGATGGAGTTGGATTGGTACTTGCAGGTTTTATATCTTACAGCTTCTACCTCTAGGTAGGCCTGCCAGACTATTCTACCACCTGAAGTCCAAAAGCAGAGGGAAAAGATTCATTGGCCAATTTGGGTCAGGACCAATAAATTGTGGGCAAGGAGATACCATAAGAAAAATGTTGAAGAAATTGAGAAGGAAACTTTCTTCTAGAACTGTTTGCTCAATAAGACTGCATGAACGCCATATATTTTCAGATCATTTGCTGAAAAAGGGAGAGAAACAGGGGTTGAAACTGGAGCAAAGAGGAGAAAGGAAAGAGAGCATTGTATGATCCATATTCGAGTCACTTGTCTTTCCTCATGGTCATGAATCTCTTTCTTCCCCTAGCTCTCTGGCACTGAGGTTCACAGAGGGAGACCAGAGGTCATCTTCTCTGGCTTAGGGAAGCAGGAGCTGGGTGTGTTTTGTAGGGTATCAGTTTTCCCTGGTGAGTGCCTGCTGCAAAACAGCAGAATTGTTTGCTCTTTCCCACATCCTGGCATTCAGCAGACGGGTACCTTCCACTGCAGCAAATTGAAAATTGCACCCTGATGGGAAACATATATATAAGCATTCAAACCAGGGTTTTATTAAATGATCACAGCACTGGTTGGTATTCATTTAAATAACTTTCTGGGGTCATCTGTGGACAATGTGTGTGCTACGAGTTTGTAAGGCATGTTATGTTGTTATAGAATTCTCAGCTTACCACACAATTCTGTTTACCACAGAATCCGGCCAGGTTTCTGCTGGACTTTGGAGTATATGTGGGATACTCAGGCCTTCAGTGGCAACTCACTGGGGCATATGATTATGAAGGAAGAATGCATACCCTAAAATTTATGCATTTTTTCCACATATATGGTGAGATTCAGAGACCACTTTAGTGAATAGGAAGGAATCTTCTTGGAACACATTGTATGCTGTGGTGCTCAGGAATTACCCAGAAAAGCCACAATGTTTAAAGCAATAGACATTGGAAGAGGCACAGAAGAGACAGGTCTTTACTAGTCTGCACCATTGATACCTGAGGTTTCAATATGAGACGTGGTGGTTGACTTTCACAGTCTTTCCTAAAGAAGCATGAGTCTATGCCAAGTGGAGTAGGTGTGACATAGATGCAGTAAGCTAAGTGATCAGCTTACTTCTGGATCTGTGCTTTGAGTTCTAGACTAATGAAATGTTTGTTTTTATTTTACCACTTGGTGGAGATAGCAAACCCAGGGCTATAGATGCCAGGTAACAACAACAACAACAATAACAACAACAACTTTGTAGGTGGGATGAGTAAAATACATCTAAAACAGAGAGTTTATACTTACTTCCAGTAGGTTATTGTAATAGGCTTATCATGGTCCAAGCTTCTTTCTTTCTTTTTTTCTTTTAAGAGACATATAAACCCAGTTCTTTCAAATAATGATCAAACATGGCCCATCCAAATGTATGGATAGACTGCTTTGGGGCCCCTTCGCCCTGTAGGATTCAAAAGTTCTGCTAACTCTCCCTATTTTTTGGAGTTCTGGCCTTTGGATCACATTTGGCTTTGAATGTTTCTGTACTTTCTTTGGTGGACAGAGAAGTTATCTTCTTTATTGAGCACGGCTATGGCTTTTTACCTTCCATCTTATCTTTCTTTGATGTGTTTGAGTATGAAAGGGAATTCACAACACCATTTTGACAATAAACCCTGGTTCATATTCTTTCAGCTACACCATATCTCCTTGGTTGGGATAGCATTTCTGTTGTATTTCAATCCATTTCATTTTCAGGGACTGAATTTGTTAAATTCCCTGCTGAAATTCATATAGCATGTGTCTATAGCACTCCTTCCCTCTCCTGATGGAGCGGTACCATGAAGGAAAGAAATTAAATTAGTGTGATATATTTTTTCTTACTAGGCTTATGTTATTTTCAAGCAATCAGCCTTTTCTTTGCTCCATGCTATCACAACATCTATTTAACAGTTTATTTTAGAATTTTTCCAGGAATAAGTAGCAATCTCAGTGGTCTACCATTTCTGAGATCTTTCTCCTCCTTTTTAAAGTTAGGAGAGCATGTACCTCTAAGTTTTTGAAACCTTGTTTATAAACATAATTATTAAAACTACAGCCTTGTGTCACTGGCACAAAGCTGGAGGGAAAGCTAAAATGTTCAGGAACAATATCCAGACCCAGAAAGATCTTAATAAGATAAAACAATGAACCTAATTTCATGAAATGCAAGTTTGAAAATATAAACTTCCACATTTAAGCAAAAAAATAAATAAATAAAAGAATTATGAAAAGAAATAAAAGATCTTGACTATGCACTGTTAAATCTGTTAGATTTAATAGATCCATGGGATCCCCCCCAAAGATGAATCATATAACAACTTTTCTCAGATGTGGTCACAGAGGACAAAGAATAAAAAAGATCCCCCTAGTGCATAATCTGGTGCCAGCTAGAATGTCCAAGATTTCGCCCTCTAACGTCACTGCATGCAAGGATTCCTTGCTAATTCTATCTAACTGTGTGGGATATGCTGCGGACTAGTAACTCTTGCATATTGTCTTAATTTCTCTCCTTTTCCAACTGAGAATTTGAATTGTGAATAATCTATTTTCCCTCCATATTGCACACTCTTTTTTTGAGGGGAAATGCTTTAATACGTTGCTTAGCGATGGGTGATAAGTCCATGAGAAGCCACGTCTAGCCCTGCCCTAAAATAATCTCAATTTATAGCTAGATAGGCACTAGTCATAACTATTTCCTATGGCAGAGAGAGTATGTCCTTTCTTTCCTTTTGTATACAAAATAATTGACATAATGTGAGAGAAGAAGGTAGACCCTAAATTGTGCACCAAAAATAGAATGATTAAAATATTCTTGTCTGTCTAGTATCATTCTACATTCTTCTTTTAAAAATATTTTTTTAATGTTTTATTTATTTCTGAGAGAGAGAGAAAGAGAGACAGAGTTAGCAGGGGAGGGTCAGAGAGAAAGGGAGACACAGAATCTGAAACAGGCTCCAGGCTCTGAGCTAGTTGTCAGCACAGAGCCTGATGCATGGGCTTGAACCCACTAACTGTGAGATCATGACCTGAGCTGAAGTCGGACATTTAACCGACTGAGCCACCCAGGCACCCCTCATTCTACATTCTTATTTTTGGGTAATTATCCTTCCCTCATTGCATAGTAATTATGTTCAGTCCATGTGGTTCAAGGGGGACTGATTCCTCTTCCTCCATACCCTCAGTCCCTAGGGACGGTTGTTTGACTTAGAATTGATGGTCCAGAATCCTTCATGCTCACAGCCACAGTGGCTGGTACAACAGATGTCTGTGAGAGACACTTCCGCTCTCAGTCTCATAGGGCCTTGAAACCACTGGACTCAGCTATGCCTAAACAAATCTGGGGGACTTTTCAATTAATCCATTCTTGAAAATCAAGATAATTTGAGTTGAGGACCTGTGACTTGCAACTGACAGATTTATGACTAATACTCAGCTTCTAGTACAGGATATATTTCCTATATGTTCAGAGCTGGACAAGAATGGACTATTTTGTTTTTTAATGTTTTATTTATTTCTTAGAGAGAGAGAGAGAGAGAGAGAGAGAGAGAGAGAGAAAACGTGAGCAGGGGAGGGTCAGAGAGAAAGCAAGATACAGAATCTGAAACAGGCTCCAGGCTCTGAGCTGGCTGTCAGCACAGAGCCTGACGGGCGACTCAAACCCACGAACTGTGAGATCATGACCTGAGCCGAAGTCCAATGCTTAACTGACTGAGCCACCCAGGCGCCCCTGGAATGGACTATTTTTGCAAATGCATTTGCTCACTACTCAAAGGGAAACAAATAAAAATCTCATCCAGTACTGTATCTAGTTGTAAGTGTTGTGCCATTTTTCATCAAGGCCCAACATGTCTCTCCTTGATATTCAGAGGTGGATTGCCAAGGGTTCCTTAAAGAGAAAGAGTGGATGGGAATGGTCCTTGAGTAAATAATCAATAATGTATGCCATGCTACTAAGTAGAGACTCTTGTTGTAGAGAGTACCTTACATATTCTTTATGGTCCCATTCAAACCTGAAATTCCCCTTTCCTATTAAATAAAAGTAGAACAAAATAAACTTAAAAATATTTTTCCTAGTTTATTTCGCTTAAACTACATCTTTTTGCCTGTTTTATCTCTAAGATTAGTAGGTAGTTTCTCAATCCCTCTTAACCATTGGACATTATTCTATCCTCAAATTATAAATTATAAATGGGAGGGGCGCCTGGGTGGCTTAGTCGGTTGGGTGTCCGACTTTCACTTAGGTCATGATCTCGCGGTTCGTGGGTTCGAGGCCCGCGTTGGGCTCTGTGCTGACTGCCAGCTCAGAGCCTGGAGCCTGTTTCAGTCTGTGACTCTCTCTCTCTCTGACCCTCCCCTGCTCATGCTGTCTCTCTCTCTCTCTCTCTCTCTCCTAGAAATAAATAAAACATTTAAAAAAATAAAAAATAAATTATAAATGGGAAATACGTGTTGAAATTTTCAAGATTGATATAGTTTATCTGATTTTGGCGAGAATTACTACCGTAGAGTACAAATTTTTGTTGTGAGGCATCTGTGTAAGGACATTTTAATTCCTGGAGCAACTTAGATCACAAGAGGTTGAACATTTCCTTCTGTTACTCTTTTATAAAATAATAGTCATAATGCCTGTGGCTTCTGAAGTTTTATGGGAAGCCATGAAGAGAAGCTGTAGTATGAAAGGATGCCTATTAAAATGCTACATACATTATGTATGAATCTGCACTTTTTTTGACCTCCTCTCCTGGAACTGTCCCAATCCAGATTATACCAGGCTGAGCTGTGAAACTCAGAGAAAACTGCAAGCCTCTTTAATTGGGGCATTAGGAAGTTTCAAAACATCAGTTCAAGAAAACCTCTCAAGGCTTTAAGTTTCTCAAAATACATAAGCCAAGTTTTTGTGTGAATGCCATGTTCTACCCTGAGAAAGATAGCTGCAGTCAACATTGGGTATGTCAGCCTGGCGGCCTGTCAAAAGCAGGGATTGAAAGCCTTATTTTAGAGTCTTTATGGAACCAGCAAAATTAGGAAAATAGTACACGCATGGTAGAGGGTTCTGCTTTTGGATTTACAAACTGTAGATTCCCCACTTATTAGCCTTAGCAGACATAAATGAATAGGTGTTTAGTATAAAGGGAAGATAGAAGTAACATGGAAAGAACAGATGCTTTTTTCAGGCACATTTAAAATTCTCAGAACCAGCTGGTTTGGAATTCTGGAAGGAGCCTTAATCTTTTGATCTGGTGAAAGGCATCTTTGCAGCTTGAAATGGAGAGAGACAAAAGAGGCCTCACGTCTTCTCTAATAGCTGAAAGCTCCCATTTGGTGAGAAGGGGATGGTTTAAATCAGGCATGCAAAAATAAATTACTGAACCACCCACCTCTTCTCCTACTCAACTGCCTGAGCCAGTTCAGGCTGACAGGCACCACCTCCCTGCCTCAGAGAACAACCCAGAGAAGATGCAGCTATGGTAAGGGTTGTTGGTACAGGTAGCAGGGCAGTGAGGAGCTGATGTTTGTTGCATGTAAACATGCTCCCCACACTTGGGCAGTGGGAAAACTTTTCTTGGAGACCTGAATACATATGAGTCAAAGATAAGCATCAAATTTCTGAAAAAAACAATTTAGAAAAATGCATTTTGTCTTTTCTGAAAATCCAAATGCATATTTGACCTAATTCCTAACATCATTATCTGCTTTTGTAATAACCGTTATCTGTCTGAACTTTTACATACAGTTTATATCCTATTCTAGGCATTAGCTTAGCAAAAGAACTCAGAGAAATTCACTCCATCTTTTTTTTTTTTTTTTCAGTAAGAATTACTGAAAATGCCAGGCATTATGCAAGGTAGCTGGGACAGAAATTAATCAACTCAGTTCTACCCTGAAGGGATTTAGTGGCGAAAAGATAAATACCAAAATAATTAAGGATTCTGGATAAAAATTAGTGACTGATGCTACCAACTTATTTCCCCTCCTTTCTCAACTCCTGCTCCAATGATCGTAAAGGGATACAAAGAGGTATTAATCCACAGGGACAGAAATAACAGAAGAGACAATGGCAAGTGAGAAAATTCTTGGAATAAAGAAAGCAGACAGGAGAGAAGTAGCACTTTGAGAGGAATGGAGGAAATGACAGCCCAAGGGCTTGCTGAGGGGATACGAAGGAAGGGAGAGGTCTGCCTGCAGGTTGGGAGTTGGGAACACTGCACTTCACCACCAACCCTACTTTAAATTCATGACCACCAACCACCACTTTGAAATTTTCAATACTGTTAGCCTTGGATGATGGCTAATAATATACCAAATGAATTCCATCCATGCTAAGCACAATGGAGCAGAGGCAGTAGGGAGGCAGATGAGAAAGTTCACTCACTGGATTGCATGGCAGAATGCACATGGTTCCATTTGTGTGTAAACTGAAAGTGAACTGACTAGGCTTCCAACTTCCAAGTATCCCATGGTTGCAGCAAGCCTTAGGGAGAAAAAACAAAAAGATTGTAGAGAAAACATGCTCTCTTGTTAGCACAAAACAATTAGCTAAGTATAAATGGGAAGCAAACCAAATAGTGAGGGAGTTCCTGTTGTTTACCTCCTTTCCAATTCTGGACTGTAGTTTCCAAAGGCAACAGGAAGGCAGTTTTGCCCCAAGAATTTTCAAACCACATAAACCATTCCAAATTTCCTTTGATATGTCCCAGCTACCCATAATTTCCCAAGAAAACAGCTCAGCTTGCTTTGCTTCTAGAAGTTATGACGTATAGCAGCTCTAATGGAAAGGTACACTCCAACCCCATGAGCCCGTGGAAGACTCTGACACTTAAGATAAAGGGCCCAGAGTTTTGCTTTACATTTTCGCTTGTGATCCCAACCATAGAATGTGAGATCCAGTGAGGAGTGGACAGGCAAGGAGGAGCTCAGGAGTAATGGGGAGGGTAGGAAAAGATATGGAGATGAACAAGGGGAAAGGAATTCACGATAGGCAAGAACATCCAGAGAACATCCAGGAGGGTGGACACTCAATGAGAAATGGGAAAATGAACCCAGTTGGTACACACAACATTTTAAAAACTTTTGTTGTGAAGGGGAGGAGCAGGATGTCAGAAGTGTACTGTGACACTCCACTTTTTTCACACCAGCATTCATGGAGCTCAACACTGCCAGAGAAAAACACAGAATCATAGTGATGGGTTTCACTTTAGTCTCATGAATATTAACCTTAAGTAGGTTCTTAGTGCTGCTGGGCAGACCTGCATGCCCTATTTGATTTGCTCTCCCTTTCTTACACATGACTATTCCATGCCTTCTCATCCCTCCACAAAGTTCCAGCCCCTCCCCCCCTCCCCCACCCTCAATCACCGCTGATGACCTGGCTTCATGTTTCACTGGGGAAAGAGAAGCAATTAGAAAAGAATTTCCACAAGCTCCAGACCACATCTCCCTATTGGCAAATATACCAACTCTAGTTACTGTAGATGAACTGTCTGGGTTCCTGTCCAACTCCCCCTCTTGAACTCAAGATCCCATTCCACCCAACCCAGCTCCACCTTCAAGCTCCTTGGGCTTTCTTCCAAAATCAAACATCTAAAGATGTGAAGCTTTTCAGCTCAGACTGCTTTCTGGGCCAGCATCCATTCTGACAGCTTGGTACCTATACTATACGAGTTGTTAACTATTTCCAATATCACCCTTGAATAGGACTCAAGCTTATTTCTGTAGCTCCATCTTGATTTACTCTCATCTGCATATCTTATGCTCCACCAATGTCAGACTACTTATATTCCACCCAAGCTATCTGATTTCCTTCCTGTGTGCCATTACTTCTGCGGCGTCCTCTGCTTTGAATGATATTCTCTGTGCTCTAACTTCCTGCTATGAGCCCACCTTCCGAACTTTTCTCTTTGTCTGGCTAATTCTTAAGCAACTGTAAAATTGTCAGCTCAGTCATTCATGCATTTATTCATTTATTCCACAAATGCTTGCCAAGTTTGTAGTAGACATCAGGCATTATGCTAAGTATTGGTGAAACAGTAGTGGCAAGGAAAACAGTTTCAGTTCCTCTAAGAAAACTTCCAGACTCTCCAGACAGGATTAGGTGTTCTTTCTTTAAGGTCCTTTAATGTCCCTTTCATTAATATATCCTTCACTTCTACTATATAATTATCTGTTTTATGTTTTGATCCCGTCCAGTAGATCTTGAGTTCTTTGAAACTGCATCATTTATCTTTATCATTTATCATTTATCTTTTTTAAATGTAAACATATGAAAATACACAATTTTAATCATAAACTGAAAAGTTTTTAGACATTAGGTAAGACCAATGAATAAAAATTTAAAAATATATATCTCACAAATGAAAACAACCTAAGTGTCCACTGAAGGACAAACAGAAAAAGAAAATGTGAAGTCTATATCTATATATATCTACATACATACATGTACATATAGATATAGATACAGATATAGATATACATACATATAGATATACATACTGATATAAATTATGTCTCAAATACACAAATTCAGAAAACATGGTGTCTTATAGATCTCAATTTCTTCTGTGGAACTTCTCTAAGCACTATCATTCCTAGAATTTACTAATTCTTCTGGGTATATATATTATCAATATGTTTTATAACTTCTCTGAACTTCAGTTTCTTAACCTGAAAAATGTAGATTATTCTTACCTCAAACTTCTGCAGTGAGGATTAAGTTAGGTAATGTATGTGCAGCACTCGGCACACAGCTATCACTAAACAAATGCTAGTTCCTCTCTCCATACTCAGCAGCTAAAGCATTTGTCCAAAATTCATTAACCAATCATGAAGCTACTTATGAGTATTTACTTTGATTGGCATTAGGGAAGTTATGAATGCAGAGAACCCCATCACGATCCTTACAAACTTACTGGCAAGTTTTAGGATAAATAGAGGACAAATAAATGCTAATCTAAAAGGAATGCTGAAGGGTCTCAAGTAAGATTTAGGGAAGAGAAATAATAAAGAGTCAGTGATTTGGCTACAGTAGGAGAAAATGGCACTAGAACTTGGTGGGAAATCACAGAAGAATATCCTAAGAGAAGAATGAGTTTCACTTCACATGCTTCTTCTACATACTTGGCTGCATTGAGAAGAATGGTGAGGCCCAGCTCAGGTCCTGAGAGAAAGAATGCCCTAATGGGTTATGAATGTCCACTGTGACTCTGCAGTGGGCTTCCCCAAGAACCGATGCAGTGGCCTATTTGCCAAGATTGCCCCAGAGCATTGCAGAGTGGTGAAGAAAAAAAAACTATTCTTAGCTGTTCCCTTCAGGGCTTTTCCATCTTTTATTATTTTTGGTACCCTCAGACTCTGGCTTATAAATCACCTCATTCTCTGACAGGCTGGTTGGGCAGGACTTGCTGCATTCTGGAAGCTTGGCAAGCTTGCTGTCACAGTTCTTGCAACTCACAAAAGGCGAGAGTTCTGCCTGGTGAAAATCTAAGGCCTGTGAGTCTGTCAGTGGCCTCTTGGGAAGCACCATTATAAAGTGTCTGACGATTCCTGTCCTAAATATGCCACATTGTGAAAAATGATAGCAAGAATATTAATCCCAAGAAGGCTTCCTTGGAGTTCCTCATGTGGAATAAACTGGGTTACCTAAAGGCAGATGATGACTGCCATCAAAACCACATGCTGACAGCCCTGGAAGCCCAGATATTCTGCCATCTTTTAAATTCTCTCTTAACAGTCTCCCAAATCATGATATTGATTATGAAGCTCTGTGAGGGGCATCACATCACCTCACACACAGCCAGAGGGGATCTCAAAGTCTTATAGCACTGAGCCACAGTGGTAAAGGAAGGATCTAAATTAATCTTTTTTAAAAGTTCTAGAAGATTTTCTACTTTGATATCTTTTTAAAAGATACTTATGTTCTGGAGCACCTGGGTGGCTCAGTTGGTTAAGCATCCAACTTCGGCTCAGGTCATGAGCTCACAGTTCGTGGGTTCGAGCCCCATGTCAGGCTCTGTGCCAACAGCTCAGAGCCTCTAGCCTGCTTTAGATTCTGTATCTCCCTCTCTTTTTGCTCCTCCCCTACTCAAACTCTGTCTCTCTCTCTCTCTCTCTTTCTCTCTCCCTCTCTCTCTCTCTGAAAAATAGACATTAAAAATTATTTTTAAAAAATACTTACATTTTGTGAGGAAGATAGTTGGCCTTCTGAGAAAACTGAGCAGGAAATGAAGACACAGACCTTGCTACACGACTTTGCAAAGAGCTTACATTAATTCATACATGTATGTATATCCTATGTGTAGGGTCTACAACAAATCAGGTACAAGGGAAGGACTATGTTCCACTTGCCCCATTACAGACAGCAATCAGTAAACAATTTATTTAACACACTATTGGCAGTTATCAAGGTGGCCTTCTACATGTCACCATTCCTAAGGCAACCCTATGAAAAGTAACGGTCATTGTCCAAAAGAAAAAAAGAAAAGAAAAAAAATGCTGCATTGTTATGAGAACAGACAGAAAAGAATGTCTGATGTCCTCCTGAGAGGTACACTGAAGCATGTGAAAGTACAGATTTACCAGATGGGTGTTGAGATAGGGTGGGTCTATGTTCCAGACAGAGGAGCACCCCATACAAAGGCCTGGATGCATGACGGAGCTTGTTTGGCAAGTGTGGAAGCAAAGGCTGTAGTGGAAAGTTGTGAGGGGTGGGAGACACAGGTCTCCCATGGAAAGTGGGAACCCTAGAAGCCATTGCATTTCACTGTAGTGATAGATGTTTCCTTTTCTTTTTTTTTTTTTAATTTTTTTTTTTTTTTATTTCTAGGAGAGAGAGAGAGAGAGAGAGAGAGACAGCATGAGCAGGGGAGAGTCAGAGAGAGAGAGGGAGTCACAGACTGAAACAGGCTCCAGGCTCTGAGCTGGCAGTCAGCACAGAGCCCAACGCGGGGCTCGAACCCACGAACCGCGAGATCATGACCTAAGCGAAAGTCGGACGCTTAACCGACTAAGCCACCCAGGTGCCCCTGGTTCCTTTTCTTTTATTCCCATTGCACTGCCTCCACTCCTCCTATCTGTAGTGCTGTCATCATTATGACAGCTGCCTAGCAACTTTGTTCTTTTTTGAGTAACAGCAACCTGATTTTTGCTGTAGAACAACCCATTTCTCACTCTCCTACCTCACGGTTTGGGTACAGCTGTGCCTATCTCTAGCTAGCTATGTGAGGGGAGCCTATGATCTGGAAGTAGCCAATTAGAACGTGATATTTTCTGTCCGTTATAAATGGTGTAAGAATGAGTATGTGACTCAAAGCTGGATCATTAAGACCTAGTGCTGGCAATTGTGCTGCATTGATGGAGAAAGAAGCACTCTGAAAGTCACACCACCCTCATCCCATTGAGTACGTGAACTGAAAGATACAAGTCTTGAGCTACTCTTAGTCATGTTTACCACCACTCAGAGAAGTGACCCAAGAATGAAACCAATATTGAGGATGACAGAGCAGAGAAATGGAGAAAAACTAACTACATATATTTTTTGAGCAAATGGATCTTGCTATGTTTGAAATCACTTCAGCTCCTTGTTTTTTTAGGATCATAAAACAATAAGCCATTTTCTTTTTATAATTAGATACATGCTGTTTGCAAACAGAATGGCTTCTAAGGCCCTAACTTCTGTCAATTCAGTGACTCACAGTGCTTTTGGGCATTTATTAACTGATTTAAGGATCTGACTCTAAGAAATCCTTACTTGCTCCAAGGAGTACTGTTACTCAGATAGGAAATGTTGGGCTGCCATGGCGTCAAATACCCTTAACCTCTGACTCCCCACTCTACATATGCTTTTTAAGAACTATTTTCCAGGCACATTAACATGGAAAGAGAATTGTCCAACTCTGAGCTAGAAAGTCTACTTTCAATGAGGAGGTACTTCTTGAAGATTCATCCAGAGCATGGTAGGTAACTTGATGGGTCCTGCTACTTCTACTGCACTCTGTGGTGGGTCATCTTAGGTCTAGGTCTCTAATTTCCTGGTCCTATCATAAAACACCACTATCCCTGTTGAAATGCCTCACCTACTGGCTGACAGTAGTTATCACTCCAGTCTGTTCAGCCACTGAAGCTAAAGAGATTAGTAGCCCTGAACCTCAGTTAAAGTCTGGCTTCACCAAACATTTGCTTTTTGACATTGGAAATTACTTAGTCTCTATGAGCTCCAGTTTCCTCACTTCACATAAAATGAAGCTAATAATCAGTACCCAACTCATGGAATTGTCTGGATTAAATAATATTTAAACAACAATAATGACAACAGTATTTCAAGCCTTTCATTCAAGTTCAGAATAATCTGACTTTCATTTACTTTTCCAATCTTTTTTCCATTATCCCTTCTCCAACCCATACAAACTTAGTTCCATTCACACAGAGTTAGTCACCATACTTGAATGTGCTTTGCACAGCTCCCATCATTGTGTCTTTGGCTCTATAGTTCCTTTCAGCGAGAATGTCTTACAGTCCATCTTCAAGACACAGCTCAAATTTATCTTTTCTATAAATCCTTCTTTTACCAGGTCAGCTTCATACTCTGATCACCTGGAGAATTTCTGGTTGAATACATTTACCATCTTGTTTCCCCAACTATGTCCTATCTAAGCCTTTTTGTATTCTCCCCCACCCAGTGTCTTACACATAGAATATTTGCTTTTTCTCCTCCCAGTCATTTGTTATTGGGTAACACTGAAATTCTAATAAGTAGATTTAAAAAGAGGACCAACCTCCCTAGCTCTATAACTCCTACAAAAGTCTGTACAGCTTGAGTTAAGTCCTGTCTTCTGCTTTTGAATTTGCAATTGGAAACATATGGTGATTTGGAAACCAGCCATTTTTTTCATCTTTTTTTTCTCTCTCTCTCTGAAGAAACCTTTAAAACCTCCCTATATATGTCCAGAAACAGCAATAAAAATGTCAAGAAATTATAATATGGCTTATTGCAACACACACACACACACACACCATTGCTGGATTGCTGGTATGTTTACAAAGTTCCCAGTTGAAAAAAACAAGTGCTAATTTTAGATTTTGGTTTTTTCCTTTAAGTCATAATAAGAAAAAAAACAAACATCAACTGAAACCCCAGTGCACAAAACCTCTTAGTCATACCCACCAGGCACTTTCAGAAACCAATTTTCAAGAGAAAGGATTCTAATTTTTAGCTCTTTGAATCATGAATCCTGCAGCCCTGATGAATAGAAGGAATTGAAAGTACCACCAATGGAATCTTGTGGTCTAGTCTTGGATGGGGAAGTCACAAATGGGGGCTATGTCTTGCATGTTGTTTTCTAACACATTCCCCACCTTGCTGGAACACTGTACTGCTTAAGACTCCTTCTCAGATCCTCACCAGAAGAGATCAACAGCCTCAATTCTCATTGACAGCAATGCCAGTCTTTTGACATCTCAGGAATCACTCCCACAATCAGTGAGAATTAGCGTCTAGAAATTTTTACTTCAGTTGGGAAATCACCAACTGGTACGGATGAGTCCTTATTAACAAAACTCTAACTTTCTAAACACTCTGGTAATAATAATGCTAATTCTTATTGTGGTAATAGAAGACAGAGTAGTAGAAGGAGGGTGAGTGTTTCCTGACTGACTTGCTTTCCTGACTCCTGGACCACTAGTGTCCCAAAAGCAATTCTGCCTCCTTCAGAACCATCTCAAGGAACTGACATCTTCAGTCCCTTAACTTTGTTTTTTTCTCCCTTTTCCCTGCTCCCCTATAAGCATCAGTAATGTTTTGCCAAGGTAAACAGAACTTTAAAAAAAATGGTTGTGTGTCATATGATCATTGGTCCTTTACATCTTTACTAGAGCAGGGCTTTTTAAAAATTATAATCACTGAGACTTCAGTGATAAGAGACCTTTGTTGCCAACTAAATCATTTTTCAGGAACTAGTCCAAATTTCAGATTCTTTGTGAGACCTTCTTTGACCAGTCCTCTGGGAGCCTTCTCTCCTTTTGGCTCTTAGAATACTTATTGATTATATCTTCATTTGTTATTCACTATGAACTTCTTTATTTTTCATGTGGGCAAGACTTTTCTTCCCAAACAAACTGGTAGTACCTTGTTTTATCTTAGTATAGTGTTTAATGGAACCCTGGAACAGACGATCTGGACTCAAATGTGGTTCTGTCACTTGTTAGGCATGATGTTGAACTAGTTACCTAATCTTCTGTGTCTCACTTTTCTTATCTATAAAATGAGGAAATAATAATATCTACCTCACAGAAATATCATGAGTATTTAAGGAGAGAATCAGATGTGCAAGGCTTGGAACAGGCCTGGGGAATAGTAAACATTAAATAATGTTATGTTACTACCTCCTGAAGGAGTCTATACCATAATCAATTCACTCACCTAAGAAATATGTAATATGTACCTACTGTATTTCACAAACTATTTTAGATGTTAGTAATGTAGGGGTGAACAAGATTGACAAAATTACCTCTCATTACTATTTAGACAGAGAGACAGATGATAAGCAAGCAAATAATATAACATTAATATAGCAAAATATAATACAACATTTCAGGTAATGATATGAGTTTTGAAAACAAGAACGATAAAGGACAAAGTGTGATTGGGTAGTGGTGTGGGCCAGAAGGTAGGAGCTTATTTTGAGTGGTCAATAAGTACTTAATTGTCAGATATGGTAAAAGAGGTTCACTGTCCATCCAGTGAAAAGCTTGAAGCTGTGCACAGAAAGTTAATTTCTGAATATCAAATTAGAAGACTGAAGAGTTGAAACAAAATTGTAAAGTTGGCTAAATCTGTCCTGGGCAGCACATATTCTGACTTTATTTTATCTACCCCTTCTCTTTAATTCTACTTCTTAAAGCACATCTGCTAATAATAGCTGCCCAGAGATGTGCAATGAGATTTAACCAGTGATTTAATCTCCAGAACTTCCTTTTTAGCCCCCCATCAGAATTTACCAGTCCTAAATCCCCTTCCCTGAGGCTCTGGTTGGTTCTCTGTGTTTCAGAATTAGAACATATTTATCTCCTAAAATACGCCAAGAATATTTTCTAGTGGCACTTGTGTGTAAGGGTGGTGGGGAAAGGCCTGTTGTTCTCAGGCTGTATTCCTGCTTTAATTATGATTTTTGGGAAATATGGTCTCAATTTAAATATTTATCTAATAATAGGAATTTAAAATAGCAGGAATGGGGAAAGATACCTTAGGTACAGGTAAGACCTTGTGATGCCTGCAAAATTTCATAAGATAAGTTGCAGCCCTGTTCTAGGAAGTATATTTTTGTGGCTAAGTGTGATTCTAGAATCACAGAGACCTGGCACAAAACCTTGGTTCTGACCATTCTTACTATGTGATTTTCAGAAAGTAACTGTTCCTCAGCTTCCTCATCCATAAAATGGGGAGACTTATACTACTTCCTGTCCTGGGTTTTTAATGAAGATTAAATGAGTTAATATAGAGAGCATATTTGGTACAGTATGTAGTATGTTTCAAGTGCATAATCATATCTTCCAAAAATCTGCTTAAACAAATACAAAGTCTCTTTGTATGACTTAAAGAGGGATTAATTTACACAGCTACTCTTTAGAAGGGAGCTTTTGATAGCAAATGTGAATATGATTCTTTTTCTGACCTAACCCCTGGCAGGAAACAGCTTCTTTAGGTTGGGTACATTGTAATTATGATAAATCTGTATAAGCTTATTCATAACATGTTGTGTGTTGTTTGGTGGTTTTTAAAATATTCAAAAGAAAAGAGTCTGACCCATCAAAGAAAGTAGGTTACCAATTAGCGGACACACTCCCTAACTGAGAGAAGGCTGATGAGTGGCTTAGGAGAAAAGCAACACTAAGGAATGTTCCTTGCCTCTGGTAAAGGGGAGGTTTAACATCATGGGAGAAAGGTGGCAGCAGGCGTTCAAGGTGCCTTCAAGAGAAATTAGAAAGTTTGTGTTCTGGGTAACATGGTGTGGTTGAAGTGGGAGGAAGAGACTTTCTTTCTCTGAATGATATTTGGGAATAGATGAAAGCACACACGTGTGGATGAAAGCACACGTGACTGGATCTGGGAAAAGGCTCGTAATTTTACTGATGAGTGCAAACCATTATTGCCATTCTCTACACAAAAGGAATCCAAAGTTTGTGGCAGTGGAATGTATACCTAGGTATCTCACTTAGACTGAGTTGTTTGCATTTTCTTTAACAAAATCATCTCTCATACCAGTCTGGGAATTCCATTCACAGAGAAGAGAATGCAACATGAATGGAGTCCTTGGAGCATAATTTTATTTTGGTTTATGTGAGTAGAGTTCCCTGGAGTTGTGCAAGGCAGCAGCCTGTCTTTAGGCTCTTGCTCAAATTACATTATTTGTGTTGCTCATAAGAATCACTCACAGGGAGTGTTGTTTTCTTAGTTAAATGGTGTTTGTCATGAAATGAACTAGCAATTCTAAAGGTGTGGTATCTGAGACACCTGTATCAGAAATCATCTGGAATGCTTTTTGAAAATCTAGATTCTTGGATTTCACTTGGATCTTCTGAGTCTGTGGGGATGGAACCCAACAATCTTTCATAATCACACCAGTTTATTCTAAGTCACGTTAGCGTTTGAGGCCCAAAGAAATAGAAATTATTAACATCAGGGATGTTAGAGTGAATTAAAAGCAAAACGAAGGACACAAGTAACTCACTTTGGCATAATTATTCCTTCTTTTCTGAACTTTACAAGTACACTCATCATAGATTTTCTCAGGTCAACTTCTACAACTAGTTTTAGGTCAGAGGAAGTATTTCTTTTAGATGCATGCTTCTGTGTCCTAGAACCTGGAAAAACCTATCCCTGTAAGAGAATCACTTAAATGAGGAGGTTCCATTGTAAAGGCAGAAATTCAGATTGAAAAGAGCTTAGCCACAGTCTGACACTGAGCAAAGAGGAAAGACTTTTCATTTCCTAAGTGGGAAATAAACAAACTAACACAAAGAAAAACAAAAACAAAAAACCAAGAACAAAAACAAAGCCTGTCTTTTAAAAGCAGCTGCTGTATGCTGTGCCTAAGGACTTCCCAGACTGCCCTCTCTGTGAGATTGGTTCAAAGCAAGAAGTACAAGTTCTCCATTCCCTCTTTGCTTAATGGAGAAAGATTAACTTCAGTTCTTCTCGGACTTGAGGTCTGTGGTGGATGCTGTGATACAGCACCCAGATTCCCCTATGGGAATGACTAGAGCCCTGCATCTCTTATTCCCTTATGGGGATCACCTCTGTTCAAGAGGGCTGGCTGGGTAAAGGCTGTGCCCTTCCACAGCAGCTCACATCCAATGACAGATCCCAATGGGAATATAAAGGCTCAGCCTCCTGGATCCAACCTGGCGTAAATGAAGGGTGGTTCCAGCTTCACAACTCCCTTTAGAATTGGTTGAAGCCTCCAGGGAGACTGAATCACAGCTCAATTTCTCCCTATATTCAATTCTTCCTTCTCTTCCCTTCCCTAGATGTTGATCCCAACAGTATTCCCTAGTAAGCTTTCTGCACGCTAACCTCCATCTCAGAATCTATTTCTTGGGAAATCCACCCACTGATCCTCTTCTGTGCAGTCAGGAGAGGTTAAGTAAAGGGTAAGGAGAAAGGCAGTCACTTATATTATTTTCTCTCACATCAGGCCCTGATCCTAGAAGTACATGAGCTTGTTTCTATTGGCCTATTAAAGGCTCTATTCTGCTGGGGGTGTTAGATTGAAATTTCATTCTTAACATCAAATTATGTGAATGATACCATCTGTCACTGAAAATCTTACCCTAAAAGACTTGCCTTCCAAATTTTACCCTGCCATCCCAGTCACTGTGCATATTTCCTAGAAAAATAATCAGGTACTTGTTAGACTTACTAAATTAAAGATGGCAGGGTTCCTTTTTAATCAGGATAAAAAATTTCCATTGATTGATTAGTTGATTGATTTTCTTTAAAGAAAACAATTCAACTGAGTAAATTTAAAATCTAATTGAGTAAGTAATTCATCAATCCTGCAGCATCCCATCTAGGAAGTAGAGGGGAGCTCTGAGGAAGTGTACTAAAAGGAAGATTTTTATCAGAAGCAAGGTGGGGCAAGAAGTTATTAACAAAAGAAAAGACATGATTCTTTCAGAAAGGTCACTTTCCATTTGGGGAAGTTCAGGCGGTTTTATCATGCAGATTACCTCATCTGCCTTTGTCTGCAATGGAGAAGGCCCAGTGACAGATTATCTCATTGGTGCTGACCAGAAAATTGAGATTGGTTGGCTTAAGGTTCCATCCCTGGAGAGGTTGGAACTGCAATTAAATCTTAGTTTGCTGTCCCAGGAGCAACTGACTCTACCTTGGGCCTGTAGTTTTCTTTTTAATCATTCATTCATTCATCCATCCAAATATGTTTTGTACACCAACTATGTGTCAAGCACTGACCCAGGCTTTAGGGACCAAATACTTTAGTCTATTGGAGTTGACTTTTTACATGGGAGGAGACAGAAAATACTTGTAAACAAATAAATAAGATGATTTGAATTAGTGATACAGGCTGTGAAGATAATATAAGAGGGTAGGTAATATGATAGACTGTAGGGAGAGGTACTTGAGATATAATCGTCAGTGAAGTCTAGAATGAAGAGGCAGTATCTGAGTAAAGGTGTAAGTGGGAAGGTCCGGGCAGAAGCAATAAGAAGTGCAAAGGCCTGAAGGTGGGACCAAACAAAGAAGAAAAGACCTGTGTGCTTAGAATATGGCAAAAATTGGAGAATAAGTTGAGATCAGTGTAGAGGGCCAACTGAGATTATCTAGGGTCATTCCATGTCATGGTGAGAATGCTGGATTTTATTTCAAGGTTAATAGGAGATCACTAGATCACTAAAGAGGCCTCAAGAGATGATTTGATCTGATTTACATTTCAAAAAGATAGCCAGCTTTTGTGAGGAAGATGCATTGTAAGAGAGCAAGAATGTATCAAAGTAACAAATGAGGAGGTCGGAGGAGCTTGTTCCTGGAACCTAGTAAGGAAGGATGGTGCTTGGACCATGATAAGATATGCAGAAATTAAGACAAGTGCTTGAGGTCAGGATGATTTTGGAGATACAGAAGACAGGGCATGCTATCGGTTTGGGTGTGGTATATGAAAGAGAAAAAATAAAAAAGAACCATGACTCCTACATTTTCAGCCTGAGCAATTGGCTGGGTACTGATGCCATTTTCTGAGATGGGAAGACTGCATTTGAGTACTCATATAAATGATTAAAGCTCTTTCGCCTTGAGCAGCCACTGTCTTTTCCTGACAGAAGGACTGACAGAGACACTGCTGGACTTTTCATCCTTCTAACAGCCTCACCTGCTACCCTGTGGTATTGTATATACCATGGAGAGCCAGGCTGCACTCTTGCCAGAATCTCTCCCCACATTTTTTATGCTTCAGTGTTCCAGGACACTTTATTATAAATGAGTAGCTAAAGGCAAAGTGTAATTAGGGACAAGGGTAGTGGGGCATGCAAAATTGGCACCACTGTGAGCTCAGCATCCCTGTACAGGTGCCAGTTCTTTGTAACACTGGCTGTTCAACTACCAAAATGTAACTGCCTCCCACTACTTATCCTAATGGGTGGGGGACAAGGAGACCAACCAAGTATGAGAGTTTCAAGATCTAAAACTGGATAATGCTTATTCCAATCAGGGACCTGCACCAATAAAGGAATGGATGATAATTGGTTCAGTCTGATTCAAGTGTTTCTTCTAAGGACAATAGTGGAAAGTAATATTTTAATAGGGATTTCATTCAACTGATTGACTCATAAGGACTTTCAGAGTCCCTTATATGTATTTAACATTATGGCATTTTATCAGATGGAATTTGCTTTATTAACTGCGGAACGTTTTTAGATGTCTTGACTGTTTTTTGCTGTTGCTGTTGTTCACAGATGTACTTTTTCTAGAAGCTGCAGTTACTGAAATCTCTATTTTCCTACTATCCTTTCACGTATTGTGTTGCACTGGGTTTGATTAAGTTCTCTCTTTTTCCATTGCTGTTCATGACAGTGCATAAAACTTGGAAATATACATTTCATGGACTAACTTCACTGCTGGTTTTATTACATCTTGCTATCCCTATTTTCTCTTTTTATCATCTTTTTATTTTGCTTTTACATGTATATCATTGGGAACTGTTTGAACATAGCAGAGTTTATATCATGCCAATATTTAAATTTATATGTGCATTCATATAGCTACTGTCAAGAATCCATTTTCTCTTTGGACCTCAAAGAAAAGATGTTGGGGCAGAGGATGTTCCCAATGTGAAATCACAATTCTGAAGCTGGGACATGCTGCAATGTTCAAGGAAAAAACATGAAGTTTTATGAAAATAAAGCATATTTTCTGGCATGTCAATTTTAATTGATGATCTTGAGGATATTATTTCCTATTAAAATATATGTTAAGATGAAAGATTTTCAAGAATTTTAAAGATTAAATGTAAAAGTTATTAGCACTTGTGAAAAATAAAGACCATTTATCTCCCACACCTTTAATCTACCACTAATTTAGGTTCTTTTATTCACGGTAAAGTAGATGCTCCATGATCTCAAGGGATACAAATTACCTCTGCCCTTTACCAAACGTCGAATTTCTTTAGAAATCAAAGTGCTGAGATGAGACAGTTCCCTTGGTCTTTGGAGGGGCTCAAGAGTGTTTGCCACAACTGACATGCAAACACCATGGGTATGACTTGACAATGGTTTTAAAGAACAGTGGGGTCCTGATCCCTTGTTGAACTTTTTTAATGCAGATGAGGTCATCTTAACATCCAGTCATGGCTTACAACCATAACTCCAACAGAGGCATAAATCAGGAAACAAAGGTAATATCTAAAATAAGGATTTTAATAATCATTTGCAGAAGTTATTTATTCTCTTTACATAGCTGTCCTTTAAGAGAAAGATTGTCTTAGTTTGGGTTCCTTCTAAAGCCATCTTTTACACATCGTTTGGATGCTAGTAGTTGATTTCAAAGGAAAGAGTTTATCTCAAGGGAGATCCTAGAAAACATGTAAGAGAGTTAGAGAGCTAGTCGGTGAGGATAGAAAAGACAAGAAAGGGTGTGCTGATGAGCTAGTTACCATTAGGGCCAATGGGACTCAAACCCACGGGGATACACTCTAAGAGACCGTGTGTTAGTTTGGTCTTTAAAGAAGCAGATCCCATGATAGAATTAGATGTGCAAAAGATTTAGTGGACACAATGCCTATGAGGGACAAAGGAGAGGGAGCTGGAAGAGATAGAGAGAGGTGTCAAACAACAATGGAGTTCTTACTTCCGTAAAGGACAGAGAAGACAAAAGAGAGTTAGGTAGGATGAATCTCAGAGTATAGTACTATATTGTAGACAATTTCAGCCAGACGATGGGGAGTCTGAAGTCAAAGCCATCCATCAGAGTAGATCCATATCTCTCAGAAAGGAACCTGGCTTTAGGATCCTTGCTACCCCCAGTCATTGGCTGGGAGAGCTACTGTGTGTGAATTGTGATTTCAGCATGAATGCAGACTTTTCCTTTCCCCCAGCAAATCTCTTACAAGTTTTATCTTGTCTTAATGCCTGCTTCTTAAAGTACCTAAGTAAACACAAGTGGTACTGAAAGTTGTCAAAACAGGCAGTAAAATGGGGATTTGAGTTTGGCATACTCATTGTTCATCAGGCAGAAGATGTCATCCTGAGTGATAGGCAAGTCATGGATCCCCCATGGATACCTGGCACAAGGTGGCAACTAATAATTTTGCCAGTGATGACATGGGAGAATGTTCTAGTGGAAGAGATTAGTATTGTAGGTTCAATGATTCAGGTATTTTCTGGAGAAAATTTCTTGCAAAGACAGCAGAGTTGGCTGGTTACTGCTAAATTGTATTGAGAAGGATAATGAGAAATTGAAGGTTGTTGACAAGTAGTTAAAAGCCAAATGTGAGATCCAGAGGGCCTCTTTGATAGTTCACAAAGAAGCACTCATCTCCTGCAGTAGAAAAGTAGACATAACTGAGTAGCAGAGTAAGGATCTGATAGAGTCACAGAGCTCAAAGAATACCCATATGTTCAATCAAGGCACCTCTGTTAGTTTAAGGACCCTGTTGGGAGAACTTGAGAACTGAAACACGGGATAGGGATATCTGAAAAAATGCACCTGAGGATATTGGTTCTGCAGACCCCTGTGAGCCCCAAGAACCTATAAGGTAGTTTATTCTTCCCTAGCAAGAGCTAGCATTTCCACTGCACTGTAAGATGCTGCTAAGGCCTCTTCCTTGCAAGGCAATAAGCACCCCACTTAGGAGTTGGTACTGCCTCTTATTCTGGCTGTCAGACACATATCTAGTGTTAAATTCCAGTGTAGCCCAACTGGGGACATACTGGGCCTCATAAGGATTGTCAGAAATTCTATATCCAAGAAGTGTCTTGAATTAGCTAGTATGTAGCAGCAGGAACAAATGCAGCACACTTAGGATAGAATTTTGAAGGTATTTGATCAAGAGGGCTAGAATATAAGACTGAAAAATAATTCACTGATCTGGGGGCACCTTCTTCGGACATGGGATTTAACACCTGGCAAGGACCTGAGAGATTGGGACAAACTTGCTTCTTCTATGCCTCTTTTAAGCTTAGAAAAAAGTGATGACTAATGCTGAGTGAAGTATAAGTGCCTGATTTGCCCTGATAGAGGGCAGAGACAGGAATAAAGAAAAGTGAGAAACCTGGCTAGGATATGTTTTGTAGACCAGAAAACCCACCAAAGGAGTACCTAAAAGACACATGTTTCACCAAGGAATGCACAGGTGAGAGGATCATCAGTCACTGGTACTGGTTGTCCTTTGCAGGTAAGGGCTGATGGCTGGAGAAGCAATCACAGAGGGGATTTTTGTTTGTTTGTTAAAAAATTTTTTAAATGTTTATTTTTGAGAGATAGAGCATGAGCAGGAAAGGGCCAGAGAAAGAGAGAGACACAGAATCTGAAGCAGACTCCAGGCTCTGGGCTGTCAGCGCAGAGCCTGATGTGGGGCTCAAACTCATGAACCATGAGATCATGACCTGAGCTGAAGTCAGATGCTCAACTGACTGAGCCACCCAGGTGCTCCCAGAGTTTTAATAGCCATAGAAATGATGTGGTCCCAGGATAATAAGGACCAGGTGGCAGCGCTTAATGATCAGAAGCCAGGAGGCCACAAATATAATGACAAGCCAGGGGGGTTGATATACAAGGAATTGTTGAGATGGTTAAAGATGCTTGGCATCCATAGGGACAAAATAGATAGGCAGCCAACAAAGATTCTGGTAAAACATCTTCAACCAAAAATGAAGGAAAGAAGGAAGGGAGGAAGGAAGGAAGGAAGGAAGGAAGGAAGGAAGGAAGGAAGGAAGGAAGGAAGGAAGGAAGGAAGGAAGGAAGGAAGGGAAGAAGGGAAGAAGGGAGGAAGGAAGGAACAAGGAAGAAAGGGAAAAAGGAAGAAGAAAAAGACTGAAGTTGTTCACCCCAATCAAAATTTGTGATCCCAGTGCTGAGCTAATTTTCATATTAGAAGCTCATTAATTGAAGAGGAGGCTGAGTTCCCAGTAAGCAGTACCCTGTTATACTATCACAAATATAAATTATGATGATTCTCTGAGTCTGCTCCTAAAGGGACTTATGCTTATTTACTCAAGTGACTGTACATCGGGGAAATGGAAATACTTTCAGACATTCTGAAAACCACTAGACAGAGTCTGAGTTGACATTGGTAGCTGGAGGCACAATGTGCATCATGATGCCTCTGTTAGGAAGAGGGCTTATGAGAGCCAGATAACATGGAGGCCTGGCTAAAATATTCCTCCCAGTAGACTCAATGGATTCAGGAACCCACCCAGTAGTCATTTTCCCAGTCCTAGAGTGTGTAATTGAAAGTTATATAGTTGATGAGTCTTTGGCTTATAGGATAAGAGCTATTACAATGGAGAAAAAGAACTAGATATTTCTGAAACTGGCAAGATAGTAAATCATAAGTGATAATTCATCTCCGGAAGCATGGTAGATGTTTATACCACCACTAAAGACCTACAGGATGCAGAGGTGGTGGTAATCATATCTCTATTTAATATGCCTGTCTGGCTCATCCAAAAACCAGATGGATCCTGGAGAATGAATGACTTCATTGGCATAACCAATTCACTGAAGGTACAACCAAGTAATAGCCTCAAATGCAGCTGCTATGCTAGGCATGTGTTATTAGCTAAAGTAGATTTAATAAGCCTTCAAATCCATGGTATGTAAGATTGATTTGGCAGATGTATTATTTTCCATTCCAACTAGAAAAAAGGATTAGAAAGATTTTGCATTTATGAAGGACAGACAGCAATATTCAAAAGGTCTTTTAGATGATCTGGCTGAAGTGGCAGGATTTTGCCTCAGGGCTATGTTAACTGCCAACCTCTGTCATGATACATTCATAAGAGATCTGTATGATCTGAATATCCATCCGGTAGATTATCACTGGTATAACATATTGATGAGCTCATATTGTTCAGATAGGATGAGCAAATGCCTAATTTGCTTATAAGACACATAAACTCCGGAGGATAGGAGATAAAACTTAGGAAGATTCAGGCAAACTTCAATAAAGTTTTAGGGGTCTATGGGTAAAGGATGTAACCTCCAAAGTAAAAGTAAATCACTTGTTTTGATTCTCTACCACAAAGAAGGCAGCACGACCTAGAATCTGGAGGCATCACATTTCACACCTGGAATATTGCTCCAGCCCACTTACTGAGGCTACCAGTTTTGAGCAGGGCCTGGGATAAGAAGAGGCTCTGCAGCTGGTCCCAACTGCAGTGCATGTGGTCCTGCCACTCCAGCCATATAATCACGTAAACCTAAAGGTGGTAGAGATGTCTGTGTTGGGAAAAGGCCTGGTATGAGCTTATGGCAGCCTCAGGGTAAAAATCACAGTACAGACCCCTGGGATTCTGGAGCAAGGCCATGCCATCTGCAGCTGAGAATTATAGGCCTCTTGAGAAACAGGGTCTGGAATATTGCTCTGGTAAAGACAGAATACATGACTATGAGGTGCGAAGTGACCATGCCACTGGAACTGTCTATTATGAGTTGAGTTTGGCTGGACCTACCAAGTGGTAAAGTGATATAGGCACTTTAGCAATAGCAATAGCTATTAGAGCAATAGCTCCATTGGAATATGGAAGTAGTACATACAGAATTAAGCCTGAGCAGGATCAGTGGACATGAGTGACTACATTAGTAGGTAGTGCAGACTCCCATGTCACCCATCTCAATTGCATTAACTCCCACCTATGTCATTTTGGAGCAGGGGTATCCCACACAACCAACTTCTGAGGAGGAAAAATCCCAAATCTAGTATATGGAAGGGTCAGCTTGGCACATGAATGCAAGTCAAAGATGGATGGCAGCTGCATTATAGCCCCATTCAGGGCTGGCTTGAAGGATAGTGGAGGGCAGAAAAATCTCAATGGGTGGAACTGAGACGAATACATCCGGTCTTCCACTTTGTGTGAAAGGAGCTGTGGCCCAAGGTTAGAACATGCACAGATTTTTAGGCAGTAATCAGTGACTTCTTCATTTGATCAGGGACCTGGAATGAAAAGAGCTGGAAGATTGGAGATAAGGACATCTAGGTAGATGCAGTGGGCAAGTAGCATGAGGATTTTGTTTTACATGTTGACATCTCCCAGAAAGCATCCACCATAAAAGATGTGCTGAACATGGGGCATCCGACTTCAGCTCAGGTCATGATCTCATGGTTCGTGGGTTCAAGCCCCACATTGGGCTCTGTGCTGACAGCCAGCTAAGAGCCTGGAGCCTGTTTCAGCTTCTTTGTCTCCCTCTCTCTCTGACCCTGCCCTGCTCATGCTGTCTCTCTCTCTTTCTCAGAAATAAACATAAAAAGAAATTAAAAAAAAAAAAAGATGTGCTGAGCAATCAGGTTGACAAAATGACTCAGCTATTTGACATTAGCCAGCCTTCACTATCAGTCACTCCAGAATTGGCACTTTGTACACATGAATGGAGTGCCCAGTCATGCAGACAAAGCTATACATGAAGCCAACAATGTGGATACTCACTGAGACTACTAGCTTGTGCTACCTCTGAATGAGCAACCTGCCAGCAACAGTAAACAGCACAGAGCCCTTAATATGGCCCTATTGCTTGAGGAGACCACCTTAGTGTCAAGATGATTCCATGGGGCCTTTTTATTCTGACGGGACCAGTGGTTCTTCCTCACGTGGATAGTGTCGGAGACCAGCTCCGGCTGGGGCCCAGGGGTCCCTGAAGGATGGATGGTGTTTGCTAAGGAAGGATAAGAGAGGCCTGAGAGTCTTTCTGGTCACCAGGCAGGCATCTCTGCTCTGACTGGGGCTCAACTTTATTTTATAAGTGTTTGGGAGCCGCCACAGAAGTGGCATTTGCCTTAGATGATGATTTCTGATAACAAACTTCTTTGATATGTAAGAACTTCCCTGAACATAGACTTGTAGAAGACTTCTGCATAACCTTTATCAATAGTGAGATAGGTGATTTAGATGCTTATCCTATCAGGAAGAAGGTATCTTTAGCATATCAGACAATGTTTTTAGCATAAAAGGGTGAGGTTACTTCTCTGTGAGCAGGGGTCAAACAGGTCTTTCAGGAGACACCTCTGCTCCCATAATCACAAAAGAAGAAGTTCTTCAATGGGTTCCTCCACAGGGAGCAATCAGCATATTCAAGGTCAGAATAAGTCACTCCAAATACTTGGTAACAAATGCCTTGAGGTGCGGGGCAGCTAGTGCTCCAAGCAGAAACAATTGGGTGGGGTGGATATCTGCCCTTAACTCTAAATTAGGCTCTTTGTCTCAGGGCTAGACTCAAGTCCCCTTTATTATGTAAGTCTTGGATCTGCAAGGCCCTTAGGAAGAGCCTTTTGACAATCATCCACAATGTTTTCATCTGAAATATCTTTGGAAAAGGCAGGGACATGCCTTTCCTTATGAGCAATCTGTATGGGGAATATCGGTCTGATCTGGAATATTGTGAGGCCTGGTCAATACCAGCAGCCTCATTTCCAACATGAGTCAGTAGTAGCAGAAGGAGATACCAGTTTTTGTTTCTCATGGCAGGAGCTATGCAAGCGCTACCATTTCCTCGCTGTGACTGTCATCCAGCGAGGCCAGTGCGGCTCCCAACAGGATAGGTACATTTTGTAGGTATGGATTTGCCTTTCTGACCCAAAGTCTCAGGTAGCACTGTTAACCAGGGCTTAAGGAACACTTGATCCACAGGCATGGACACCCATGGAGCACAACACCCAACTAGGGGTCTCTGTTACAACAAAAGATATGCAAGGGTGGAGATTGGGAGCTGTATTTTCATGGCCACCACAAAAACAAAACTCAGAATTGTCCCATGAAGGGAGAAAAACTCAAGTATTTTGCACCAACTCTAGTCCCTAACTGCCTCAGGCTTCTTCCTGGGGCACCAGCTTGGCCTGTCCTGCTTTCAGACTGAGCATGCTGCCATGCTCAAGCAAAAACACACACAAAAGATGCCTATATACTTGGAGACTGTTGGCCTGTGACTTCCAAGAAAGGTTTAAAAGGTATGAGCAGTGCATCAGAAGTTTTTCCCAGATATTCACAAACTCTTGTAGTAATTTATGTTCCAGGGTGGCAAACTAAAAACCCCAACTTGGATGTGCAGGGAAAAGAGGTCTTTATTTTACCTGTAATTAATTTGGCTTTTTCCTGAGCCCCTACTCATTGATGACTAGGAAAAATAATTAGCTAAGTGTATAATCTGGCTTGAGTCTAGTCTATTCACTAATTTAAAGTAGTACCTTTTGGTGGTATTCAGTTTTTCTGCAACAAAAACAGCCTCTGCCTCATGTGCTCAAGCATCCATGCAGTGGTGGGGAAAAGTTGACATCTCATATTCCAGGGGCTCTTCTCTGGCCTCCAAAATAATGTCCCTTATCCACCTTGGTGCTCTCTATCCTACTGGCATTTGGGGCTGGAGCCTGAGGCTGGATTAACTTCTAGTCTGACGTCTCTCTCCCAAAGGTTGTGCTCCAATATTACCTTGGCCTCTCCATGACCCTTGCTGGGATTGATCTGAGGATTTGCTGTTACCATCACTTACCCTCCTACTACAGCATTCCCTAAAACTCAAAGCTCTTAGATATTGTCTGGCCAAGGCTCCTCCAAAGACAGCCATGGATGGTCAAGAAACCTCTCTCTGCCTCACCATCCTGCACTACCCACTTGATTTTGAAGGGGCTGTAACCCAGGCTGGTGATAAATAGTGCTGCCCTCAGTATTACCCCCACTTATCTATAGCTACTCCCTCTCCTCCACCATCCTCCATCCACAAGATTTATATGGATGCCACTGGACTTCTACCTCCTTTCTTTCTATCATCCCTCCAGGAGGAATTTTCTCCAAAGTTATCTATTTCCCTCTTCCTGCTCTCATCTGTCTGGCTGAGACTTGAGTGGCAATCAGGCCAGGAAAACTCTGTACATTGATGCCTCGAGGACTGAGCTCTGATGGCTTAAAGTTCAAGCTAAAGGAATTTGGAAGTCATCTCTCAACAACTTGCTTCCAAGTTTTTCTAGTTTTGCTGGTCAGTCCTTTTTCTGAATGTCAGAAACTGAATATTAACTCAATGTTTATCTTTTGTATTCCAATCTAGCAAATCCTAACCTCCCAAGGAGATGGATACTGAACCAAAGCAAAGGAGAAAATAACATTTTTAATATAAAAATTGTTTCTTTTATATAATTACTTAAGGACAATAGCTATAATCTATGGACCTCAATTTTTCTTATAAAAGAAAAGGAAAACATGTTATTATTCAATGAGGTTGGAGAGTCTCAGAATTTTCCCAAAGGTCTCTAATAAGAGACTTTGCCTCCAAAGGAATTTAGGGTGTGGGGTTGGCTGCTTTGGTTATGGTCCCAGAATCTCAAAAGTTACGTATTTCATTACCTCTTCAGGTGAGAGATAAAGAGAAAAAGAGAAAATGACACACTGAAGGCCCAAACTTATGTCTTTCACTAGGATCAAACACCCTAAAGGATATATCTTTGTCTCCCATGTTAACTGCCATCATAACCCCTGGCTACATGTTGCCCCTATTCTAATCAGCCTATTGGATCATATACAGAAAGCTTTGTTTCTAGTGGGTGCAGATTCAGATTTTGTATAGCCTAAAGATTATACAATTTGAGGGGTCCTCTTTAAGAAAAAAAAGAAAGAAAATTATAAGTACAAAATTAAGTACAGTTTGTGAATATCTATTTAGAATAAGATAAAACCTACAACAATTTGCAATTTAAAAATAAAACTGACAAATATCATGAGCATCAGACATAAAAAGGCATACTTGTTCTATAATTATATTCTGAACACAAATTCCACCATATTTTTTTTTTACATTTTTGGCTACATTGTCTCTAACTTCCTCTCAATGAGACAATAATTATGTAATATTATTTTTTATAAAAAGAATAGAAAAATAATTTAGCCTCTCCTGTAGCAAAGTTTGCTTAGGATGGTTTAGGAGGGGAGGAATATTCAGTTGGGAGAGCCAAAGGTTTTATTTCTGTAAAACATGATGGGAGTATGTGGACAGAAAAGATACAAGAAAGAGATTGTAAATCATATAAATTTATCCCACCAAATGAAAATTAAAGGTATTTCCAACTCTGCTATGCTAGATCTCTGAAATGCCACAGTCACCCTAACACCACTGAACTAAAGGAGACATGTGATGGAGGGGAAGTCATAGTGGAAAGGGACAGGATTCTTAATCTGTGTGAGCTATAATGTCTTACTTTATAAAATTTTACAAAGTCAAATGACCATAGGACACATTTCTAGGACCTCTCCATACCCATCTCCACCCCCCTTGGAAGAAGCTAGTGCAAGTTAGGTGCCCTGAACTTGATCTTCCTCATCTTCCTGTGAACCCACTGTTCTCTGGAATGTTTGATGCATCCAATCTGTTCGGTTTCCTGATTCTTTATTCAGGACCAACTCTGAGTGTTAGTTTTTTGGGACATCTTTTCTGATCCTCAAAGCCTGCGTGGGTTTCCTCCCATAGGGGCTATGAACAACATTCTTGCCATTATGACAATATACTGAAATTGTTCAATTTTATGTCTTAACCTGCATATCTTACTTTCTCAGGGACCGTGATCATTCCTTCCACATTCCCCCAGGGATCAAAAATCGTTGAGGACAGGAGCCATATTTTATTTATCATTGTATTCCACATCATGTAGCACACAGTCCAGCATACAAGAGATGATCAAAAAATATCTGATGAATCAATAAACAAATGGAACAATGGCAGGAAGGACAAGGCGTATATTTCAGTGATTTCCTAAGTTAAGAACTCATTTCTTGACAGAGACCACCCAATAGGAAAACTAAAATCCTCCTGGAAAACAAAAAGCCCTTCTCTGTGATAATTCCCTATTTCCTCTTTCCAGACCTCCTTCTGGAATTGTCTGTCAGGGATCAAAGTATTCCTGTAAAGCTGCCAGTATATAAAATTCATGGCTTTCCTACTGAAGAATTTTTCAAATCTTTAGAAATTTGAACTATGCAACCTCTTTCTGTCCACCACTGTGAACTGTAGGACAAACAAATTGTGATGTTGGGGATGGAAGATTTGAATTCTATTCTCACATAACCTCCATTATAAACTGTTACTATTGCCTTTTAGTTTTTAATTCTTAGAAGATCACCTTCACCTGTGATCATGTTAGCATAGTTTTGAAGACTGTAAGTGTAATTAAGGAGACAGGACAGCACAGTAATGGTGTATATCTCTGGAATCAGAGATTTAGATGAAAAAGAAACATGGCTTCATTTTTATTATCTGGCAGCAGGAGCTGAGACACTCTGGAGAAGACCAAGCTCGCTCTTCTCACTATGATACTTCCCATTACCTGTCATACCATGAGAAGCTTATTATTTTGTATGCTGACAATGTTCTGTGGATTTTACGTTCACAACTGTGTCTGGACTGGCTTTGGAACAGTCCTTTTGTTCTTTTTTTTAATTATGTTTTTTAGTTTTAATGTCAATATGGTAAACATAGAGTGTTATATTAGTTTCAGGTATACAGTACAATGATTCAACACTTCCATACAAGTACCTTGTGCTCATCACAACAAGTGCATTCGTTAATCCCTGACACCTATTTCACCCATCCTCCCACCCACTTCCCCTCTGGTACCAATCAGTTTGTTCTACATAGTTAAGAGTCTCTTTCTTGGTTTGCCTCTCTCTCTCTCTCTTTCCCTTTGATCATTTGTTTTGTTTCTTGAGTTTTTCATATGAGTGAAATCATATGGTATTTGTCTTTCTCTGACTCATATCACTTAGCATTATTCTCTCTAGTTCCATCCATGTTGTTGCAAATGGCAAGATTTCATTCTTTTCTGTGTGGCTAAAGAATATTCCATTGTGTGTGTATATATATATATATATATATATATATATATATATATACAAATATATGTACATATATACATATATATATATACCACATTTTCTTTCTTCATTCATCTACTGATGAGCACTGGGCTGCTTCCATATCTTGGCTATTGTGAATAATGCTGCTATAAACATAAGAGTGATGTGTCCTTTTGAATTAGTGTTTTTGTATTTTTTTTGGTAAATACCCAGGAGTGTGATTACTGGATCATAGGGTAGTTCTGCTTTTAACTTTTTGAGGAACCTCCATACTGTCTTCACAGTGGCTGCACCAATTTGCATTCTCATCAACAATGCATGAGGGTTCCTTTTTCTCCACATCCTCTGTAACACTTGTTTCTTATGTTTTTGATTTTAGCCATTATGACAGGTGTGAGATAATATCTCGTTGTAGTTTTGATTTGCATTTCTTTGATGATGAGTGATGTCGAGCATCTTTCATGTATCTGTTGGCTATTCGGACGTCTTCTTTGGATACATGTCTATTCATGTCCTCTCCCCATTTTTAATTGGATTACTTGGGTATTTTTTTGTGTTGAGTTGTATAAAGTCTTTATATATTTTGGATACTAACCCTTTATCAGATAAGTCATTTGCGAATATTTTTTCCCATTCCTCAGGTTGCCTTTTAGTTTTGTTGATTGTTTCCTTTGCTGTGCAGAAGATTTTTATTTTGATGTATTCCCAATAGATTATTTCTGCTTTTGTTTCCCTTACCTCAAGACCCATATCTAGAAAAAATTATTTATAACCAATGTGAGAGAAATTATTTCCTGTGCTTTCTTCTAGGATTTTTATAGTTTCACGTCTCACATTTAGGTCCTTAATCCATTTTGAATTTATTTTTCTGTATGGTATATGAAAGTTGTTTAGTTTCTTTCTTTTTTTTTTTTTTTTGCATGTAGCTATCCAGTTTTCTCAGCACTATTTGTGGAATATCCCATTGGATATTGTTTCCTGCTTTGTCAAAGATTGGTAAACTATATAACTGTGGGTTTCTTTCTGGGCTTTCTATTCTGCTCCACTGATTTATGTGTCTATTTTGTGCCAAATACCATACTGTTTTATTACAGCTTTGTAATGTTACTTGACGTCTAAGATTGTGATGCCTCCAGTTTTGTTTTTCTTTTTCATGATTGCTTTGGCTATTTGGGATCTTCTGTGATTCCATACAAATTTTAGGTTTGTTTGTTCTAGTTCTGTGAAAAATGTGGTTAGTTTTTGATAGGGATTACATTGATTCTGTAGATTGCTTTGGGTAGTATAAGCATTTTAACAAATATGTTCTTCCAATCCATGAGCATGGAATGTTTTTTTTTCCATTTCTTTGTGTCATCTTCAATTTCTTTCATCGGTGTTTTATAGTTTTCAGAGTACAGGTCTTACACTTCTTTGGTTAAGTTTCTTCCTAGGAATTTTATTATTTTTGGTCCAATTGAAAATGGGATTGTTTTCTTAATTTTTCTTTCTCTTGCTTCATTATTAGTGTATAGGAATGCAACAGATTTCTGTCCATTGATTTTGTATCTTGCAAATTTGTTGAATTTATTTATCAGTTTTAGTAGTTTTTTGGTAGAGTCATTGAGGTTTTCTGTATAATCATGTTGTCTGCAAATAGGGAAAGTTTTACTGCTTCCTTACCAATTTAGGTGTCTTTTATTTCTTTTTCTTGTCTGATTATGGTGGCTAGGACTTCCAGTAATTTAATGTTGAATTAAAGAGGTGAGACTGGACATCCTTATCTTGTTCCTGATATTAGGGAACAAAGCTATGGATATGATATTAGCTATGGGTTTTTCATATAAAGCCTTTGTTATTCTAAGGTATGTTCCTTCTAAATCTACTTTGTTGAGGATTTTTATCATGAATGGATGCTGTGCTTTGTCAAATGCTTTCTCTGCATCTATTGAAATGATTATATGGCTTTTATCCTTTCTCTTATTGATGTGATGTATCACAATGATTAATTTGAGAATATTGAAACACCTTTGGATCCTGGGAGTAAATATCACCTGATGGTGGTAAAAGATTTTTTAAAACAGATTGTTCTATTCAGTTTGATAGTATTTTGCTGAGGATTTTTAAAAATGTTTATTTATTTTTGAGAGAGAAAAAGGGAGAGGGAGAGAGAGAGAGAGAGGGAGGGAGAGAGAGACAGTGTGAGTGAGGAAGGGTCAGAGAGAGGGAGACACATAATTCAAAGCAGGCTCCAGTCTCTGCACTGTCAGCACAGAGACTGATGCAGGGCTTGAACTCATGAACTGCGAGATCATGACCTAGTTATTAAATGATTGGTAGAATTTGCCTGCTAAGCTGTTGGGTCATGGACTTCTATTTGTTGGGAGTTTTTTGATTACTGATTCAATTTCCTTGCTGGTGATCAGTCTGTTCAAATTTTCTGTTTCTTCCTGACTGAGTTTTGGGAGGCTACATGTTTCTAAACATTTACCTACTAGGTCATCCAATTCTTTGGCATATAATTTTTCATATTATTCTCTTAAAATCATTTGTATTTCTGTGATGTCAGTGTTATTTCTCCTCTTTTACTTGTGATTTTGAGTTCTCTCTCTTTTTCTCTTTCTTTCTTTCTTTCTTTCTTTCTTTCTTTCTTTCTTTCTTTCTTTCTTTCCATCCATCTTTCTTTCTGTCTTTCTTTCTCTCTTTCTTTCTTGTGAGTCTGGCTAGAGACTTATCAATTTTGTTGATCTTTTCAAAGAACCAGCTTCTGATTTCATTTTCATTAATCTGTTCTATAGTTTTTTTTAGTTTCTATATCATTTTCTTCTACTCTAATATTTATTATTTCCTTCCTTCAGCTGGTCTTGGGTTTTGTTTGTTGTTCTTTTTCTTTGCTCCTTTAGGAGTAAGGTTAGGTTGTTTATTTGATACTTTTCTTGCTTCTTGATGTAGAACTGTATTGCTATAAACTTCCCATTTAGAACTGCTTTTGTTGCATCCCAAAGTTTTGGATCATTGTGTATTTATTTGTGTTTGTTTCCAGGTACTTTATGATTTCTTCTTTGATTTCTTGTTTGATCCTTTCATTGTTTAGTAGCATTCTTTAGCCTCCACGTATTTGTGGTCTTTTTAGATTTTTTCTTGTGGTTGATTTCTAACTTCATAGCATTGTGGTCAGAAAAGATGCATGGTATGACTTGATCTCTGAGTTTGCTGAAACTTGTTTTGTGGCCTAACATGTGATCTATTCTGGAGAATGTTCTATGTGCACTTGAAAACATTGTCTATTATGGTGTTTTGGGGTGGAATGTTCTGAATATATCTGTTAGAGCCATCTGGTCCAGTGTGTCATTTAAAGCCATTATTTTCTTGTGTTTTTCTGTTGGAATGATCTGTCCATTGATGTAAGTGGGGTGTTAAAGTCCCCAACTATTATTGTATTACTACTGATTATTTCTTTTATGTTGGTTATTAATTGTTTTGTATATTTGGGTGCTTTCTTGTTGGGTGTATAAATATTTACAATTGTTACCTTCTTGTTGGATTGTCCCCTTTATTATTATCATTAACATACCATCCTCTATCTCTTGTTATAGTCTTTGTTTTAAAGTCTGTTTTGTCTAAAATAAATATAAATAAATAATAAATAAATAAAGCCTGTTTTATCCTATATAAATATTGCTATCCTGGTTTTATTTTTTTACATCCATTTGCATGATAAATCTTTCTTTATCCCCTCACTTTTAATCTGTAAATGTCTTTAGGTTTGAAATGAATCTCTTGTAACCAGTGTATCAATGGATCTTGGTTCTTAAAAATATTTCATTACCCTAGGTCTTTTAATTGGAGAGTTTAGTCCATTTATGTCCAAAATACTTATCGGTAAGTATGTATTTATTGGCATTTTGTTACTTGTTTGTGGTTGTTTTTGTAGTTTTTCTCTGATCCTTTCTTCTCTTGCTCTCTTTCAGGGTTTGCTGGCTTTCTATACTTGGATTTCTTTCTCTTTATTCTTTGGATATCTATTGCTGCTTTTTGATTTGTGGTTACCAGGCAGTTTGTATACAACATCTTCTGTATAGAGCCATCTGATTAAGTTGATGGTCACTTAAGTTTGAACCTATTCTTTACTTCTTTCTCCCCGCATTTTAGGTATAAGTTGTCATATTTCCTATGCTTTTATTTTGTGAATCTCTTAATTGATTTTTACAAATATACTTATTTTTTTTACTGCTTTTATGTTTCCTGCTTTTCTTGTTCTTACTCTTGTTCTTTCCTTTCCACCCAGAGAGTCCCTTTAATATTTCTTGTAGAGCTGGATTAATGGTCATGAACTCCTTTAGTTTTTGTTTGTTTGAGAAACTCTTTATCTCTCCTACTATTCTTATTTATTTATTTATTTTGGGATTGAGAGCATGAGCAGGAGAGGGGCAGAGAGAGAGGAAAGAGAGAATCCCAAGCAGGCTCCACACTGTCAGTGCAGAGCCTGATGAGGGGCACTATCCCACAAACTATGAGATCATGACCTAAGCTCAGATCAAGAGCTGGATGCTCAACCAACTGAGACACCCAGGTGTCCCTCTCTCCTTCTATTCTGAATGATAGCCTTGCTGGATTAGGTGTTCTTGGCTGGAGATTATTTTTTCCCTTTCATCACTTTCAATATATCCCACCACTCCCTTCTGGCTTGCAAGGTTTCTGCTGAAAAGTCTGCTGAGAGCCTAATGGGTTTCTTTCTATTTTTTTTTTTTTTTTTTTTTTGTATGTAACTGTCTTCTTTTCTCTTGGCACTTTAAAAATTTTTTCCTTATCACTACTTTTTGCCATTTTAATTACCATGCATCTTGGTGTAGACCTCTTTGTGTTGATTGTGTTGGGGAATCTCTGTGCCTCCTGGATCTGGATAAGTGCTTCTTTTTCCAGATTAGGGAAGTTTTCAGCCATTATGTTTTCAAATAAATTTTCTGCCCTCATTTCTCTCTCTTCTTTTTCTGGGATCTCTATTATGGGAGTGTTACTATGCTTGATGGAGTTGCTGAAGTCCCTAAGTCTGTTCTCTTTTTGCATACATTTTTTCCCCTCTCACCTGGTCAACTTGATTACTTTTCATTTATCTTTCTTCCAGGTTGTTAACTTGTTCCTCTATTTCCTCTAGACTGTGGAGACTGGGGCCAAACCTGGCCAGGCCACTTCACAAAGCATACCTGGGCAGGATGTGGAGTTTTTGTTTTTGTTTTTTTATTTTTAGGAGATGCAGTTTTAATGAAGTGTAGGATTCCTCCCAGGGAGGTGACCAGCCCCTGCCACCAGGCGAGGCCCTGTAAAATGCAAGGGTCAGGAGGTGCAATGCTGGTGAGGTTTAAACATGTCTTCTAGGGGAGGGGACTCACAGCACCATGACTGAGGTAAGTGTGACTGGAAATGGCAGATCCTCTAAAGTATGGGTAAGAGGGGCTTGGTGTAAGTAAGTTAGGTAGTGAATGTTGGTGCCATGTTTGTTCCTACAGTGCCTTTCTGATTATGCTAAAGCTGAAGGTTAGGGAGAGGGAAAAGGCACCTGCCAATCCCATTGTTCTTGGAGGGGTCTTCAGCTGAGACATCTCTGAGATGAGCAAATAACTCTCCCTTCCCTGTGCCCAAGGCTGGATCTCAGTGGTCTGTTTGTCATGCTGTTTCTTTAAGGATAGGGACTCAGTTTCCTATCACCTCCAGGCTCTCCTAGATTCAAGCCTACTAATTTTTTTAAATTCCAGGTTTTAAATCCCATTAGTTATAAGAACTCATGAAATTCAGCCCCTCTTGCTTCCAAAGCCAAATGTGATAGGGATTTGTCTTTCTTATGGGCACTCCCCAGTGTAATCATCTGTTTGTCACCCTCCTTCACACCCCCAGCTCCCTCCACACTACAGATGGCCATAGCTTTTTTAGCTCACCACCGAATCTCCACCCTTCCTACCTTCTTTGACACGGCCTCTTCTCTACCTTTAGATGTGAAGTTCATTCTGCCAGTCTTTTGGTCATTATCTGGGATATTTACATTGATGTATCTAGTTGTATCCATGGGACAAAGTGAGCTCAAGGTTCTCCTACACCACCATCTTCCCAGCCTCTCCTTTCGTTCTTGATATATTTCCATGATTAACAACAGTTTATGGGAGGATGTCCACAATCAACCTTGACTTTTAATGATAAATATTGAGGGTTTGTAAACAATGCACAAAGGAGAGAGATTTTAGGATGTAGTGGAAATATCTAGAGTCAGAGGACCTGAATTGGATATTGATTGTTTCACCTTAGGCAAATTTCTGAGTCTTAATTTTCTCATCTGTAAAATTTTGATAATAAAAATAACTGCCTAATGAGATTGTGAAAATTGTGAGTTAATAAAGGTAAAGGGTGATTTATAAAATGTAAACTATAAAAAAAGTTAGCTTTGATTTATCATGTAATGTTTCATACTGTGTATTACATGCTCAGAAGAGCTATGTAAAGGTTTACTGGAAATTTTCACTATTTAGATGTAATTATTTTGTGAGATAAAAGGGGGAGTCTGATGAGTCGTGACCTGATGAAGGTCTGGTATACTCAGAGCCTTAAAAGGAGGAAAGCATTGGAGTGATGAAAATGATCTGAGTTAGTATGAAAAACTCACCAGATCCCCTTAAAGTAGAATGGGCACACATTTTCAGAAGAGAATATAAGGGAGACATTTTGAGAAAAAAAAAAAAGGATCTCAAAAATTATCAGGAATCTGTGCAAAGTGGACAGATTAAATAAAAGAGTTACATGTTTCTTGTTGGCCAACAACATGGTACTTGCTGTTGATGCAGTAATATAGGAAATTTAATGCGGTTTATTTGTCTAAAAGGAACAACTTATCTTTTGTTTGGAACAGAGAAGCAAGTTGAATCTTGATCTGCGTTATTTCAATGTCTGGTTGATTTGTACTTGAGGTTTCCGGAGCAAAAACTTTATTACTAACTACCTGGCACAATCCCACTGCAAGGCCTAGGTATCAAAAGGTAGTGTAAAATCTCCTGGTTGGTATTTCAGAAGGTAAGTTCAGCATTACCTTTGCTCTCAAGAAATATAATTCAGTTCAAGAAGCATTTATTAATACTTAGTATACTGGCAAATCGAATTCAACAACATATAAAAAGAATTATTCACTATGATTCCTGGGCTGCAGGGCTGATTCAGTATTCACAAATCAATCAATGTGGTACATCACACTAATGAAAGAAAGGATGAGAACTATATGATCCTGTCAATGGATGCAGAAAAAACATTTGACAAAATACAGCATCCTTTCTTGACAAAAACCATCAAGAGAGTTGGGATAGAAGGAACATACCTAAACATCAAAAAAGCCATATATGAAAAGCCTACAGCTTATATCATCTTCAATGGGGAAAAACTGAGAGCTTTCTCCCTGAGATCAGGAACACAACAGAGATGTCTACTCTCACCACTGTTGTTTAACATAGTGCTGGAAGTCCTCGCATCAGCAATCAGACAACAAAATGAAATAAGAGGCATCAAAATTGGCAAAGAAGAAGTCAAACTTTCACTTTTCACAGATGACATGATACTCTAAATGGAAAACCTAAAAGGCTCTACCAAAAAGCTGCTAGAACTGATACATGAATTCAGCAAAGTGTCAGGCTAAATTGATTCTGTATAAAATCAATGTACAGAAATCAGGTACTTTTTTATACACCGATAAGGAAGCAATAGAAAGAGAAATCAAGAAATCAATCCCATCTACAATTGCACCAAGAACCATAAAATACCTAGGAATAAACCTAACCAATGATTTAAAAGATCTGTATAATGAAAACTATAGAAAACTTATGAATGAAATTGAAGTAAACACAAAGAAATTGAAAAACATCCCATGCTTATGAATTAGAAGAATAAATATTATTAAAATATCAATACTACCCAAATAAATCTACACATTCAATGCAATCCCAATCAAAATTGTACCGGCATTCTTCTCAAAGCTAAAACAAACAGTCGTAAAATTTCTATGGAACCAGAAAAGACTCCAAATAGCCAAAGGAATGTTGAAAAACAAAACCAAAGTGAGAGGTATCATAATCTCAGACTTTAGCCTCTACTACAAAGCTGTAATCATCAAGACAGTATGGTAATTGCACAAAAACATACACATAGACCAATGGAATAGATTAGAGAACTCAGAATTGGACCCACAAATGTATGGTCAACTAATCTTTGACAAAGCGGGAAAGAGTATCCCATGGAAAAAAAAAGAGCCTCTTTAGCATATGGTGCTGGGAGAACTGGACAGCAACATGCAGAAGAATGAAACTAGACCACTTTCTTACATCATACACAAAAATAAACTCAAAATGGATGAAAGACCTAAATGTGAGACATAAAAGCATCAAAACCCTAGAGGAAAAAACACGTAACAACTTCTCTGACCTTAGCTGCAACAATGTCTTGTTCGACATGTCTCCAAAGGCAAGGGGATTAAAGGCAGAAATGAATTATTGGGACCTCATCAATATAAAAATGTTCTGCATGGCAAAAGAAACAATCAACAAGACCAAAAGATAACCAACAGAATGGGAGAACATATTTGCAAATGACATATCTGATAAAGGGCTAGTATCCAAAACCTATAAGGTACTCACAAAACTCAACACCTGAAAGCAGATAATCCAATGAAGAAATGAGCAGAATACATGATTGGACACTTTTCCAAAGAAGACATCTAGATGACCAATAGACACATGGAAAGGTGCTCAACTTCACTCATCATCAGAGAAATACAAATCAAAACCACACTGAGGTACCACCTCACACCAGTCAGAGTGGCTAAAATGAACCACTCAGGAAACAACAGATGCTGGCAAGGATGTGGAGAAATGGCAACCCTCTTATACTGTTGGTGGGAATGCAAACTGGTGCAGCTGCTCTGGAAAACAGTGTGGAGGTTCCTCAAAAAATTAAAAATAGAACTACACTATGATCCAGAAGAGCATTACTAGGAATTTATCCAAAGGATACAGGAGTGCTGATGCATAGGGGCACATATACCCCAATGTTCATAGCAGCACTTTCAACAATAGTTAATTATGGAAAGAGCCTAAGTGTCCATCAACTGATGAATGGATCAAGAAGATGTGGTTTATGTATACAGCGAAATACTTGTTGGCAATAAGAAAGAAGTCTTGCCATTTGCAGCAACGCGGATGGAACTGGAAGATATTATACTAAGTGAAAGAAGTCAGTCGGAGCAAGAGAGATATCATATGTTTTCACTCATATGTGGAACTTGAGAACTTAACAGAAGACCAGGGTGGAAGGGAAGGGGAAAAAAACAGATACAAACAGAGAAGGAGGGAGGCAAATCGTAAGAAACTCTTAAATACAGAGAACAAACTGATGGTTGTTGGGGGAGAGGGAAAAATGGGTGATGGGCATGGAGGAGGGCACTTGTTGGGATGAACACTGGGTGTTATGTGTGAGTGATGAATCACAAGAATCTATCCCCAAAACCAAGAGCACACTGTACACACTGTATATTAGCCAATTTGACAATAAATCTTATTTAAGAAAAATAAAGACTCAGTATACGTCAGGCACTGTTCTAGGCTCTGAGAATATAAAGATGAATAAAGAAGTTGTTATTGCCCTTAGTTTATTGTCAATTTTATTCTAAATTCTGGCCCTCCCTTCTTTGAGTCAACGTTGCAGTCTGCCTCATGGAAGGAAGGTCAGAACTGAAACATAGAGAGGAAGAAATTAGCTTTTAAATTTGAGAAAACGAGGCATCAGGAAAATTGAAGAACTTGGGATAAACAACAGAAGAGCACTCACTTGATAGAAGTCCATCAATCCCTCAGTTGTCTTATTGGTTGCTAGTCTCATTAATGTCTTGAGAAGGTGACAATAATATCCAAAGTATTGCTGGTTGACTGGTTGATATCATCTATGTCCTGAGACTCTGATCTGTCTCTATTGAGTTACTCATATGGAGACCTTTTTTCAACATCTTAGGACAGAAATAAACTGAGTTGGAAGCTGGGACTCAACATCTAGGAGAATGGCAATAATATAGAAAATGTAGCAAGACTTCACCCCAATACTTTGTCTCCTTTTTCCTTATAGGGAAAGACACCCATACCTGTCCCTCCTCCCCACCACACACACAACATATATCAGCCCAAGTGCAATCTTCAAACATGATTGCCCAGCTAGAGCACTAGAGACTGTATTTGACAGATTCCCTTATAGCTAGATGAATCCATGTCTTTAGGAAGTGAGCAGAAGCTGTACCATTTTAGGGCTTTGGGCTTTGATATGGGTTTAGAACATTGGGCATATACGCCTTCATTCATCTTTCCCCTTTCATGGGCTGTAACACTAGCTTGGCAAGACCCAAATTCAGCTCTATGGATAGAACAATACCTAAGGATGGCAGAACAAGGAGGAAGAAACTTGGATCTTCACCGCTAGACATTTACCTTTTCGTTTATTTAAGTCACTACGATTTTTGTCCTTATTTTTATAGAAATCTAGCTTTTACCCTAAAACATAAAGAAAAGCTCACTTCACTTGTACTTGGGTAGGAAAGAATGGAATCAACTTGAGGTCTCTCCTGGAGGTACTGACAGTTTATTAGAGGAAAGATATGGACACATGGCAATGGGAGAATCATTTCCCACAGCTGAAAACTGTAATGTAATCCAGAGGGAACCAGGTAGGGGTAGGGTGGGTGGAGTGAGACCCAATATCTCCACCCCTCATGGAGTCTGGGCAAACACTGACAAATTTGTGCTGATTGGGCTTTCTTTTTTTTATTGTTTTCCTTTTATTTCATTAGCACTCTTTCTTCATCAAAAACCAGTATAATTAATTCGATGTGGTTGCAATCTAGGTATGCCCCATTCTACACAAGAGTCTATGATCACACATGGGTGTTCTCAAACAGTCTCAGCCAAGAGTGGAGCCTGTTCTTGTTTCACTCTCAGAAGGTAATTGAATTTCCATGTTCTCATGAAGAGAAAACCAGCTCTGTAAAGTGCTGAAGGTTTTACCATCCAAAACTGGATCTCAGAACTGAATATTGTTGTTGGCAGACCATAAGAACATGCTCAGTCACAAGAAAAGGAAACATTTCTTGTGTGAAAAATGTGTCACACTCTTAATCTCCCTTTTCACCCTCTCCCCCACCCTGGCATTGAATAGCATATGATGATACATTTGGCTGGTGGCTACATCTTTGTACACTATGATGTTTTGAGGCTTAATCCAGCAGAAAATGGAGGGAGCCTGCTGGCCATTGAAAATTTTTTGTTTTTTTGCTACCAGTAACCTCAAAACCTTAGTAGTTAACAGAAGGCATTGAATCCCCCATTCTCCATGCAAGATTGTAACAGTAAATCGTAATAAAACATGGAATCACAAGTGCTCCAAATTTCACTGTCAAGACCTACTTGTCTCTGGATTTTGAGCAAGTGTACTAAAACAAGCTCCCTCTCTTGCTGCTTTCCTCATTCACTTAAAACAAAACAAGAAACTCTACTTGAAATAATTATAATTTTATAATAAGTTGCAAAGATAGTACAGGGTAGTCCTTTGTATCCTTTATCCACTTTCTCCTATAGATTACATCTTACATAACTATATTACAGTATTAAAACCAGGAAACTGACAATCTGCAACAATGTGTGTGTATATATCTATGTCGCTTTACCACATAGGTAGATTCAGACAATCACCACTGTGAACAAGATAGAGAACTATTCCCTCACCACAAAGGCCTTCTTGGAGCTACCCCTTTATGGTCACTTCCACTCAGCTCCCTCTACTTCCCCTAAACCCTGACAGCCACTAATCTCTTCTCCATGTCTCTCATTTTGTCCTTCAATGTTACATAGATAAAATCATAGACCATTTACATTTAACACAATTATTGACATGTTAGGGCTTATGTCTGCCATTTTATTTTATTTTTTGTTTGTTTTCTGTTTGTTTCCTCTATTTTTCATTTCTCTGGGGTTTTGTCTTTCCTGTGGTTTACTTGACACATTTTAGAATTCCATTTTGATTTATCAACAGCATTTTTGATGTATCTCTTTGTACAGATTTCATAGTAGTGGCTATAAGCATTATATTGCACATACATAACTTGTCACAGACTACTGATGTTGACATTTTACCAGTTTGGATAAAGTGTAGAAATATCACCTCCCTTTAAGTCCTTTTACCTTCCCCCATTTATAATGCAACTGTCTTAAATATTTTCTTTATATACATTGAGAACCACATCAAATGATGTTATAATTTTTTGCTTCAATCATCAAACACAATTTAAATTGCCAAATTTGGAAAAATTTCAGCCATTATTTCTTTTTTCTAATGTCTTAATTTTGTTAAGTTTATGCTTTTAGTGTTTTTCCCCATGAGTTTGGCTTTTAATTTATTTTTTCCAGCTTTATTGAGATATAATTGACATAATATTTCATAACTTTAAGGTGTATAGTATGTTGATTTGATATACTTACATACTGAAATATGATTACCACTATTGTGCAGTCACTATTTCTTTGAAAACCTTTTCATCTCTACCTCTTCTCATCCATCTTATACCTGATGACATAAATATTAGATCTGTTGTCATAGTCCCTCAAGTTCCTAAGGTTTTGCTTTTTCATTCTTTCCTCAGTTTATTTTCTTTCTGTTCAGATTGAAGAGTTTCTATTGTCTTATCTTCTAGATTATTGGTTCATTTATCCATCCTCTCCATTCAGCTGTTCAACACACCCACTGACTTCTTTATTCTGGTTATTATATTTTGCAGTTCTAAAATTTCCATTTGGTTTTTCTACATATCTTCTTTTCCTTTGCTGAGAGTTTCTGGTTCTTCCTTTGTTTCAAGCATGTTCATAATTGTTCACTGAAGCATTTTTATGATGGCTTCTTTAAAATTCTAGTTAGGTAATTTCAATGTCTGGGTCACCTCAGTGTTGGTGTATGTTGATTACTTTTTCTCACTCAAATTGAGAATCTCCTAGGTTTTGGTATGATGAGTGACTGTTTTTTGAAAACTGGATATTTTGACTGTCATAAAATTCTCTACTTTATTTAAATCTTTTGGTTTAGCAGACTTCTTCTGACACTGCTTTGGCAGGAGATGGTAGGAGGTGCTGTATCATTACTGCCATGTGGAAGTGAAAGTCCAAGTTCCCCCCTTGGCCTTTTCTTACACCACCCCAGGAGGGAGAGGTAAGAGTCCCTTGATACTGCTGGGTGAGGTCCCTCTGTGGCCTCCACTGACACCTGGGATGAGGAAGGGCTCATTATCATGGGATGGGTATGAAAATCCTGCCCCCCCCCACCCCAATCTTCTCTGACAGCACAGAGTTGGAGGAGAGGTAAAAAAGAAAAAAGTGCCTTGTTATAGGTAAGCAAGGATGGAAGTGTGGGTTTCCCACTCAGCCTTTGCTGATGGGAGTGAGACTGGAAGTTTTTTCCGTGGTGTTTGCCTGGGGGGAAGATGGTTTTGGATAAAGTTTTCTATTTTTCTAGAGTGCCTTATTTCTTTCACTAGAGACAGCAGGTTTTTCTTGGGGCTTTGGTTGTCAGTTCCTATTGTCATTTCCAGGTGGCTGGCTTCTTTAGCTTTATGTTTGGGATACATGAGGGAAAAAGAACCCCAAACACTCACTGCATGTTATACCTCCTACCCAAGGTTTATAGCCAGTCTGCCTTTTTCTCTCCACCTTTGAGTCTTGTGTTTGTTTTATATGTAATCTCCAGGGTTGTAACTATACTTAGCAGGGGAAATAGAAATAAACGTGTCTACCCACTCACTTGTTTTTTTGCCCTTAATATTTCCATAGTTAATAATAATGGTAATGACTGCTATGTTTTGAGTTGTCTCTACATGGCCAAAACCATGCTAATTTATTTCATTCTCACAGTAATCCTCTGAGGAAAGTACAATAGTTACTGTTGCCATTTATACATGAAGAAATTGAAACTCAGAAATAATCATGTAAGCATTCAGAACAATCCCTAACACACATACTAATAAAGGTTTGGGAATGTTATAAATTGCTTTAGGATTGTTAACTTGTCTGATGGAGCCAACTTTTAAGTGAAGAATTAGAATTCCAAACCAGGATGGTCTAAAATTATGCTTGTAAATTCTAGGCTGTAATTACTCTCATTTTGAGTGCAAACATCTGCATTAAGCCATTTCTCTGCATCCCAATCTATATCTTTATCTATCTTCTTGATTTCACTGCCACTATTGTCCCTTTGCTTCCCTTTGCTTTCTGTAAGCTACAGTTCCCAAAGTTCTTTCCATTTCTAAACAAATAATAACTAGTATGTATGTAGTATTTATATGTTTGACAAAGCTATTTTATATGTATTGTATTTAATATTTATTTGAGCTTTCATAACAACCTTATAGGCAAGTATAATTATTGTCACCATAAAACTAAAATTCAGAGAAATTCAGACTGTCTCAAGGTCACATGGTTAGGAAGTGGTTGAGACAGGCCTCAAGCTTGGTGTTATTTCTGCCACCTTATGTTGCATCTGTTACCCACAGCTCACTTTCATATCCTCCACGGAGCTCTACATGCTCATAGCTTACCACCCTTCGGACCTCCCAGCAGGTTGTAAAGGTCTTGGGAGAGGAGAGAAGGTAGATAAAGCGTCCAGAAATGAGGTGATACCTCTGTACTTTAAAATCTCCCCTAACAGCTATTGATACATTGAAGATATGTTGGAAACACTGCTACATAATAAAACACCTTTCTCAAAATAAAAACATGCTTGCCTTTCCCATGGAGTCGTGTTTTTAGATCTCATGAAGAATGGAATGGTTGGGTGCATGGAGAAAGATAGATGGTTCAGAAACATGACTGGACTAGATTCAAGCCAGCAGAAGAGAAACAAAGGCAGAGACAGTTAAAATCAAGAGAAGTGGATTGGAAAGAAATTTAGAAGACTTATTTGCTGAATATTGGTTTCCAAAATTCAGTGTGTGTGTGTGTGTGTGTGTGTGTGTGTGTGTATGTATGTCTGTCTGTCTGTCTGTGTGTTTAAGAGAGAAAGATGGAGAAGATGGAGAAGGTGGGACATTAGTGACAGTGATGCTCCTATGTTTCTAATTTGAAAAACTGGATGGGTCATTTTGTTCATAATTGAGGTCAAGAAAAAAACAATTTCAAGGAGGATGGAGTAGTGCATTGTAGAATGCTAAAGAGAAAAGGAAAATAAAGATTCTATCAAGGTAATTGGATTTGCAAATTAGGAGGTAATGAATGGCAGTACAGAAATACCTGCCATAGGTGGAGATAGAAGCAGACCGAACAGTGGGGTGAAGTGGGCAAGTTGGGAAATTATTTGGAAGTGAGAGGGAGAGACTATTCATGCAATGATGCTGTGGCATGCTCATGGGATTTGGAATTAGATTTCAAATCAGGATTTCAAAACCTGATGCTGCTTACTTGCTATGTAGCCTTTGGCAAATATGTAACCCATCTGGATCTGTTTCCTAGAACATGAGCAACAGTTTGCTCTGCTAGTTATCCTGTGATCTATCCTGATTGTGTGTCACAGGATAAACCATGTAATGAAACTGAGGCCTTTTTTCTGCTCTCTTTTAAGTGGATCTCCCCCATCCAACAATGGCATCTCCCAGTCCAGATCACCTGGGATCAATTTGACATTTGATCAAACCATGATTTTTATAACTCTATTACAACTATACACAGGCTCCACACACATATAACCTTATTTCCAATTGGCCCCCTGATTGAACGTTAAACCTTGTCACTCGATAAAGTAATGCACATAATTACTAGGTACAATGTATTTCTTAAAATTTTTTTAAAAAGTATTTGTGATTCCTCAAGAAGATATTAAATTAATGTAATGTTTTTTATCTTGCATTTTCTTACATCTTAAATATCTATTGAGTACTAACAATGTGGCAAACCCTGTGTTACTCCAAGTTTATCTCTTGCAAAGATATAAGATTAGCTTCCATTTGATTTCAGGACAAGACACTATGTAGATAGTATATTTTATATTTCTTTCATATTCCTATTTTAATTTAATTCAGTAATAATAAAAATGCCACAATTTATTTCTAATCCTCACTACAACCTTGGAAGTAGGTCTAATTGTCTCTATTTTATCAGACGAGAAGCCTAACTTTTAAAAATGGCAAAATAAATTTAAAAGCCCATTATAGAGCTAAGCATAGTAGCTGCTGAATAAGTGTGGGATTAATGTTATCCTGTAACAGTGTCTTCACTGTCTTAAGACTCGTAGAGAACCGAATGTTCTCATTGCAGGCATACAGATGAACCTAAAGCAACATTTATGCCATCGGAGTTTCCTGGCATGTCCTATTTCTCTGTCCTATTACATCCATCTATCCAATTATTCAACCATTTTTCTACTATTCAGCAATGAGAATGAACTAGTTGCTATGCTAATTCATACATCTGTTGGTCCACATGTACTGTGACTACGTATGTACGCTCTGACAGCATTTGCCAGTACAAAACTGCAAACAATGTGGGATCATCTACCAGAGGCAATGGGTCCTAAGCCTGCGATACCCTGGAATCCTTCCAATGACTTGGGTACTAGAACAAGACCTTCATTATTAATCAAATCTTAGTCTATCAGGTCTCCCCAAAGCCAGACTTTTTCCTTAGGATCTCAACTGCTGTTGTGAATTCTATTCTCTTTCTTTATTACATGAGGGTACTACCAAAGGTTCACCCCTCTGCTGTCCTGCTAAACCATATTGGAACCTAAAGCAAAAGGAAAAAATTGTAATACTAATTCTGTCTGTCTTTATTTATGTTCAGCATAAATTTAGGGGAGATATTAATCTAGATTTTGAATCAAAGTCCCCCTTATATTTTGTTCCCAAAGCTAGTGCCTCATTTGCCTCACCCCAGTCCCCTGCCTTTCTGTAAGAGGATTAAGAATGATTTGAGCCACATTAGTACAGACAATGGCAGAGTTCCAAAAATGTGTTCTTGAACTGACCCTCATCACATAGTTTGCATGGGAAACAAAGTCCATCTAGGGGTCATCCTTTACTCAATGTGTTAAACCCTCAGTGAACTCTTCCTCTACTACTGGGTTCAAAACCTTGCTAAATCCGTATAGATGGAACCAGATATGGTCTAGAGGAAATAATGTAAAATGGTCTCACTGGTTTAAATATTAAGGAAATAAATCCAGACAACTAAGTGTGCAATGTTGGCTTCTAGAGCCTGAGTAGAGGCAAATCTGCCCACAGATGCTATCCCAGGAAGGAGGACCCCTCCTAAACTTTCACCTCTGTAGGGTTCCTCTTAGAGGCAACAGTCAAACATATAGGAATGTCTACCTGAAGCCTCCATTAACTCCTGATCTTCCCTGGAAATGAGCCAATGTCTCCTTGTCTGCTTCTACCTCCATTAGGGAAACATGGGTAGACAAGGCTCAGTTTTCCCCTTCAAGCTAAAAAATGACAGAACCCTGAAGGGAGACTATTTCCTGCAAGGTTCTACCCATTCCCCCAGAAGAGGGGATGGAGCTGGCTCAGAAACTGTTCACCACACTTAATTATTTGAAGGAAGAGATCCAGATTTTGTAAATGGTGATCGCTGATAAGGAGAGGGGTGGATAAAGGAATTCCATGGATACTCCAAAGTTTCCAATTGTGCCAACAGATTTGCTTTTTCAAATTTTCTCCTTTTGAGGGCACCTGGCTGGCTCTGTTGAAAGAGCATGTGACTCTTGATCTTGGGGTCGTGAGTTTGAGCCCTGTGTTGGGTATAGAGATTACTAAAAATAAATAAACTTAAATTTTTTTGTCTCCTTTTGTCCAACTCTTTGTTGGATCTGGTGATAGATGGCAAAACAAAACTGGTTGATTTGAACTTAACCTCCCCAATGGGAGAAGCCTTTCTAATATTTCAACGTTTGCTTCTTACTCTCGGGTCTCAACTTAAAGTTGAATCCTCTATAAAGGATTTCTTATTCAATTCAGATCTGAATTACTTCCTCCTTCTTTGGAGTGCTCACACAGCACTTTTCTTAGATATGCTGAGACATTTATTTCTGCTTTACCCTATAGTTTTTGGATTTATGGACTTATGGTTACACTTTTCCACTTTCTAACAGCTGAACATAGGCAATGTGCTTAATCCCTCTGCCTCAGTTTTCTTATTTGTAAATAGGGTTAAGAATTATTGCCTGATTATTGTGAAAGACCTGAACTCAAAATATGAGTTTCCAGTTTGTCTTGGAAATGTTATGTAACATCTCTACACCCATTTTATTCATCTGCAAAATGGGAATAAAGATTGCCTCTTACACAGAAGCTCTTATGAAAATTCAAAGAGATAATGCATGCAAAGTAAAAAACATTAGTTGTTAACCTTTTATTGTTGTTATTGCTATTTTCTTGATTAGATTATAAGTTCCCTATTCTTATTTATCCTTCTATCTTCCAGAGATAATCCTAGCTGGTGGTCAGTAAGTACTTGTGGGGTATTGAGTGTTTTCTGTACTTCTACTTCAATTAGAATAAATTATTTGTTAGGGCTTTATCATGTTCAGCTTTGTATTGAAATTTATTCATGCAGTTTCTCTTCACTTCTCTTTTGTATCTTGCTTATATGCAAAACAATCACTCAGAAAATACCACATAAATAAATGGAATAATAGCAACAAATTCAAAGTCTCTCCACAATACAGAATCACAACATCTTTCTGAATAACTGAACTGCAGCATTTAAGATTGACAAGTTAAATTTTCCCTTCTGAAAAAAGTTGAAATCACCAAATGAGCAAAGAATTGGTAGAAGCCCTTTATCTGCATAATGTGAACACATGTTCGTATGCTGCACTGATAGGCCGTGTGCAACCACATCTTTGGGTACAATAGTCCTGACCTCTTCATCCAAAGAAACAAAGCAGGCAGTCAGAAATGGGTTTCTTTTTGTTTCAAATGATGTCATTTAGGTCCAGGGTGAGGGATCTGCTGTCTACTCTCATTTTTTTCTGCTCTGAGGCGCTCTCTTGGTTCCCCTTGACACCAGCACAACGGAGGCTGAGGGCTGGGAGGGAGATTGAAAGGGTTGATACACCAGCAGCTCTAAGAACACATGACAGGGGAAATCTGGGCTATTACTAATGCGGATCAGCTTGGAGGCAATGCAATCAAAACCTTCAATTACACCTGGGTGATTTAATCAACTCCCTGTCAAACTCAGGCTGGAACTCCTCTGGTACTGTACAAATACAGTAATTACCATGCCAGTTTGCAATAAGATATCATTTCAGTGGATTAGAAAACACATTCTGTTGTCAATTACCAACAACCGATTTATAGACCCTGAAACAAGCAATATTTTTTAATTGCTGCTTTTGTGTCATTATCACAAAATTACTTCTGTTATGAGGCATTAAATCATCTCAGCAATGTTGGGAGTGGGGGCAGGGGGGGAGATTAAAAAGTTTTCACTCTGTTCTTTCCTGATAAAATGGGAATAGAAGCATAAAACTTGTATCCTGCTGTGTTGGATTTTGAAATAAAAAACAATCAAAAAGCCCCAGAGATTCTCAACTATGCAAATAATCATAAACAAATCCTGAAGCAACATGAATGGATCAGGGTGTAGGAAACCAGGACTCAAGATTTATCTTGACCTGTACTTTTTCTGTACCAGGGCCTTCTTTTTCATCCCTTTATGTGCCTATCTTCCAAGCTTCATTTTGTAGAGGTATTTATTTCTTTTGAATCTGGTGACACCAGATGTGGCTGTGGTCACTGGAGATCTGCACATTGGGGAGGTTTGAAAATTTTCTACTCTACCCACCCTCTCCCAAGCCCATTTGCCCAGTCCAAGAATAATAGTGATTTGGCTTTGCCAGATCCACTCAGCATGTTCACAGATGTCCTAAGATCATTCTCTTCTTCTGCAAAGGGAGCATCTGACATACCCCTACTGACTCCCTCAACCCGCTTTCCCCCTTCTGGCCTCAATAAATCTTGCCTGAGTTAGTTCTAAAAGGAGGCACTTGTACTCTTCCAGACAGAAGGGCATGGGCAAAATTTTATTATTGTTGTTATTATTATCATTAGCATTATATGTAGTAGTAGTAAACTCCTTTTATAGAACTTCATGTCAGGCCCTGTTTTAAATGTTTTACAAATATAATAATCCTATAAAGTTTGTATTATTATTATTATTCCATTTCACAAATGAGAAACTAAGGCACTGAATGCTTAAAGCTTTTGGCCACTGTAGTATAATGGAAAGAACACCAGATATATCTCAGGAAGAAATAGGTTTGAATCTTGACATTGCCACTTTGTGTCATATTCAGCCAATTACATATCCACTCTTACCTTTAGTTTATTTATCTCTGAAGAAGAGTATAGCAATAAAATTTATTAAGTATGTCATGCATTCTTTTACATGGTTTACATGTATCAACTCACTGAATCCCCACAACAACTCCAATAAGTAGAAACTATGGTTATCCCTATTTTATAGATGATGAAGCAGAGGTGTTGGGAGGTAAAGAAGCTTGCCCAAACTTACACAGCAGAGAAGTGTTGGATCTCCTGAGGTCCCTCTCTTAAATATTATTTTGTAACACTTCTTCATTAGCCATTGATCCTAACTCTTGACTATCTCCAGTTGCATCCTCTCTGTTAAGATCCAGATCTATATTCCAACATCCTACTGTGCATCACCACTTGGACCATGTCACATCCATCTCAAAATTTATGTGTTCCAACTTGAAACCATCATTATTTTGCCCCCCAAACCTGCCCATTCTTTAGTACTTCCCATATCCTAGAATGAACACCTCCATCTATCTGGTTATCCAAGCTAAAAGCCTGGGCATAATTCTTGGCTAGAATCTCTCATTGGGATACCTGCTGTGATTTCTCATTGGTATGTCACATCACTTTCCATTGCACACAGATACCTGACCAGCCACTCTCAGTTCCCAGTCTGTCATTATCAAAGTCACTGCTCTGTCTTCAGAAACTTGCTATTATCATCAAGGTAAACTCCTGTCATCTAAAGCCCTTGAAGCCCACTTAACTTACTTAAAAAAAAAAAAAAAAAAAAAAAGGTTTTACCTTTCCCTCAGCATCTGCATTCACCTTCTTGGTTTGGTATCATGCACACCCCTCAGGACTGTATACTTTTCTTCATGGTCAGCTTTCCTTCCTTGCAGTTAGGAGGCACCCAGGGAAGTAGAACATTACAGTCCACTGGACAGGACCACAGCTTATTTTCTAATTTACTCAGGCACAAACCAACTAGGGCTTGAAAGCATTATAAAAGTAAAAACTTTCAAGGATTAGAGTCAAAATGAATGAGCCATAGAATTTCAGACGTGGAAAAGTTCATATAGCTCATCTTGTCAATCCCCTCCTTTTTCAAAGGACAAGCAGTGTCACTAAGGTCAGGATAAGGCAAAAGCAATGAAAAAGTTCACAGGATGTCAAAGTTCACAAAAACAGTATGAATAACTGCATAGCAAGGAGGTCTTAACTCCTTGCAGTTCATGTTCCAAAGGCACATCTTCACTTATGAAAGGAATAGATCTCTGCTTGGAATATTCCTTCTGGGTCCTGTTCATGTAAAGTCATTTCTCAAGTGGTATTCCTTCAGATATACTATGGAAACAAAATGTCTCTCATGGTTAGACACCGTTCTTAAATTGGCCCACAGCATCTATTTCTAAGAAAGTCATAATAAACATTATCATATTGAAACCTCTTAGAAATTGTGCAGTAAGAACCAATATTAATTTACTGAAGCCAGAGTTCTCCAACTCACTGACCATGGATTCCCACTTTGTTTTGAAGTTTGATACTAATCAAAATCTCATGAAGTTGAAATTAAATGGACTGTGATGATTTAGTCACTAGTCACATCAAAAGTGCTCAGTAGCTATATGTGTCTCATGGCCACTGTACTAGACAACACAGATTTAGGTAACTGAGTCAACTAATTAGTTAGATCAAAATAGTGCTGTTTTGCTACTTGCAGATAGTAATTTTGCTTATTAACTGATCATGTCATGTCCCAAAGGAGGAATTATCATGGAGGATCAGTCAGGCACGGTACCATACCAAAAATATTAAGGACACAGCCTGTGGGTGAATCTTAAATTCTACCAGATAGGTCTTCAACAAACATAGGGATCTGGACATCCCAGAATGGCTTATTTACATTAAAAAACAGAATCTCACTTGCTGATACCCAGTTCCTGGAATCTGTGCTGGTTACTGGTTGTGCAAATAGCTGACTCCATCAGTCATGTTAACACCGTACCAGAGAGTTGGCAAGAGCAGAACATGCTTCTCCCTGCCTGAGGATGATGGAGTTCGATTTGTCACTACGGCACCCGGCCGATTCTGTGAAGGATGCCCTTGAAAATATTCCTCCCTATAGAGAAGGAATCAGAGAGAACAAAAATAAATAGCACTAGGTGGACTCATAAAACTTGTCAAAATCTTTCGAGCATGGCATATTTGATGATTCATAGGGTTCGCAAAACATTACCAGATTAAAACAAGAAACGTCATGCAGAGCCGTCATTCCATACCTTCAGAACTCTGTGTGGCAACTAATCCTAATGGTGGAAAGCATGGTTAGGGGAACGATGGGGCCCCCACCCATCCCCCCGCCCACAACACTCACACCATCTTAAGGCAAGACCATGCTCTGCCGTAAAGCAGTGGGTCACCGTTCCAACTTACTCTTTCTCCAGAGACAAAGATTTTATAAGCTCCCTCAGGAAAATTTTTGAGAAATAATTTGTTCAAATTTCTCTCCCTGTGGATTGAGCCCATTTTCTCTCACACAGTCATCAGCAGGGAGAGGGAAGTACTGATTCATCAGCCCACTTATTCTAGCCCTTCACAATTTCAGAGATGGCTGTGATAAAGCAATTCTTCTTTCCTGTCATTTGAGTGTTAACCCTTTTATTCACACATAGCTAAATTTACTGTATTTCCACTCTCTGCACATTCTCACTCAAGATGATGCCTTCACCCTTCTGATCCATGACCAGCCACCACACTTACTTAACCAATGGAAAACAACAGAGCTTTCTTTTACCCAGGAGCTGGGCTGACATGATTCCTGGAGAGAGAGGTTAATAGCCCCTGAATTCAGCCTAATCAGCTGCTGGAGGAAGACTTACCACTTTGATGAACCCTCAGCTGCCACAAGGAGAAATTATTCATTTACAACTATATGCTTGACTGTAGTGAGTGCTGGGTGCAATCTTCTTCAATAATCATCCTGCCTACAACCCAGCCCCCATCCCAAACTATTCTCTACATTGCTACAGAAGAAAAAAAACAATTTTCTAGTTTCCTTTGTTTTTAATAAATGTTTACTGCATGTCTATAATGTGCCAGGCACTATAGTAGAAACTAAAGATAAAATGATAAACAAAATAGGTTGCTTTTCCTTGATCGTAGCCTAGTGAAAGAGACAGAGAATAGTAAGGTGTCACAAATAGGCTTGTGTACACACTACGGGATTAGGTCTGGTAGATGTTAGGGGTGGAGTAGGGGGTCAGGAAAAGCTTTCTTAAAGATTTAATGACTCAGCTGAAATCTAAAGGTGGAGCAGTTAATTAAGAAAGGAGGAAGGGTTTTCTGGAAGAGGATACGTTCTGTACAGAGGCCCTGTGGTGGGCATGATGTGATACCAGATCAGTGAGGCTGACAAACAGCATGAAGAGGGGAGAGTGGTTTAAGATAAGGCTCAAGAGATAGGCAGGGGTCAGACGCAAGAGCTTGGAGTCCATGCTTAGAATTTTGGTTTTTATCTCATGAGTAATGAGGAACCCTTTAAGTCTTTTAGGCAATAGGAAGCCAGCCACTGGAGTGCTTTCAGCCTAAATACAGATTACTCATGCTCTTTTTCAGTTCACAACTGTTAATGACCTAGCACAGCCTACAGATTAAACTTGAAATCTCTTACGGTAACATTAAAATCTTCTGTGTTTGGTCCCTAGCCTCTTTTCCTGGCCATCCTCCCTGTGTGGTCTTACCTGTCCCCTTGCACAGGTAACCCTAGGTTGCAGCCTCACTGTTCACTGAACTTGCCATATGCCTTCCAGGACTCCTGTGCCTTTGCTCATGTTGTCTCTTCAACCTGAAAGGAGAATACTGCATGCCCTTTGAGGGCAGGAATGATGTCCTTCCTATTCATGTGTGTCCCTGGAGCCAAAACAGAGCCAGATGCATAATTGAAATTCCAATTACTAAATGCTTATGGAGTAGGTGAATGAATGAATGGCTTTATTGCTTTATTCATCTGTTGAATTTTTGCCTATCTTTTGAAAGGCCTTAATTCTTTTAATATAACCTCATTCAGGAAATCTTATCTGATTCTGTAGGTTGGATTAAATTGCTCCTACATTGCTGCTATCCCCAGGTCATTGTTTATACTGGTTCCATCACTATTTTTAAAATTAATTTCTGTATTAAAGATCAGGTGCAAAGAAACAGTCTGCGTACCCACCTCAAGAAATCCGAGAAGTCAAGGCAGACAGTTTGAATGGTGATCCTTGGGCTGCTTGAGAGAAAGCAACATGGCTTAGGGACTGTGGAACCGGCAGACAGATCCTTTGATGCTAGTGAAGCTGTATCTAATCTAACTAGCTCCTTAACCTTGACATAAATTGTGTGTGGTGAGACTAAGACATGTCAGGTGGATTAGGTGGATGGCACCACCAACAATTGATTTGCATTAGAGACCATGAGAGAACTTAAGCCAAGGGGAAAGCTAAATCTGAAGCCCTAGGGGTGGAGAAGAGAAAGAATTCTAAAAACGGCCATCTTTCTACTAAGGATTTCTGCCCTGGACCAGTCCCACAGTTCCTTTCCAAATTCTGTGGGGGAAGAAGGATGTCAGATGCTAGTGGAATTAGGAGGACCTGATCCACAAACACTTTGCAAGGCACCTGGACACAGAGGCTTGCCATGTGGCAGTGCCGTGTAGCACTGAGGCCTGGGGGCTGAGGTCACTCTTCTTTCATAACTGTCCTTATCCCCAAGAAAAATTGTCTGGCACCAGATGCTGAGGTTGAGGGAGATTTTGGAGCCAGAGTACCGGTAACAAACGCCATGAGATTGAAGCTAAGCGTCTTTGATTATTACATTGGGCCTGAGGCAGTCTTGCTTTCTCCCATGACAGATGAGACCTGGGGAAAATGAGTTATGAGTTGCAGTTGGATGTCTGATGGATTGGATGTTCCTACACTGAAGGAAGCTTATCTCGCCAAGGTAAGGAAGGCTGCACAGTCCAAATATCTACAAACTTGAGAGTTCCCACTTGAGCTGGACCCCAGCCAACCTCCAGAGAGTCCTTCCTCCCATCCCACAGTAACAGCTGAGATTCCCTGAAGGAGTTTTTGCCATTTTCCTTCAGCAGTTCTGAGAGTTATGGTCATCCCATGGCATCAGCTCAGCCCTGTCTCTCCTGCCCCAGCTCCCGTTTGTCCCCATAAGCTGCCTGCAGAGCCTCAGGGAGATGGCCTCCCACACTCATGGGCCACCAAGAATGCCAGTAGGCACATCTGGGCTGCTTTGTCCAGGTGTTCTCAAAGCTCCTTGTACCAGGGGCAGATGGTAGTGAGGGGTGAGATAGGAGGTGCTCCTTCCAAATCCTTTGCCACAATTTATTGCCCAGGCCCCACAACAGCTGTCCTTGAACTCAGCTGCAGGATGAAATTGCTCCTGAGCAGTTAAGTGAGGTTCTTCCTTTGACTCTTCTCTACATGAGGCTTGAAACCAACCACAGTGAATCTGGGGAAAGCTCCTTTTTGAGAAGGCTACTATGCTGAATCTATTGGCAATGTGACTAACTACTCCTTAGTTTCTTTTTGCTAGACTTTTTAAATAGTAGCACTCTGAATTGTTCATCTGTGCTATAAGGCATATGAAGGAAGAAAAAGGCTCTGTCAAGTTTCTTTCCCTAGTCAGGAGGTTCATGGTCAAGTCATTATTAAGATCTAATGGCAGAATCACACCACATGCTTTTAAGGTGACCAGTGTTGTTTACCATGTCCAGGCTTTTTCATACATTGAAAAAACACACACACACACATGCACACAGCCTTGCCTTATACCGAGAAAGAAAATGGGCACTATTCTATTGCCTTAATCCTCAACTTCCTTTCTCTTCCCCCAGGTATATAAGAGTGGCTCTCCCTGTAGACATCTAAATAGAGACAAGTGAATACTGGAGTAAGCATGTGTTGGGAAGTGCTGCCTTTTAGTTCCTCCTGATCTATACCAGATGCTTTGCGCAGAGTTGTGCTTATGTGTGTGCGGATGGGGGGAGGTATCCATAGATGTTTGTTGAATTATGCATTACAGTTGGAGAATGGGACAGGATGACTAAGAGTTGGGCAGATGTGGTTGAGTGTAAGAGGCAATTTTTCTTATCCTTCAGAGTGGGTTGGAATTATATAAGATATGTTCCATAGGCAGAATCCCAGAACGCTGCCTGGCAAAAGGCAGGTGCTCAATAAACATCCGTTTTCTTTCCCTTCCAATCTTTTCCCTCTGTAAATAGACTGTCTATATAACAACATTTCCATTCTGTTCACTTTTTCAACTGCCCTTACTTCCAGGCCTTTGGGGTTTCTTTTCTCTACCAGAAAAAAATAAGAGCTCTCAGGAAGAAAGATCTGCTATTAATTCACATCTTGCTATGATACGCACTACCATGTTCCCCCTCTTGGACTGCATTTTAAGCCCTATATCAAATTGTGGATGAGAGGACTTTAATCTTCCATTAAGGGCATTTCAGGAGTCAGAATGAAACTGGAGGAGTTATTTTGGGAAGAAAAAGGCTCTTAACCCAGGTTCCTAAATTATGCCAATGTAAGTGTCTGCCTCTCTCTCCAGGCATAAGACAGAGATTCTTCCAGATGTGTGATGGGTGTGGGTGTTTATGTGCACATTCCATGTGGGAACAGGCCTAGGCACCACCGGTTGACAACAGAATACAGCTTAAAAGCATGTGGTATGCATCTTCCTTCAGAAGCTAATAAAATGTGGCCATAACTCTTCTCACTATGGAAAGAAATATCGCAGAGCCCTTTCCGTCCATCTTGGTGCCAAGTGGAAAGAAGAACAACTCTAAATTCTTTTATTAAAATAATCTGGAAATCCAAACCAAGAATTTTTCACATTGCCCGTGAATTCAACATATCAGTCCTCTACATAGTGCACTTTCTTCAAGTTAATTTAAGATTGGAGTCACTTTTCAGTGAACTTTAATAAACCTCCAGAACATATTTGTGAAGGTTTCAAAACCATTATTATCTTAGCAGCTGTGTCCAAAATTCTTCTTGGGGAAGGAACTGCTTTTATATGGAAAAATACCTTAGTAAGTCACTGGGGTTGAAAGGTTGAAAGTGTGGCACCCTGTTGGTATAGATAAGCAGGAGATAATCCAAAGAAGAAGGAAGAAAAAGAATGAAAGAAAAAAAGAGAGAAAAAGAAAGCTTGATAAGTAAATTATCTGCCAGGAATGAATAAGACAGGTAGGAGGGTGGAGAGAGCCCAGTGGTATGGGAGGAGGCTGGTGCCTACGTTGGAGGGTTTCTAACGGGCTTCTTTAAAGACAAACATGGCAAATAAGCAATTTAAGTTGTTTATGTTGGTTTATATTTATTTCTATGCTTTCAGCAACCTTCAAAGGAGGCTCACAGGAATGGATTTGTGTAAAACTTAGGGATAGATGCTGTGTTCCATACCTTGTTCAGAATGGGGCCAGCTTGGGATTCGTGGGGGTGAAGTGAAGTGTAAACTGCTCAGCTAGAAGGTGAGCATGAGCATGTGAATCCCCTGGGGATTTGCAGAAATCTTAGGAAGGCATTGGACTTTCCACAGGACATAAAAGGGGAAATCAAGTCAGTCATATCTTAGTTACCTAAGTCATATCTTGAGTTGTCATCTGAGTTACAAAGCTCTTGTGCAAATGAGGCCCATGTGTGATGTTTTGAGCTTCCTGGCTTATAATTTGCATTTTCAGACTGACTCTCAATGGTCTTATAAATAAACCTCAAAGAGGCTCTTGAAAGGGCAGTGGGATTTTTTTTTTAATAGTTCATTTTACCTATACTCGGAAGATGTGCCTTTGAAAGAATTTCTTTGATTAATATATGTTTTCCAGAGCTTCTGAGGTTTGAGATGTTGTTTTTTTTTTTTTTCCCCTGGGTCCTTTCAACTTCTGCACACAACAAATAAATCAGGACCTGTCTTGTTCACTCCACAAATCCTTAAATGAAGATTTTGGAAAGGGTCAGGGAGGAAAGACAGCAAAAAAGAAAAGATACTTCTTCCTGCTTGCTTTCAGGATGAAAAAGCTCAGCTCATCCATGAAAATTCCACAGAGAATTGGAAGGAGAGAGAGAAACAATATTGCATTGTTTGTACAGAGCTGTTCACAAATGTTTTATCATGGGGTCAGAATCACATGCTGGGTAAACCTTGAAGAACCCTCCCCCCCCACACACACCCGCCAGAGATTCCATAGGATATGAAAGTAGGCCAAAAACTTTGTTATTTACCCTTTCTCTCTTCCCCCGCCCCATGAGACCTGCACACCTATAACTTTAAAAATAGATCCGGGAGGGGGCGCCTGGGTGGCTCAGTCAATTAAGTGGCCAACTCTCGATTTTGGCTCAGGTCATGATCTCATGGTTTGTGAGTTTGAGCCCCACATAGGGCTCTGTGCTGACAGTGTGGAGCCTGCTTGGGATTCTCTCTCCCTCCATCTCTCTCTGCCCCTCCCCTGCTTGGAGTCTCTCTCTCTCTCTCTCTCTCTCTCTCTCTCATACATACATACATAAAATATTTCTAAAACAGAGCAGGGAGGATAGTTAGTACCTCCTTAAAAACCACCCCTGATGTCTTGGTCCATCCAAACCCATCCATAATTCCTCAAGGCTATTTATATCTTCTTATTCAAGACTTTGGGATCTTAAATAAGACACAGATACAATTTCAGAGAGGTGTTTAAGATCCAGTAGAAATTCTAGAAATGTGCACGTGTCCCTATTAGTCTGATCCTATCCCCAAGGTCAAATAGGGTAGTATGCTTTGTGTGCCTCATTTTTCATAGCTCAAGAGAGGACAAATGAAAACCCAGAAGAGAGCAGAAGTGAATCTGGTGGGGCAGCACCTAACTAGTTACAGATGATTTCTGCTGAGAGATACCATACCTACTGGGACCAGATGGTGATGATAATTTTTGCCAACTGTTTTTGGGTGTTTACTGTATACCAGGTGCTATCCACAGGACTAGATATACACTATTTCATTGAATCCTCATATAATCCAATGAAATAGCTTTTATTATTTCCATTTTAAAGATGAATAAACTGAGGTTCAACAAGTTCAGGGTAAATGAGCTTGAAGTGGTAAATGGCCATTGTGCTAACTTCCCTATTTAGGAACCTGAATGTACCTCCTAGTAGAAGGGAAAGGAAGGCTGGAGACAGAACTGAGGATGGCCCTCAGCGAAACAATGTGAGGTAATAGCCCACATTTCTCCATTCCACAAATATCCTTCCTTGTAGAGGACCAAAGATTCTCCTTTTACTTCCATCTATGTTTCTCATCAAAACTAGCTCTCAGGTAAGAATGTAGTTTATTCATTCAACCTACGCCAACTGCAGTAAAAATGGTTAAGTGTCTCATGATAACACTTGGAATCTGTATAGGGAGCCTAATCTTGAGCCCAGCAAATTAATCTACGACAGCAGATTTTCAGACTAAGTAAGCAGAACTGAAGTGTTTTCAACTTGGAAGACTGGGAAGGAAAGGGAATTTTCCCCCCATCAAATCAACTCAATCAGTGAGTTCCATTGTGAGTTGGAAGACTCTAAAAAATACCATAGACCCATTCTGAGCTTCCAATGGACCTGCTTTAAAAGTTGCCAAAAAGGCAAAAAGTGTTTCAGATATACCTGGTTGTTGCCCTGCCCTACACCTCTCCAATACAGCCTTTGAAATCTATTAGAAAGCATGAAAAAAAAATCTCCTTTTGGGTGTCTGTGCCTCTGACCTACAGATTTCATCTCTAGACATCCCGCAGTGAGTGAGGAAATGGCTCAATCACCCATAGTTCTTGTGTCCTAGGAATTCTAGTGAGGGGGAAGAGGTGGGGTTAAAGAAATTTGGGGGATAGTTGTTGCTCAGAAACCAAATAAAAGGGATAGTTTTGAAGTCTCATTCCAATCTATTCAACTCTGGATGCCTTCATTAACTAGGCTTAAAGATTCTTGCTCACGAAATTGCTATACTTTTCCTTCTAGTTTTTGTAATGATTTGTTTGGCTTTAGGTCACTAACCAGAGAAGGGGTAAATGTCTTATGGATTTAACGTACAGAGAATGCCTGCTTTCACACCTCATCTCTTCAACCTCAAGAGAAATCCTCAAGCTAAAAGAAAGAAGAAAAAAAGAAATTCCTTAAACCAAACTTCAGGTTCAATGTATTTATTCAGAAATTAACACTTAGAAATATCACTGATTACACAATGCTGCTGTTTTGTAAATAGCTTTAATCCACTTTCCCATTCTTCCGGTTGTTCTAAATTTGTGCTCCCTGTCTTCCAAGACCTGTCATTTTGGTGAGTCACCCAGTCATGGAGAGTGCAAGTGTTTAACTGCCGGGATCCAGCCAAATGGTGCCTGGGCGCCTCCGTGTTTCCAGAGACCGCTCTGTCCAGTCTGGTAATCCCTGTGCTGTTTCCCGATGGGAAAAGCTGCAAAGGTATGGGGTAAAGAGTGGTAGCAACTGCTATAAATTGAGAATCTCCTAGGTGCCCAGCATGCTGCTTCATACCCTGCACCTCTATCCTCTATAATGCTATGTGAGAAATGTCATTACCCTCCGTCTTCAGATGAGGAAACTAAGGCTTAGAGGCTAATGTAATAAGCCTAAGGAAAAAAAAGCTAAGGTAAGGTCAAGGTTGAATACAGGCCCCTATTTCCCAAATTTTGCTCATCCTACACCAACACACTACTTTCCTATGCTGTGGAGCCTCAGCCAAAGACAGCTTGAGGAATAAATGAATCATAGGAAAGGCCTCCACCCAGCTGTAATCCTCATATTTCTGCAAGACCTAACTAGCTAACGATGCCCAGAGCATGTCAACTGAGCCCTGGCTTGGTATAATGTTTCTGGGCTTATTTACAGTATGGAGCTCATTCTTGATTCATGAGCTGACTGTCGGTGCTGTGTCCCCCTGGCTAGGGTTACCTCTGGCACCATAGTGTCCTTGCTCCTTCTTTCAACACTTGGGCTCACTGGATACCAACTCCTTCCAAACGGAGCAATTAGTTGAGGCCTATTAAAAGAGATTTCTGAAGCCAGTGATTGCAAAATCTATTAGCCGCACAAAATTTGGACAGGAGTTTCCTTCCATTACCTAACTAGAGACAAGAAAATAATAATAGGCAGATTATCATGATCAAAACCTACCAGGTCACCAATTTTCTTTAGTTTAGTATTTACAAGGAATCAGCAACCTCAACCACCAGATCACTAGCAGAGCGCCCTGTAGGAATCTACCTAGTGCATGTGGCATCTTTGGCTGCTACCACGCAGGAGGGGGGGACAGGATCATGGATATCAAATAATTCAGTTTTTAAAAAAAATAGAGCTATTTTAAGCTAGTATGCACATTCAGCAGGTGACAAGAGAGAGGAGAAAAAGATTAGTTTTAATTTTGTTGCTTCTATGATCCAGGCATTTTGCTGGGCATTTACAAATATACGTGTTACCTTTCTGTTCTCATAACAACCATGTAACACAGGTAACATATTCTCATTTTTGAGGACATGGATGTTCACAGTAATTTTTAAAAGTCATTTATTCCAGTGTGGGCCCAATCATTGAAGCTTTGTTGATACCATACAGTTCTGTGTAAAGAAATCAACACCTGAGTACTCAAAAGAGACAACTGGAGATTATGATTCTCATTCAGATTCCAGTTCAAGATCATGGAATGATCGTAGGTGTTTATCACCTCTTTTTGCTGAGACCTCATTAAGAAGATACTAGGGAAAAAAGCCCACAACAACCCAACTTCACAACAGTAAAATGAATAGGACAGGATGAGAGATTTCAGCGAATCTGTTGAACGCAGAAAGCAAAAGGAAGAATGTCAATTAAGGAAACAGAGGGGAAGAAGACAGAACAGCAACAATGAGTGTGATCAGGACACTGCAGCATAGGCAAAAAGCAAGAGAGCCTCTGGATTCAGAAAGGTAACACTGAAGGAGAAGGTCTGTATGTAGACAGGCGGCCCCAGCCACACCTCTCCCTCGCCTCCACATGCAATGTAAATCCAGGTTCTTGCCCACAAGTGAAATAATCAGAGAGCTCCCTTCTAATAGAATAGAATGAACTGCTTGGGGGAAAGCTAGGATAGCCAGTGTGCATGTTAGTGACCCAGAGTAAGTCCCTCCTCATTCCTTATTGGGGTCTCTCCACCATCATTGTTAGGCCCGTGGCCCCAGTTAGGAGAAAGCTTGCCAGCTCACATGACCTGCATATGCAGAGCTCCTGGAAAGTTTGCTTATTGCTCAACCTTACAGCAGGTGAGACAACCAAACCACACCAGACACTGAGAAAGCCTGCAGGGAGAAAGAGAAACACTAAGAGAAATGGACACATTAGCTGTCCGCAAGAGGAAAAAGAGACCTTAAGAGACAGAAGAAAACTTATTGAGCAAAACTAGTTTAGTATACTCAGAAGTACTCAAGTATATTTGACATGGATAGAACAAGAATAGGATGTTATTTTTTTAAGGCATAATCAAAGAGCAAAAAGACGTTTGGAAACTAAAAATACGATGCTGAAATGGAATATTCAGTACATGGGGTATGAGGCCAAAGCTCATGGAAAATAGAACAAAAGGCAGTTAGGAAGAAAATATGGTTGAAAATAAAGAGATATTCCAGATCGGTCCTAGGAGATCTGACATTTCATTAACAAGAGTGCAAGAAAGAGAGAAAAGAGATAACAGAAGGCAGGGAATTATCAAAAACAAAATTTCTCAGAGACGATGGGAGAGTATCTTCAAATATAGAGAGCTTATGTAGTGCCCAGTGTAAATAACAAAGACAGACACCCCTCAGCACAATATAGTGAAATTTCAGAACATCAAAGATTAAGAAAATATCCTAAAATCTTCCAGAGAGAGGGGCAGGGAAAAACAGTAGCTAAACTCTCATAGGCCATTGTATGAGACCAATATCTAAATGTCTAAAGTCCACAAAAACAACAGTATTAAGTATATTATTTAGAACCATCAAAGAACCCTCAGATAGAAATTATTAAAAAATGGTTACCTCTGGGGAGCAAGACTAGTAGATATGAGGCACTGCTTGTGGATGGGATTGTGACATTTTTGTCAGTGTGCAAGTATTGCTATGGAGGTTATATATATGTATATATATAAATTTCCTTCCCACCAAAGCTTCTTGTGGGTTGGGGCCTATCTTAACTGGCTATTATGTTTATTCCAGAAGTAGTAATGGCAGCATCTGTCTAGTGCAAGTGTCACACTGTCCTTCACATGGAAAAGGGAAATATGCATATTATACTAAAGATATTATGCAGTTGAAAATAATATAGCCTATACATCATATCAAATACTATATGTAGTTAATATATATTGTATATTATGTGTAGAAATGTCATACTTGTAGGTTGTATGTTTATTGCCCATTGAGAAAAAACTTGCCAAGCAATGTTTCTTACAGAATAGTACCTAAACAAGGTTTACTTTTCCCTGTATGTATTGCAGCACACACATAATTACTGATGAATTTGATACAAAGCCACAAAGTTATATCCCACAAGGTCTCCTAGTGGCCTGGAAAATAAACAAGTCTCCTACCAACACAACTTTCAAATAGTCAGTGGCTGAGGCCAAGCCAACAGGATATAAAAACAGTTGAGAAGTGGAAACTTCAAGCTGAAAAACATTTGGGATTTTCTGATCTCAACTGAATGTTTTCTTAAAAACTGAATTTCGTCAAACTGTTCGTCAAAATAGGGAGTGAGCCATAGACACTAAGGAACATTTAACTCTTCCTGCTGCTAAACATGCTGGGAGAAAGAAAATTCTGGAAGACAGCTGAATTATTTTGAGCCATGATGAATTCCTGTAGGGAAAGAGAAATAGTTTCCTAATTGGTCCCTTTGCAGCATAAAGGATTTGGTCTCACGTGGGATATGGCAAGTAATGGCTTAGAGTACTTGCCACAGAGTAGAAACTAAAAAGAGTCAGGTCTGTGGGACCTAAAACATTTGGAAAAACTAAAGTCTACAAGGTAATGGGGAAAGAAGAGAGAATTCAGGTAAATGTATGAGAGAGGGAGGAAAAAGCCAGAGTAATAAAGATTAGACTCCTGCTCAGTATGTGAGAAATGCAGAAATGCTATACAATCCCAGTGAGTGCTGCATTCATTAGGCAGCACCAGCAGCTGTTTGGGGCTTAAGTTGCCACTGGTGATGTTTTTCTTAGCCTGATATCCTTCAATTGACTATGCGGAAGGCATTCCTTGGAGTTAGGGCACCGTGCAGACTGTGGTATCTCACTCACAGCTGATAATTTCCCTAGAGGCAGGTGAAACGCAGGAAGACAAAGCCAGGGACTCACAAGAAAAATTGCATTAGTGTAGAAATACAGAGCACAAGGGGACCGAGTAGGCGAGGCTGGCCAGTAGTATAATAATTCAAAGACCGCAGGTAAAAACAGCCCCCTGAGATGGTGCAGTTTGTCATGCGCTCGCTCAAGGAAGGAAAACAAGGAGCCAAAAATTGTGGTGAAATTGTTTTCCTGAAAGAGGAGCTGCTATAAATATAGATGCTGTGGGACAGAAGGAACAGGAAGAACAACAACAAGCCTGGATTCAGAATGAGACGCAGATTCCAACTCAGATGCAGATCACTCCCAGGTATGGACACTGAGGTGATGTGAGCTTCAGAAAATCAAAATGCCTTCATAATCTTATGTTTCAGGTGGAATCATAGACCCAGAGATACCAGTGTCTTTTTTTATCTCCATAGGAGTGGAGGATAAGAATGTAATTTAGAGGAGGGTGTTGAGGGCAGCTACCCAGACACAATACTAAAGGTGAGGGTGCTGGACAGGCTCTAGGGTGACCACTCCCCCATACTCCTGACCCCTTGTGTTCATTCCCTGTATACTACCCCTTATTGAGTGTGGATGGGACACCTTCATACCTGTGACTTGCTTCTAGGCAACTGACTATGGGAAAGGCAATGAATGACATCATGTGTATTATACAAGACTCCATTTTAGCAGATGGGAGCAAGAAGCTCTTTTTGCTGGTTTGATGAAGTGAGTGGCCATGTTGAAGAAGTTCATGTGTCAAGGAATGATGGGTGACCCCAGAAACTGTGGGGAAGCTCCAGGACCTGAGGTCAGCCTCGAGCCTATAGCCAGCCAAAGGCTGTGGGACTTGGCCACATGGCCACAAGGAAGTGAATTCTGCCAACAATCTGAATGAGTTTCTTTCCCAGTCAAACTCCAGATGAGAAGGCAGCCTGGTTGACACCTTGTCTGCAGTCTTATGACCCACAGAAATGGTGAGATAATAAATGTGTGTTGCTTTAGGTCACTACATTTGTGGTAATTTATTACTCAGCAACAGACCATAAATATGGTGGGGGAGGAACACGTGAAAGGAAATGAAGAATGATGTCAGATGATTACTTCTAAACAGGAAGTAGCAAAGCAGCTATGATGCCAGGTATCCGTTTCATCACAATTATATAACATGTAGGCTTCCTTGATGTCCACTACCCCATGACCTACCTGGTACTAGACATTTGTAACCTCTCAGTTGTCCCCACTTTTTATCTGTTGTGCAGTTGGCCAAAGGACGACAAAAGGTATGCTCCTAGTTTTCAGTGTAGAAAGTCTGGCCCCATGCAAAGTTGTGAGGTTGGAAATCTGTCCCCCGACTCTTTTTCTCAAGCCTTCTTCTCTTGTGCAGGGCTCTTCCCCCAACAGGCACAAATAGGTTCCTGCTACTATCCCTCACCTGCACGACCCTGTACTCTATACCTTTTTGAATTTCCTTTTTTCCATTAAATTTTTCCTGTTTCTATTTATTATGCATCAGAGCATGCTTAGTGTCATGGAATTCATGCTACAGGAAACCATTTGATATCAGCTTAATGAATCATTTCATTCTGATAACATTTGTACTTTTTAAACAGATGTCTTCAAGAAACTGGTGAGCAGATTTAGTGTCCAGCCAAGTCTTCCAGGGTCCACAAACCACAGTACGTAGAGATGGCAGGAAACAGAGCTTCCAGAAGACTGTATGCATTTTCTTCCCACCAGGGCCTCTTGTTGATTTGGGACTGTGTTAACTGTCCATTATGTTTATTCCAGAAGCATTAACAGCAGCATCTGGCTACAGCTTGGCAGGTGTCAGACTTTCCATCACACGGAAAAGGGGAAGGACAGCTTGCCTTATGCTCATCACAAATATTTTACTCACATATTCTGAATTTTTTCAGTGTTCACCATTTCTGAGCTGTAGAGAAATGTTCCTTCCTTCTGGGAGCAATGGGAAAGAAGCCAGTACATGGGACCAAACACAGGTTTGCTGAGCTTCCATGGGAAAGTGAAGTCTCCACACCAGGGAAGGCCCCTGGCTTCCTTCTACAAGATTCAGAAATGCCCTCTGTCCCCAAGGATATTCAGAGAAGCTTCCCACCTAGATTATACTATCTGGCTCTTCAAGCCCCTTGTGCAACACACTCCATTTGCCTGAAATATCCTTCTCTTACCCCACTTGAATCTAGAGTTAGTTTAGGGTTATATACACCTGGACTGCTACCCTGAGTGCATCCAAGGTGATTTGGATGCCTACCCCAGGCCTTCGTAAGAAGGGCAATCATGACGCTCCACACCGTGTCCAAGAATTGTATTAATTGTCTTTCTCTGCCACCAGACAGCAGCCTTCTTTTTTTTTTCAACTTTATTTATTTATTTTTTTACAAATAGTTTATTGTCAAATTAGTTTCCACATAACACTCAGTGCTCATCCCCACAAGTGCCCTCCTCCATGCCCATCCCCCCTCCCCCCCACATCCATCAGTCCTCAGTTTTTGTCAGCATTCAAGAGTCTCTCATGGTTTGCCTCTCTCCCTTTCCCCCACCATTTCCGCCCTTCTTCTCCCCCTTGTTCCTCCATCAAGTTCCTCCTAATCTTCCTATACGTGCAAACATATGATATTTGTCCTTCTCTGCCTGACTTATTTCGCTCAGCATAACACCCTCAAGGTCCATCCATGTTGCTACACATGGCCAGATTTCATTGTTTCTCATTGCCATGTAGTATTCCATGGTATAGATAAACCACATCTTCTTGATCCATTCATCTGTTGATGGACACTTAGGCTCTTTCCATGTTTTAGCTATTGTGGAGAGTGCTGCTATGAACATTGGGGTACATGTGCTCCTATGCCTCAGCATTTCTGTATCCCTTGGGTAAATTCCTAGCAGTGCTATTGCTGGGTCATAAGGGAGTTCTATTGTTAGTTTCCTGAGGAACCTCCACACTGTTTTCCAGAGGGGCTGTACCAGTTTACATTCCCACCAACAGTGTAGGAGGGTGCCCGTTTCTCCACATCCTCGCCAGCATCTAGAGTTCTCTGATTTGCTCATTTTAGCCACTCTGACTGGCGTGAGGTGGTATCTCAGTGTGGTTTTGATTTGTATTTCCCTGATGAGGAGGGATGCTGAGCATCGTTTCATGTGTCTGTTGGCCATCTGGATGTCCTCTTTGGAGAAGTGTCTGTTCATATCTTCTGCCCGTTTCTTCACTGGGTTGTTTGTTTTTCGGGAGCAGACAGCAGCCTTCATGAGGATACAAGTAGTGCTTTACTGTCTTTAATCTTCAGAGCTTAGCTCAGTCTTGCATGAAAGAACTGGTTTATGGATGAGATGATGAATTAAAGTCCAAGTAGGTAGTAAGGATCTGATCCATTCAAATTGCATAAGAAAAAAAGAGGGAAAGAAAGAAAGAAGAGGGGGAGAGAAGGAAGGAAGGAAGGAAGGAAGGAAGGAAGGAAGGAAGGAAGGAAGGTTCTAAAGAGGAAGGAGACGGTGAATCCATAAGGTCAGGAGTTGAGAAGAAAGTGTTCTGCATTAACATCAGCCCACACATCATCTGTCTTGTCCTGTTCCATGTAATTACTGGGCAGCAAAGGTACTTTACGACATTTTCCAAAAGGGTGTCTGTGAAAGCCACTCAGCTGAGGGCAGGGAGCCAGGGCTTTATTAACAGAAATGTTGTGGGTGAGAAAGTATAATGAAATAGTGTTATAAGTAGGTTTTACTTTCATGGCAGTTTCGGATATTTTTTACAGGCAAAGTATTTTATACATACTTCTCTGTTATATGCTTATGAGTTGATTGTTGATGAAGCCTAATTTCCCTCATATTAGACTTCCTGCAATGCACTATAATTTATAACTATTTATAAAAGTGTTTTTTTATTAAGTATGTCATGCCACATGGTTTCAAGGAATATTAAAGTTATAATAAAGTACAAGTAACTAAGACACCCTTCTGGAAAATGGCACAGAATGACTTCACTGCCCAGTATTTACATGGGACAGATGATGTGTGGGCTGGCTTCAATGTTAGAACACCTAATAAGATCACCTCTTTCTAATTCAAATAAATACAACTGATGCATGTAAACAGGTTCATTTATTTGCAAAAAGAAGTTTCTTCTACCCTCCTAGATGCTGTGTGTTCACCATAAAGCTGGAATGCGGACACAAATGAGGGGTACCTTCCCAGCCCAGGGAAGCAGGACTGTGAGGAGAGAGAGCACTTCAGAAGACGGCTCTTCCTCATGCCCTCCTCTCTTCTCACCTCCCACCTCCTCACATCCCTCCAAAACACCAGAGCCTCTCTCCTCTCTATGTGCATACCTTTCCCCTTCTCCCCAAGGAGTCCCTTCCTGCTTGGCAAGATTTTTTTTATGAACAGGGACTGGGGTGTATCAGACGGCAGCTTGCATTAGCCTTTCTATCCAGGACTGTCTTTCTTCTTTCAGATACCAGCTCACTTTTCCTAGACCTCCAAGCCTCTTAGACTAGTAGTTTAGAGTGTGAGTTTCAACCCACTGACCCTGGTCCTCCGCTTTCAGTTTCTTCTGGTGAATCTAAAATTTTGCTTTTGCTCTATGTTTCTATGCCTTTCTATTCAAGGTTCCCAGTGGCCCTCCTACTAAATGCTGTGACTTACCTTTTCCTGATCCTAATTCTCCTCGACATCTGTTATGTTGGAGCCTAAGCCCCAAAGACATGGGGCTCACTTGCTCTCTGAAAAGACTGAAGCAGAGCTTTAAAGATTTGGCTATATTGAAAACGTTCCTCTGGTCCACGCTTCCACTGCTTCTGTCTATGAGGCCCCTGCCTATTCCTGCCAAGCATACTTCCACCTAGGGGCCTTTGCACCAACTGTTTCTTCTGTCTGAGATACTCTTCCTTTATATACTTGCACAGTTAACTCCCTCACATCCTCTGAGTTTTTGTCAGCTCTACCTTCTGTAGCAATGCTCTCTATTTGCCATTGCTCGCATTTGGAGCTGTGGTTCCCTGCTCTAATCTAATTACCTATTGCTTTCCATCTTTTGGAAAGTGCTCACTATTTACATTGTGCTAAGAGTTCCCCTTCTATTTTTGATAAACACTATGTGTACTTTTTGTTAATTTAAAAAGTATGTCTTCCATCATTTCTACTAATTTAGTCAGGAAAGAAAGTTTACCATCCTGAGAACTGAGAAAAAAATGGAAGGAAGTGAGAGGGATAACCGCAGATATCTAAAGGAAGAGAATTCCATACAGAAGAAACAGCTAGTGCAAAGGCCCTGAGGCAGAAGTGTATTGGCAAGACAAGAAATCAGGATGGCTGGACCTTAGCTAGACCAGAGTCAGCAAAGAAGAAAGTACAGTAGAAGATGAGCTCAGAGAGGGACAGGTGCAGTAGGCTGTAAGGAGGACTGCTCATGTGGAAACCTGAGGCCATTGTATGGACTTGCACTTTTACTCTGAGGAAAGCGGGAAGACATTGGAGGTTTTTGAGCAGAGGAGTAAGATAAGTTAACTTAATATTTGAAGACAATAACTCTGACTGCCATGCTGAAAATATACTCGAGGGGGAAGAATCGGAATGCTAGTGCAGAAACCCAGATTAGAAATAAATGGTGGCTCAGACTATGGCGGTAACAATGGTGGTGATAGGAAGTGGTTGGGTCCTGGATATACTCTGATGTTAGAGCCAGCAGGATTTCCTGCCTGGTGAGATGGGGAGTGAGAGAGAAAGATAGGAGCCCGAGGTAACTGAACACTGAAAGATAGAGTTGCCATCAAAGATACAGGACAGTAAATGGAGCAGGTTTGCAGGAGGCGATCTGGTGCTTCTGATGTACTGAGTTGAAGATGGCAACGGGGCAAGTCTCGAGTTCAAATGAGAGGTCTGGAATGAAGGCATTTGCGTGGAAGGCGTTTACAGACCCAAGACTGGGTGGGATCACCACAGTAGCGAGTTTGGCTGCAGAGGGAAGAGGAGCAGGGACCAAGCCTGAGGCACTCCGCTGCTAAGAGGCCCGGGAGATGAGCAGGATCCAGACATGGAGACTCAGAAGGAGCAGTCAGTGAAGAAAGAGAGAAAAAAAGAATAAAAGTAGTTGGTACATATGCCTCATTTTAATTCAACACGTTATGTAGCAATCTGGATTGAGAAATTGGAACTGAATTGGAGATCATTCTTTACTTTGAGGAAAACAATATGATGTAATGGGAAAAGTATTGGCCTAGCACATGATGCAAGTACTTTTAAAATCACATTCTCCACACCTCACCCCCGCAACCTCAACATAGTACCAGACAGTCTGTATAGAAAGCTACCTTGAGTCTTTCTAGTTATTGCTGAAAAGAAAGTTACTCTATTACTTTAAAAATGAATGAAAATCAATTAGGACTCTTAGCAGGGGTGGTGAAATTAGCATGCTTGTAGGTTATGAATATTCTAGGACCTGACACCTTCAGTAATAAAGCAAAGACTGGTCTGTGAAGGACGAATTTAGAGTGGCTAAGTGCAAGTTTAAGCCTTTAAAAAATAAGTAAGTTTTGTGTTTTAAAGCAGTTTTAGCTTCACAGCAAATTTGAGCAAAAAGTACAGACTTCCCATATACTTCACATCCAGGTCCTGAATTCCCCTCCCTGACCCCCTTCCCAGACTTACTCTGTGCAGGCAAGCTGCTTAATTGATGCTTCCATTTTCCTACCTATACACCGAGAGAGGGATGAATTATATTACACCGTTGAGGTTCTTTCAGGAAGGTGCTCTGTACTGTCAAGCTCTTATTAGAGACTGTACGGAGAAGGTAGCTTCCATCTACTGCTTTCTGGGAAGCCAACTGCAAATGACTGGGACTTAATGAGTTATCAAGACAGTGTGTTATTTAAAAAGCAATGAGATCAGGGCCTCCACATCAATAAAAATGTGTGATTGCCCCGGGGGCAATGTGCCTGCCTGCCATTGCCAGCTCATGGAGGTGCCTGTACAGGCACTAGGCTGGGCTTCCAGCTCCCCACCGAGCAGCCAGGTCCCCTGATTTGTGACACTGCTGTTAGAGCTCCCAAGACTGTCTCCTGGCTCCTCGACCTCAGGGCAGGTGGGTTGAGCTGAAGCCCTTCCACCAGCTCCTGTGCTCCTTCTAGAGCCCATAATCTCACCAGGGATGGCGAGGTAATGGCTGGATTGGCACACCAGGCTTCCTGACATGACCCCAGGCCATTGGGCTATTCTGTGCAGAGAGGGCAGTCAGCCCACTCTGTCAGAAAGCACTTCAGCCTGCTGACTGATGACCATTGAGCAGGGTGAACTCAATTCCTTGCCTCACACTTTCCACAGCTTCTCCAGCCAAGCTCTTGAGGCTTTGAGAGAAGAGGGAGGTCAACTGAGTTAATTACCTTTAAGAACTATCCCCACACTGTCTGCTCAGGGAATTTCAAACCTCAAGGCCACAAGCTCTCTAAGTCCCAGTGTGACTCCAGTCAGATTCCTGGAAGGTGATTACTGAAAGAGAAAGCAAGGCAAATAGAGCCAATAAGCTCTGGACTTGACAAGAAATCCAGTGCTCCAATCAAAATGGGGCTGAAGCTGAGGAACCCATCTCAAAAGCAAAATCTCATTGGTACCAAGTGGTTCCCAAAACAGCTCTTCAGGGTGCCGATCCTCACCGTGACAACACAAGAGGTTTCATTTAGTGCATAAAGATGAAAACAAAGGTGTGGAAGAGTGATGTGGGCATCACGGAAAGATCATGGGCCGAAGGTCTTTGTCATTTAATTGATTTGATACTCCGGGCAATTTCTTTAACCACTCTGAGCCCTACTTTCTTTATGTGAAAAGCATAAAACCATAGTATGTGACCTGCAGGGTTGTAATAAGATATCTAAAGTTTTGCCTCAAGCATGCTCTCCTAAGCAGAAAATAAGTAGAAATTATATTCCTGTAGCACTTAGCACCCTGCTTGGCACATAGCAAATGCTCAAAAATGGTAGATACTTAACTGAAAGCATTTGATACTATGCACATAGCAAGCACACTGTAACTATTAACACCCCACTACACACATACCTGCTTCTACTGAAATGTAAAGAATTATTTCAACCTTATGTAAGGGTATTTATCTCACCTGGTTACTCAGATCATAATGTTTATCACTTGCTTCCCATACATAATATGCTTTTAACCTAGTCACTGAAAATAAGACCTATTGTTGATAAGTGTGGAGATCACGAAGAACTATTGCTGCCTAGCTATTTACCCTGGCCATGGGTCCCTCTTCCCTGGCTTACTATCTAGAGATGAAGAGTTTGGTGCCTTGTCCTCCAACTAGGTCATTTCTTCCAGCTGTCTGAAAATTCTCTCCTGAAATCAGAGATTCCCTGGGCATTCCATTTCTAGTGAAGTCATCCAAAGATACAGGCATTGTCAGTAGAAGAAATTCAATTAACCTGGCATCAGGCATTATGAAGTCTGATGTGGGACTACTAGAAGCATCTGACAGGTTCTCCCCCTGGGCTGCGATCACAACCCCAAGCTCTCATAGATGCATGTTCCCTTGGTTGCTGTACATAACTCCCAGGATATATCTATCGTTCCAAACAGGGGGCTTAGAATCAGAGTAAAGAAACTATGGCCCCTGTCCTGCCATCATCAATGTCATCTCTGTTTCTCCTGAGTAGGCTTTTTGATGCCAAAGTCTAAAATAAGTACCTTAGACTATATACCATACTCTCCTACTATTAATCATGGTCGGTTTGACCTTTTCACCCCAACATTTGACTTAATAACTAAATTCCTACTTCCATCCTGTTGCTTAGGCTGGATATCAAGGCACTAACTGCCAGTCTCCTACTTCATCTCCAAGCTTTCCCTACTTCTCTACTTTGGCTTGATACCTCATGATGGATTCCAATGTCACTCCCTCTTTTTGTACATTGGACTACCTGCTATAGTTCATCAGCTTCCTTTCCTCTGGACATCCCCCTATCCTTGTAGGCACTAATAATCCCATCACTGACCTCACTGATTTGTCTGGTACCTATATGAAGTAGTAACTATTTTGTGTTTTATCGTTCTAGTGAGACTGAAGGAAAAGACAACATCAGATTTCTTTTCTTCTATGCCTTGTGTAACCTGGTGCAGAAATAAGCAAACATGGATTGCTCCTATTCTTTATTGAAAAATGGTCTTTAACATTTTGTTCTTAACATGATTCATAAAGTGAAAGAGTGAAGGCACATTTGTTGCTTTGCTTCATCCATCTCAGCACATGTTTGACCTCTGACAGAAACCACTAAGTAACCAGGTGAATTTAATAAAAGGGAAGTATGGATATTTATTGAACAGAACACTGCAACTGAAGCGAGCAATAGAAGGGACTGCCTGTAGCAGGTATTCCACCGATGATTGCTGAATTAAATATTCCTGATCTGGGGAAACAATGCCCCTTTTCCTCCATTCATTTAATTCCACGCAATTAAAAACTCTTCTTACACATTTTGTGTTCAGGCACAATGGCATCCACTGAAAATCTTCGCAACTCCCATTCCCTATTTGAAGATGACTTTTAGATGCTTACTGATGCTTATTTTGTTAGTTAACTTTCTAGAATAGTTTCAGCTAGGCTTCTGGAGAAGAGAGAGAGGTCAGAAGTTACAGTGGAAAGGCTATCTTACTCTGTGCTCTCTTCCCTGACTTCAAGTCTCGGATGTGTTCGGAAACTCCAAAGCCCAGTGAGGCTTGATTACTGACTCAAAGAACTAGACATTGGCACCAGGTCTCACCTAACTCCATTCTGTTCTTTTGCTTTTCAGAAAGAAGCCTGGTTTTATCCCAGGTGAAAATACACCCAACTAAAAGTCTATATGTATCTTTCCATGAAGATAGGAATGGTCAGTGAGATGGAACTAAAAAGTTATGGGGTAGAATTCCCTAAAAAATGCCTTTCAAAGAGAATAGGCAGTGGGCAAGAAAGTTAACTTTGCTATTCATCCCTCCCTTTTAATCTTGGATGGAAGCTTCAATGGCCATCTTCAAATATGTTACATTTGAAAAGGGAAGATGTACAGTGAAGACAGTGGAGCAGAATGATAGAACCATGGCTCTGAATGGCTGTGCTGTTCCCATCTCTCCCCAGAGGGCTGCCTTACATTTCCTCAATATTAGAAATAAGCCTTGGTTTTCTTAAAGTCATTTATTATAATTTACATTCTAAGCAGACAAATCTGCTCCTCATTTTACCTTCATCCAACTAACCGTATTGGTTATCTCTACTTGAGGGCTTATATCAAGTATAAAGTGTTCTTTTTTTAAAAAAAATTTTTAATGTTTTATTTATTTCTAGGAGAGAGAGAGAGAGACCACGTGAGTAGGGGAGGGTCAGAGAGAGAGGGAGTCACAGACTCCGAAACAGTCTCCAGGCTCTGAGATGGCAGTCAGCACAGAGCCCGACGCGGGGTTCGAACCCACGAACCGCGAGATCACGACCTAAGTGAAAGTCGGACGCTTAACCGACTAAGCCACCCAGGCGCCCCAAGTATAAAGTGTTCTGAAGGGATTTAAAAACCTAACTTCTCCATGGGTCGGGATGAAAGCTGGAGACATGGAACTCAGTAAGGCTCTTAAAGAGCTCTTACTGGGTGCTTAGAATTGTGCCCTTGTCATAGGAACTTTGAGGGCAGCCCACCTTTCTTAAGTAAGGTGTATTGAGAAGGATCTATCAAGCTCCATGGGTCTAAATATAAGGTTAAGGAAAGTTCTAGCTGTTCCTCTTCCCATCACTGCCAGTTACAGTCTCATGTTATTCATTAGGTGAAAATGATTATAGAACACAGAATATATCCAAAAAAGCAGGGAAGCTTCCCCTGGAGTTGGAAAAAGTAGTGGCTAAATAGTTCTGCAAGTCATAAAAAGACTCATAACATCCTGAGCAGATTAAAAAAAAAAAACAAACCTTAAAATAAATGACAAAAAAATAATAAATTAAAATTAAAAATTAAAAAAAAAACAAACCCTCAGACCAGAGTTCTCCTGCTACCTATAGTCCTTTACCTTGTTTTTACCTTTGCCTTTAGTTGGTTAAGAGCTGGTGAGAAGAAATGTCTATAAGTATAACTTGTAGTAAGACATAAAATAAAAATAATATAAGTAAACCTTCCGGTAAGTGCCTAATGCATAGTAGGTGCTGGATAAATATTAGCTGAATGAACATGCAAATAAAGTAATAAATGAATTAATGTACCCTAATTTCTGGTAACATGGAACTGTGCTCTTTGAAGATTTTGTGCTTTTGCATGTACAATTACTTCTGCTTAAAGAGCCCGACTCCTCTCTTTACCTGATTAAAACCCCACACATTCTTCAAAATCCAACTCAATAGGGCGCCTGAGTGGCTCACTTGGTTGAGCGTCTGACTTCGGCTCAGGTCATGATCTCACGGTTCGTGGGTTCGAGCCCCACGTCAGGCTCTGTGCTGAATGCTTGCTCAGAGCCTGGAGCTGTTTCAGATTCTGTGTCTCCTTGTCTCTCTGCCTTTCCCCTGCTCACACTCTGTCCTACTCTGTCTCTCAAAAATAAATAAATGTAAAACATTTAAAAAAAAAACAAAAAACAAAATCCAACTCAAAATGCATGTATGATCATCTACTCACCACCAATGAATTGGCCACTTCTGTCCTTATATTCATTGCGTTAAGCTATAGATACAATGCTGCCTTCGATGTTGCACTAATATTGTGTGATAATTGTTATGCATATGTTTCTCCTTTAATAGCAAGGAATAAACAGAAAACTATCGGGCACTTCCTGAATACCTCCTGTGAACCCAGACACTGGGTGAGGGTACTTCCTATTTCCTCACCTGCTCCCCACAGCCAACCTGAGCAGCAGGTAACAGGCAGCATTCCTGGATAACAGAGGAGTGGCGTCTGAGCCTTCTTTTGCAAGGGCTTTATTTCTCAGAGCTTTTATGGGCTAAGCCATAAAAATAAACTCCTGTTCCTCACCCTGTAGAAAAGGCCTCAGCAGTCTTTTTCAGAAAAGCCCCTTTTTCTAATCCACCACATCACCTCCTTGGTCATCATAAACAAGGAAAATGATTTTTCAGGGCTTTCAGAGAAACCAAATGGGCCTGGATCAGAAGGCAACAAGGCAGCCAACAGAGACTTCCTACCAGAAATTTAATCTCTGGTATCTGCAGGTTTCCAATAGATTCCATGCTGAAGGCCTTGATGCATTTAAGACCAGAGCTTGAAGTATTGCTAATAACCCCCTTCTCTGTTTCCTTGTCTCTCATCTCCCCACAGTAAGAATGTCAGTGCTGTGAGGGCAAGGATTTCCATGGTTTACCTCCTTATCCTCAGCAACAAGGGTAGTAACACCTCCTCATATTTTACTACCTAAAAATCACTTTAGTTAAATATTCTTTATCTTAATTAGAAAGAAAGCCAGGGGATGAATATGTACCAGTCATTCATGAATCACTATAAATTGCATAATAAAATAACCTGACACCTAGTAGAGACTAGCCAATGGGGACATAGATATGTTGATGGAGTGGAGGAGGGAAGAAACTTTGGAACACAAATCAACTGGAGAGGAAAGGTGGCGCTTTGAGTTGTAAAAGACATCATCAGTTTCTTAGAGAGGATGAGTCAAGACACAGGATAGACGGCCTGAAAGAGACATGAAGGACCAAAAGACCAACCTTCCCTCCTTTGCTGTTTTGCTTAAGGTCTTTGTTGGGGCTCCATGGAGGCCATCAAAGTCATTCCATGTACTGTCTTTATAAGCGGTGCCCTTTCTTTATCATTCTCAGGTGCATGGCAGCTATTTTTGAAATTATTTTCAGTTGGAGGGAAGCTCTATACCAAGTGGCTAAGGAAATGAGACTGTATCATCGAAGGGATCCTAATCATAGTAGTTAGTATGGTGCATACAAGGTTGAATGGGACATCAGCACTAAAAAGGCCATAAGCTCAAGATCAAATTGCATGTGAGCAAAGAAATCCTTTTATTCACTATCCATTCACCCAGCATTTATAGAACACTCACTGTTCCAGGCAATGTGCTCAGCATAAGGCACAATGTCTAGTCTTAGCCTTTAAGTAAGTCAGAGTCTGAAGGAGGGTGTAAGAAAAAGAAACCAGAGATAAAATGAATAATTGCAAAGCTCTGTCCAACACCTTGCTTTTGGACAGATTTATGCATATCCTGTAAGCATTCTATTCAACATTTCAAAGCAAAGCAGGCCCTTTAAAAGGGAGGGTAGGAAGGTAAGAAGTTCAGAAATTTATTCTTACTTGGTTGTGTGATCTTCCAGCTCTGACTTTTCCTGGTTGTGTGATCTTCAGGCATGTCACCACTTCTTGCAACCTATTTTGTCATCTGTAATAATATGTAGGTTCTTGTGAGGTGTAAATGGAATAATGTAAATAAAGACATAAGTATAGGGACTGACCTACAGAAGGATCCTACAATTGTTAATCACAGCTGTCCTGTGATCCTCAGCTCTGATGAGCTGGGCATATCAGGGAGCCTGCTGATGGACTCTGAGAGAGTGGAAGTCATCTTCATGTGCATCTAGCAAGTAGTTTGGAGACAAGGGATTAGGGGAACAGTGTGTGTGGGGGTGGGGAGTGGGAGAGATGTGGTGAGGAAATGGGGGCAAGGCACACTGATCTGGGATCTGAGGAATGCAGTAGAGCTGGGAGCACTGAGACCTACAGGCACCAGGTGTGCTGACTGATAAGAAGCCTCCGGAGGCATGGAGAATGCATATTCTGTGATGGCAGGTAACCCGGAGACCAGGGGCTGAGATTCAGTAAAAGGCAACAAATGCCAGGATCGGGCAATATAAAGGTGGAGAGGACTATGTCTAGATTTATCAGCCCTTGGTCCACAGAGAGAGATGAACACACAGATTTGTTTACACAGTGTGTTAAGCGTAGTGTTGGAATGGTATACAAGGGGTTATGAGCAAGTTTGCTCAACTTATTTTTATGCCTGTGAAATGGAATATGATAATGCCACTTACCCTAGAGGGTTGTTGTGAGAACTGAATAAGAGAATAAATGCATACAAATATGTGTATATATGTGAAACTATATGCATATGTGTTTTATATCTATAATATACTCACAAGTATAAGCAATTTGTAAATTATGTGGTGCTATAGAAATATTAATTTATTTCATAATTAATTATTCATCTCTAGTGTTAGCTCTCTGAGGAAAATGACGGGTCTTACATTTCTCTTTATCCTTGAATAATGTTGAAAATAGTGCTAAACACATAGTGATAAGTATTTGTTAAAATAAATACAATCCAAGTCCAAACTATCAAGCTATTACAAATCCTCCTCCTTTCTGTCAATCCCATTTTGCACAGTTCTTGCCTCTCAAGAGCTACTCTTTGCAAAACACACACACACACACACACACACACACACACACATTTGTCTGGGAAACCTGGTTTTCCATATACACAGATGGGTGCCTTTCCCACTGGCCTCCGCAAGAGCAACAAGCTCATCCAAAGACAGAAGTTAGCCTGGGGCAATTGCAGTGGGCCAAGTTCTCTGTTCCAAAGATCAACTCTGACCAGTGGATTACCTGGGGATTAATGACTGGCTGTGACCCAGCCTAAGAAATACAGAGCACTGGACTTCTCACTCACTTTGTAGCCTGAAGAGAACAACCGTCCAAAATGGTAATATTTTTCCCTCTTGAATTGGTTATATGAGGAATCAGAAAATATATATAAAGAATAATCCATATGACTGGCTCAGCTTTTTGGAGCTATTTTAGAGGATATATTTTCCTCTAAAAATAAGTTCTGATTTCTATACTCTCTGCATTTGGACATAAATGTCTTTATAATCAGTTTATTTTGACCACGGGGTTAAAAGTTTTATGAAGAAAAATGTGCTCTCACTTAGAAATAATCATTCTAATTATATTACAATCAAGTTCTGATTATCTGGTCCAGACTTTTTAAGTTACAGACGATGAAGTTGTTGTGTGGCCCATTGTCCATTTGTGGACAATTTCTTTAATTGTTTAAGTCAAGCCTCCTTTGACCCACTCAATTCACCTCAAGTAATGGGAGGTTTTCTGCATCGGCACACAGAAGAGATGACGACTTAGTATCAAGAAGAATAGGTATGTTTTATTCATTTGGGCCTCATGGGAAGGAGAGAAGCCATCAGTATCTTAGAAAGATTTAGAGACGAGTTGTTCTTTCTGGCTCTCTCCAATGGCATTCTCTCATACTTGCTTATCATGGAGCCATCTGTAATTCATGGCAACACAACCAGTATCACATACCCCTTCTAACTGCCTTGTTACTTTGAGATAATCTGATCAACAGGACTTCTCTTTTATCCCAGAGGATACTAGGTAGCTTATAGATGGTGGCCTTTGGGCCAGATGCTTATTGCTGAAAAGAGAGATTTAGTGGTCAAAATAGAGCAAGTAGACTGACTTACATCATCAAAATATGGTTATCCAATGTCCGCCATTTCAGGAAAGACTTTGTATAGGTGCCTCAGAAAATTCTCAGTGGGCTTAAACATGTCCAAACCGGCAACGAGCTCATTTACTCAATCATTATTGGTTTCTTCCCTTTCTGTTTTACTTTCCCTACTTCCTCATTTATGCTTCTTGGATCACCTTCCAACACTGCAATCCAGTCTCTGTCTCAGGGTCTGCTTTTGGAGGAGACTAAGATAAAAGAAACTAAGAGAAAAGAAATGTAAATATGGGATAACCTGTTTTTCATATACTAGCTGATCTTTACATTCATCTTGAGAGTTTCACAAAAGTATAGAATCCTGGCCTCCACAGCATGAAACAGTCAGCCCTTTGGATGCTAAGTGCAGAGATATCCACTTGTAAAAGCATTCAAATTGCTTTTAAAAGTGCCTAAATAGCTCAGCTGGTTGAGCATCAGAGTCTTGATTTCAGCTCAGGCATCATCCGAGAGTTGTGGGACCGAGCCCACATTGACTTCTGGGCTGAGTGTGTAGCCAGTTTTGGATTCTATGTCTCTGTCTCTCTCTCTTTCTCTCTCTTTCTCTCTGCCTCTATCTATCTCTCTCCATCTGCCCCTCTCTCCTGCTAGTGCTCTCTCTCTCTAAAATAAAATAAAAAGTGAAAAATAAATAAAAGCATTCAAGGAAATTGTAATAGTAAGCCAGCTTAGGAAATACAGTAATACACAATAATAAACTTCTAAGTTGTTTTCTTATATGACTTCTATTGCTCTCTATCAGTAAACTAGCCATCATTTCTAAACACCAAGGGCTAAGAACTCCTTTTTGATGAAAGAAAGAAAGAAAGAAAGAAAGAAAGAAAGAAAGAAAGAAAGAAAGAAAGAAAGAAAGAAAGAAAGGAAGGAAGGAAGGAAGGAAGGAAGGAAGAAAGGGAGGGAAAGAGAAAGAAAGAAAGAAAGAAAGAAAGAAAGAAAGAAAGAAAGAAAGAAAGAAAGAAAGAAAGAAAGACAGACAAGGAAGGAAGGAAGGAAAAAAGAAAGAAAGATGCTAGCTGTTATTGTTGATGGTGGTAGTTGGTTGATAAACTTGAATGTTTTCCTTCTTTTCTTAGCAATTCATTTTTGCCTAGAAAAAAATGATAAGAAATTAAAATAATGTTATTCAGAAAGGAATTTACTAGAAAACCTTAGACATTCCTCTTAGTTACTCAAGGTTCCTCTGAAACCATATTCTATGTAATTCTATGTATTCAAGATACAATTCAAATGTCCTCTTCTACCATCTCTATCCTTATGTACCAAAATGAAATTCTCCTTTCTTAATTCCCCCAGGGCATTTATTACAGCATTATTCTGAAGTTTTTAACTGTTTGCTATAGTCAATAAGACTAACCTGTTAGATTATGAACTATTTGAGGACATTGTTCCTGCTATTTTTAAATTTATCTTGGAAACTCCACTTCCTGGCATATAGCAGATGTCCAATAAATAGTACACTTTAAAATATCCTTTAAAAAATATAAATCCAGACTAACTAATCCTCTGCTGAAACACTTCATATGGATTCCTACTGAATTTGGGATAAAATATAAACTCCTTAATATGGCTTAAAAATTCTACATGAGAGGGGTGCCTGGGTGAATCAGTTGTTTGAGCATCCAGCTCTTCATTTCAGCTCAGGTCATGGTCTCAGGGTTTCATGGGTTCAAGCCCTGCATTGGGCTCTGTGCGCTGATCATGTGGAGCCCCCTTGGGATTCTCTGTGCCCCACCTCTCTCTGCCCCTCCCCCACTCATGCTCTCTCTGCCTCTCTAAAAATAAATAAACTTAAAAAAATCAAGTTCTAGAGGTGCCTGGGTGGCTCAGTCGGTTAAGCGTCTGACTTTGGCTCAGGTCATGATCTCACAGTTTGTGGGTTCAAACCGTGCTCTGTGCTGACAGCCAGCTTAGAGCCTGGAGCCTGCTTCAGATTCTGTGTCTCCCTCTCTCTCTGACCCTCCCCTGCTCTGACCCTCCCTTGCTCACATTGTCTCTCTCTCTCTCTCTGTCAGAAATAAATAAAAAACATTAAAAAAATTTTTTTAAATCAAGTTCTACATGAGGAGACTCTGGCTTCCTCTTAGGATATAGAAAATTAGACCATCACTTCCATAGTTATAACAAAAAAAACCTGGTAACCTACAGAATAATAGCTCCTCCTGAACCCATCAAATTGCTGAAGTCACATGGTAACCTTCTACCCTGAAATCTAAGAAGACAGGTGCCTCCAAGGAGAGATGAGATGTAAACTTTTGATAACCTGGAACAGATGCTGAATGCTACATAAGTTACGAAGAAAAGGCTGATAAGTTGAAGTTTTTAACAAATTACAAAAGGCCAAGCATAGGCTAGCATTAGATTATAGAACCCTAGTAGCTGCAGATGCAATAGGAATTTGCACCCATTTAGAGGTCCCCCCCCCTGCATCTGTTCATGTGAGTGATGGGGTTGAGGCAGAGACTAGACACCTCTCTAGTGGCAAAGGTTTGGGTAAGGAGGACAGTTACTGTGATAAAAGCACAAAGACACTCCCAGACTCTTCTTCCTTATCTACTCTATGGAATAAAAGCCTTAAACTATAGCAGAAGCACCTTGGTGGCTCTTTTTAATAAGAGCTTAGATCTGGCCACCACACTGTGGGGTTACGTGACACTCCTTTTCCCCTCTTACTGCTGCTTGCTCCAGGCAATGAATCTGCTCTCAATTCCACCTGTGGCTGGGTCGGTAAGCCAGGCCTCTAACTTGCAGACTCAGTCCTCTTCAATTCACAAAGAAGAGAGTGAGAAGCCACACATTGGTCTCCAATGCCAGGTCACTCCTCCACTTCTTTACCAGACAGCCATGCATGTTGAAAATTACTAAACAGGCTTTAGCGTAGCCCATCTTTTGATCCCCTTGGCATCCAAGTGTTCGTGACTGTTGTGATCTGTGTTTCACATGCAGTATGAGGTTGTGTTCTGTGAAAATAGTAAATGAAAGAGAAATGTGTCAGCCAGGGCCCTATGCTTCTCTGTTCTAAGATTGTTCCCTGAGAGAGGCTGACAAAAGAAAGGGAAGTCGCTTATCTTACTAGGTGAAGAAAGATAGCCAGAAATCCAGCTGGAGGCAGTCCAGAGGTAGATGGCTCAGAGGAGGCGGGCAGCTGCATGCACTGTAGTGCATCAGGACACAGAGCACAGGATGTCAGGGGAAATCGGCAAGCAGTGGCGTAGCACAAGGGAATACTGGAAGAGAGGCTGCTGAGGGTTTCCTAGGCCTCGAGTACTGCAAGGAGTGGCTTGGCTTCAAAGTGAGGTGGTCACTCCTCCCACCCTGAAACATTCTTAGAGAAAGAGCAGACTTTCCTGAGCCTATAAACTGGTGGGAACCAGGGAGCTTTCAGGCTATACCTGTAAGCCCCACTAAAAAGACTCAGAAATATTTGAGGTTGGGTATCTCTGAAAAGAACCTATGTGAACAGGTGGGAGCGGGTGGCCCAGAGCTATTGAAATTTAGGAAACATTATTGTAAATGTTAATACTTTTTCTCCCCCACCAGCTGGTGAAGCTGGATGGATGTCAGTTACACTTGCTGATTGATTGAGCTGTGATCCCTTCATCGTGGCCACTATACCATTCCATCTGGCATTTAGACTCCATGATTGGGATTGTTTGGGAAGATGGCCAAAATGATCATATCCGGCTCACTGCAGTCTGCTTCAGCAGCTGCATGTAAACCCAATTCATGGCCCAAAATATATTAATCCAGACAAAATAAATTTTATTTTGGGTTTGATTTGGAAGAGATAATATCAAAGAAGGGAACATTTTACATGAATGAGTGAACATAATCAGTGTGCTAAATTATAAAGTTCAACTTATGCTGTTTAATAGAAGACTGTTTAGAATTATAGAAATTCCATACGGGATCATATCTCATGATTATCATACAAAAATATAAAACCAAATTACAGTTCATGCTGATAAATGTTGAGTTAGGTAAAGACACTTTAAGGTTGTAAAATTTAGCAATGTACAAAATTTGCCAAGGCTATGATGAGACTGTGGACTTTTTGTTTCTTTTAAAAAATAACTTTATAGACCATGTCACCAAACCAGCAATTACTAAGAAAGAATATATCTTTAAACTCTGCTCTTAGGTAATTTATATGCCAGTGTTCTTTGTTCATAACCTAGTCTTTTCTTAGTGAATCATAACATTGTCTTAATTATCACTACCATTCCCTGGTAATTGGTTTCCTTCCCTCTCATCCAGGAATAGGTTTTAAACCAAACCTTTGAACTCCTACGCAAAGCACGTACCCTAGATGTCACATGGGTTGTCATTGTAAAAGAAATTAACTCAAGTTTTCCCTCGGTTTTCTTAGGTAATAAGATGTTCGTAAGTTGCCAGATGCCAGGTGCAACAATGAAAAAAAAATGACTTCTACTACAATTATCACAAACTCTTTAAACACTCAGCACAGCTTTTTGTTCTCGATTTTGTAAAGAAGGAAATCAAAGCTTAACATTTCTAAAGCACTCAGAAACTGAATCTCTTATGAATATGATCTGCCCTGAAATTCTTTCCTTATACAAATGGGCAGCAACCAGTTGACACAAGCTGACTTCTTGCTAAATTAACTTTATGGTGGTAAAAGGCAAGCTAGGCACTGAGTGGTCCTTCTGGCTTTGTCTTAAAGGAAGATGCTGGGTGTAACTATTCACACAATTACTGTGATTGAGGTAATTTCTCTTGAAATATAGACTTTTTCTTAAGAGACTTTGGGGCAACCATGATATCAGATAATCAGCCCACCTGAGTTGTTCACTATCAGCCAATTGTTTTGATATTATATAAACCCAGTCAGAAAGAGAAATGAATAAATTGTGCATTATTCGTCCTTCTTCAAAGCTGCGAGACAATGGGGAGGAGGTTGGGAAGATGGCAGAGTAAGAGAACCCCAAGCTCACCTGATCCCATGGATAAAATTAGATAACACATCAGTGTAAATAACCCAGAAATTAACTCAAAGACTGTCAGGACAAACTCCACAACTAAAGGTAGACAAGAAGGTAAGAAGGACAGAAACACGGTGGGGAGCTAAACAGACTGTGGTTGCCTGAAGCAGGGAGGGTGCCAAGGAGAGGGGAGAAAAATCAACTACCACACCAGGGGGCCCACATAGGTAAGACAAATCCCCACAGCGTTTGTCTTTGGAAAGCAAAAGGAGGGGAATTTCATGAGTTCTTATAAAGAGTGGGACTTAAAGCCTGGAATTTTAAAAATCATGGGCTTGGTCCTGAGAAGGGCAAGAGGAAGCTGAGTCCCCACTCTTAAAGAGACAACACAAAACACAGCCCACAGAGTTATAGTTTAGAAGCAGCAGTTTGAAAAACATCTGGGACATATGGGAGGGAGAGTAGTTTATTCATTTCAGAGTGTACCCCTGGGATGCGGGGATCACTGAAGGACTTCTCCAGGAACAAAGGAGGTGGCAGGCACTATCTCCCTCCCCCACCTCCTGGCAAAAAATATGGCCACCTGTGGGGACCAGCACAGAACCAACATTCACTAACTGACTTGCTTAACCCAAGCCCCATCTCCCCAAGCTTCCACGAACCTGTACTTCTCAGTTAAGCTTGCCTGAGTCTCAATGCTGCTGGTCCTCTCCCCCAGAAAACCAGCACAAACCTTGCCAACAGCACATCTCTCCACCCATGCATTATACAGGGCCTCCACACCCCCCTGGGGTGGAGGTGGCAGAGATGGGCCCTGTGAAAGCCCAAGGCATACCTTGGTAAAACTATGCACCCTGGCATTTTGCTCACTTTGTAGATCAGCCCAGGCCAGGCCAGTCTCTCTATGGGGGCAGATCTCATTTTGCAAGTAGACTAGCATGCACCTTGTTAAAACTGTGTGTCCCACATGTACCCAATGTTCATAGCAGCACTTTCAACAATAGCCAAATCATGGAAAGAGCCTAAATGTCCATCAACTGACAAATGGATCAAGAAGATATGGTTCATCCATACAATGGACTACTACATGGCAATGAGAAAGAACAAAATCTTGCCATTTGTAGCAACATGGATGTTGGAACTCAAGGGGTTATGCTGAACGAAATAAGTCAGGCAGAGAAAGACAGATATCGTATGTTTTCACTTATAAGGGGATCAGGAGAAACTTAACAGAGGACCATGGGAGAGGAGAAGGGGAAAAAATAGTGGGGGAGAGGGAAGGAGGCAAACCATGAGAGACTCTTGAATGCTGAGAACAAACTGAGGGCTGATGGGGGTTGGGAAGAGGGGAGGGGGAGTGATGAGCATGGAGGAGGGCACTTGTTGGGATGAGCACTGGGTGTTATATGGAAACAACTTGACAATAAACTATGAAAGAAAAAACAAAACAAAACTGTGTGCCCCACTCAGCCAGGAACAAACACTGCCCACAGCAGGCAAAGAGAGCCTCTGCAGATATCTGGACTGAGGGAAAAAGTGGCCAGGACACAGCAGCAGGCCACACACAACACACATAGTTAGACACCTCCTGAAATGCATTTCTAGTGAACAGAGGGCACTGCACTGCAGGGCACCATGGGGCCTCATCTTCATAAAGTCATCACATAAGCAGTAGGAGACATAGCTAACTTTCCTAACACAGAGAAACAGACATGGAGAGTTAGACAAAATGAGGAGACAGAGAAATATGTCCCAAATGAAGGAATGAGACAAAACCACAGCAAGAGGCTTAAACAAAATGGATAAGTAATATGCCTTTTAGGGTATTTGAATTAATGATCATAAAGATACTCACTGGACTTGAGTAAGAGTAAGGCATTTCACGAAGAAATAAAAAAGAACCAATCAGAAACAAAGAGCACAATAAATGAAATTTAAATTGCACTACATGGCATAAATAGTGGGCTAGAGGAAGTGGGGGAGCAAATTAGTGACCTGGAAGATGGAGTAATGGAAAGTAATCTTGCTGAGTATATGAGAATAGTTCTTTAGGGAACTCAGGGACTCCATCAAGCATAATAACATTCCCATTATAGGGATTCCAGAAGAAGAGAAAGAAAAGGGAGAAGAAAATTTATTTGATGAAATAATACCTGAAAAAGTTGAGAAGGAAAGAGATATCCATATCTAGGAGACACAGAGGTCCCCCAACAAAATCAACCCAAGGAGATTCAAAGCACAAAGTAAATAAGATAGCAAAAAAGTAGTGATAGGGAAATTTAAAAGCAGCAAGAGAAAAGAAAGCAGTCATATATAGGGAAAACCCCATAAGGCTATCAGTGGATTTTTCAGCAGAAATGTTACAGGCTATGAGGGAGTGGCATAATATATTCAAATTTATATTTGTGCTAAAAGGAAAAAAAATCTTCAGCCACAAATACTCTTTCCATCAAGCCTATCATTCAGAATAGGAGAGATAAAGTATATCTCAGACAAACAAAAACTAAAGGAGTTCATGACCACTAAAGCAGCACTACAAGAAATGTTAAAAGGGACTTTGAGTGGAAAGGAAAGACCATGAGTACAAATAAGAAAAGCAGGAAACACAAAAGCAGTAAAAATAAGTATATCAATTAAAAAATCAGTCAAGGGATTCACAATTAAAAGGAAATAAAATATGAAATTATATACCTAAAATGTGGCAGGGAGAGGAGTAAGGAATGGGTTCAAACTTAAGTGATCATCAACTTAATTTAGACTGCTATATGAGTGATGAATGTGCAAAAATAAAAAAATAAAATCTGAGTATATCACTACAGACAGCAGCAAACCATAAAAAAAAGCAAACACAAACACAAACAACCACAAACTAGTAACAAAATGACAATAAATACATATCTGTCAATAATTACATTGAATATAAATGGACTAAACATTCCAATTAAAAGATATAGGATGATGAAATAGATTTTTTTAAAAAAGATGCATCTACATGCTACCTACAAGACACTCATTTCAGACCTAAAGATACATGAGGGGATGGAGAAATATTTATCATGTAGAAACGATGCTCAGCATCCCTCCTCATCAGGGAAATACAAATCAAAACCACACTGAGATACCACCTCACGCCAGTCAGAGTGGCTAAAATGAGCAAATCAGAGAACTCGAGATGCTGGCGAGGATGTGGAGAAACAGGCACCCTCCTACACTGTTGGTGGGAGTGTAAACTGGTACAGCCCCTCTGGAAAGCAGTGTGGAGGTTCCTAAGGAAACTAACAATAGAACTCCCCTAGGACCCAGCAATAGCACTGCTAGGAATTTACCCAAGGGATCCAGAAATGCTGAGGCATAGGAACACATGTACCCCAATGTTCATAGCAGCACTCTCCACAATAGCTAAAACATGGAAAGAGCCTAAGTGTCCATCAACAGATGAATGGGTCAAGAAGATGTGGTTTATCTATACCATGGAATACTACATGGCAATGAGAAACAATGAAATCTGGCCATGTGTAGCAACATGGATGGACCTTGAGGGTGTTATGCTGAGCGAAATAAGTCAGGCAGAGAAGGACAAATATCATATGTTTGCACGTATAGGAGGATTAGGAGGAACTTGACGGAGGAACAAGGGGGAGAAGAAGGGCGGAAATGGTGGGGGAAAGGGAGAGAGGCAAACCATGAGAGACTCTTGAATGCTGACAAAAACTGAGGACTGATGGATGTGGGGGGGAGGGGGAGGGGCATGGAGGAGGACACTTGTGGGGATGAGCACTGAGTGTTATGAGGAAACTAATCTGAAAATAAACTATTTGTAAAAAAAAAAAAAAAGTAAATTTTCGCTAGAAAAAAAAAAAATATTTATCATGTAAATGAATTTCAAAAGAAAGCCAGGATAGCAATACCTATATCAGACAAAACAGACTTTAAAACAAAAACTGTAATAAGAGACAAAGAAGGACACTATATAACAATGATAATAATAAAGGGGATAATCCAACAAGATATAACAATTGTAAATATTTATGCACTGAACATGAAAGCACCCAAATACATAAAACAGTCAATAATGAACATAAAGGAAATAATCCACAGTAATACAATAACAGTAGAGGACTTTAATATTCCATCGACATGAATGGGTAGGTCATTCAAACAGATAATCAACAAGGAAAAAGTGGCTTTCATGACACATTGGACTAGATGAATTTAACAAACATATTCAGAACTTTCCATCCTCAAATGACAGAATACACATTGTTTTCAAGTGCACATGAAACATTCTCCAGAATAGATCACAGTTAAGCCACAAAACAAGTCTGAACAAATTCAAAAAGATCAAAGCCATACCATGCATCTTTTCTGACCACAATGCTATGAAACTAGATATCAACCACAAGAAAAAAATCTGAAAAGACCACAAATACATGGAGATTAAATAATGCTACTAAACAATGAAAGGATCAACCAAAAATCAAAGAAGTCAAAAAGTACCTGGAAACAAGAACAAATACAAACAAGTGGTCTAAAATCTTTGGGAAGCAGAAAAAGAGTAACTTCTATGAAAAGTTTACAGCAATGCAGGTCTATACTGAGAAGTAATAAAATCTCAAATAAACAACCTAACTTTATACCTTAAGAAGCTAGAAAAAGAACAACAAATGAAGCCAGCAGAAGGAAGGAAATAATAAAGAATAGAACAGAAGTAAGTGATATAGAAACTAAAAAAACTATAGAACAGATCAATGAAAATGAAACCAGGAGTTGGTTCTTTGAAAAGATCAACAAAATTGATAAAGCTCTAGCCAAACAAAAACAAAAACAAAAACAAAAAAAGGAAAGAGAGAACTCAAATAAACAAAATCACAAATGAAAGAGAAGAAATAATAACTTACATCACAGAAATACAAATGATTTTAAGAAAATATTATAAAAAATTATATGCTGAAGAATTGGATGATCTAAAAGTAGATGAATTTAACATGTAACCTCCCAAAACTGAATCAGGAAGAAACAGAAAATTTGAACAGACTAATCACCAGCAAGGAAATTGAATCAGTAATCAAAAACCTCCCAACAAACAAAAGTCCAGGACCCAATAGTTAACAGGCAAATTCTACCAAATCATTTACGAAGAGTTATACCTATTCTTCTCAAACTTCCAAAATATAGAAGAGGAAGGAAAACTTCCAAATTCATTCTATGAGGCCAGCATTACCCTGATCCCAAAACTAATAATGACACCATAAAAATAAAAAGAGAATCACAGGTCAATATCACTGATGAACATAGCTGCAAAGATCCTCAACAAAAGTCTAACAAACTGAAACCAACAATCATTTACCATGATCAGGTGGGATTTATTCTGGGGACACATGGGTGATTTAATTTTCACAATTCAGTCAACATGATACATCACATCAATAAGAGAAAGAATAAAAACCATATGATCATTTCAATAGACACACAAAAAACATTTGACAAAGTACAACATCCATTCATGATAAAAACCCTCAACAAAGTAGGTTTAGAGGGAATATATTTCAATATAATAAAGGCCATATATCAAAAACCCATAGGTAACATAATACTCAGTGGTGAGAAACTGAGCTTTCCCCCTAAGGTCAGGAACAAGATAAGAATGTCCATTCTCACCACTTTTATTCAGCATAGTCCTGGAAGTTTTAGCCACAACAGTCAGCGATAATAATAATAAGCATTCAAATTGGTAAGGAAGAAGTAAAACTTTCACTATTTACTGATGAAGTGGTACTTTATACAGAAAACCTCAAAGATTCCACCAAACAACTGGAACTAATAAATGAATTCAGTAAAGTTATAGAATATGAAATCAGTGAACAGAAATCCATTGCATTTCTGTATACTAATAATAAGGCTGGAGAAAAAGAAATTAAGAAAACAATCTCATTTACAATTGCACCAAAAATAATCAAATACCTAGGAAGAAACTTAACCAAAGAGATGTAAGATCTGTACTCTGAAAACTATAAAACACTGATGAAAGAAATTGAAGATGACACAAAGAAGTGGAAAAACATTCCATGCTCATGGACTGGAAAAACAAATCTTATTAAAATATTTATACTACCCAAAGCAATCTATGGAAACAATGCAATCCCTATCAAAATACCAACAGCATTTTTCACAGAAATAGAACAAACAATCCTAAAATCCTAGAACAAAATAAAAAATACTAAAAACACAAAAGACCCCAAATAGCCAAGGCAATCTTGAAAAAGAAAAATAAAACTAGAGGTATCACAATTCCAGACTTCAAGTTATATTTCAAAGCTTAATAATAAAAACAGTATGGTAGTGGCACAAAAATAGACATAGCGATCAATGGGGCAGAATAGAAAGCCCAGAAATAAACCCACAATTATCTGGTTAATTAATCTTTGACAAAGGAGGAAAGAATACGTAATGGGAAAAAGACCATCTCTTCAGCAAATGTTGTTGCAAAAACATGACAGTATCATATAAAAGAATGAAACTGAACTTTTTTTTACACTATATACAAAAATAAACTCAAAATGAATTAAGGACCTAAATGTGAAACATGAAACCGTAAAAGAAGAAGAAGAAGAAGAAGAAGAAGAAGAAGAAGAAGAAGAAGAAGAAGAAGAAGAAGAAGAAGAGAACAGGCAATAATTTCTCTTGTATTGGCCATAGCAATATCTATCTGGATATGTCTTCTGAGGCAAGAGAAATATAAGCAAAAATAAACTCCTGGGACTACATCAAATAAAAGCTTCTGCACAGAAAAGGAAACAACTGAGAAAACTAAAAGACAACCTACCAAATGGAAGAAGATATTTGCAGATGAGATATTTGATACAGGATTAGTATTCAAAATATATAAAGAACTTGTACAACTTGACACACAAAAAACCCTCAAATAATCCAATTAAAAATGGGTAGAAGGCATGAATAGACATTTCTCTAAGAAGACATCCAGATGGCCAACAGACACATGAAAAGATGCTCAATGTCACTCATCATCAGGGAAATGCAAACGAAAACCACAATGAGACATCACCTCACACCTGTCAGAATGGCTAATATCAAAAACACAAGAAACAAGCGTTGGTGAGGATGTAGAGAAAACGGAACCCTCCTGCACTGTTGGTGGAAAGGCAAACTGGTGCAGTCACTCTGGAAAACAGATTGGAAGTTTCTCAAAAAGTTAAAAATAGAGCCACTCTATGATACAGTAATCACACTACTGGGCATTTACCCACAAAATACAAAGGGGTATGTGCACCCCCATGTTTAATGCCTCGTTATTTACAATAGCCAAACTATGGAAGTGGCCCAAGTGTCCATCAGTAGATGAATGGATAAAGATGTAATGTGTGTGTCGAATTTTATTCAGTGGAATATTATTCAGCCATAAAAAACAATGAAATATTGCCATTTGCAACAATATGGATGGCTATAGATAGTATAATGCTAAGTGAAATAAGCCAGTCACAGAAAGACAAATACCATACGGTCTCACTCTTTGGAGAATTTAAGAAACAAAAGAAATGAATTAAGGCCAAAAAAAAAAAAAAAGCGTGCACGAGAGAGACAAAGCAAGAAACAGACTCTTAACTACAGACAGCAAACTGATGGTCACCAGATGGGAGAGGGTTAGGAGAATGGGTGAAATAGGTGATGGGGATTAAGGAACACATTTGTTGTCATGAGCACTGGGGGTTGGATGGAAGTGTTGAAACACTGTATTGTACACCTGAAACTAGTATAACACTGTATGTTAACTACCTTGAATTAAAATTAAAAAAAGAAAAAGCTGTGAGACACTCTTAGACAATGGACCAATTACTATTTTTACATTAGATGGATACATTTGAAAGGTATCTGCAGAGAAGGTGAGTGTAGTGTTGGGCTGTACTTGCCAGACCTTAACATGTACACAAATCAGCAGTGGATACTGTTAAATGCAGATTCTGACTCTGTGGATTTGGAGTGGGACCTGGGATGCTTTACTCATAACAGGTTCTCAGGTAGTGTCAATGTTGCCATCCTGAAGACTTAGACATGGGCCCAAGTATCAACATTTTTAACTAGAATCAAGCATGATAGTGGGACAGGTGAGAAACACTGTAAAGTGGCTTGAGCACAGGTTTATATTGGAAACATCTGGATACAAATCTCAACTCAATCTTTCCACAACCAGCTTAAACTTTGTTTAAGGCAGCATGCCCATCTCCAGTGAATTACAGAATTCAGTGAAAAACTGTTTTTGCTTTTTCACAGGCTCTTTGTTCCAGAATTCAGACAGTGACTGGGAAAACAATACAGAACAGAACTGCGATTAGCAGTTACTGGGTTACCTGAGCTCAGTGGTGGGGAAGGAGCCTCCACTCCTCACCCCTACCCAGAGGTGTCTCAGCTCTGGACCACAACTGTCCTGTCCCATAAATCCTCCAGACATGCTCAACTGTGTCTGATGCAGAAAGCATGCCTTCCTTCCCAGGAGGCTCCACAGAGCCATCTAAAATAGGTCTCTGATAGACAGTTTCACCAGCTTACAATTCATAGAAGTTTCTGAATATCTTTTCACTCAGGTCATACTCGGGTCTACTCTTCATTCTAAACATTGAGGTTCTGAAAACCCGAAATGAGGAAAATTAGGGGAAAAGAAAGAAAGGAAATTAACGCATATTGATTACTTAATATGCAAAGGCACCTTGTTAGTTTCTTTACATATAAACTCTATCTACGTAACAATCTAACGATATAGTTTGTTTTTCTATCCCTGATTATTAGACAAAGAAATTAAAGCTTAGTGTCATCAAATAGCTTGACCAAAGTTACCACATTAGTAAGTATCCAAGTTGGGATTTCAGCCCAGGTTTAGCCTCAAAGAACATGCTATTTCTACTACTCCACAAAGAACTATAAATTAAGAACAGAAGTGCCCATAGAAAGACAATCTATTAATGGGTTGAATGCTAATGAACATTAGTCAGTTGATAGACGTTAGCTGTGACACATTTGCCAGGAATATGACCCTCATTTTTGCAGAATCTTGCTATTTATAGAGCATTGAAAATTGCTTCATTGAGTTCTGGCTGAACAATGTATTAATCACATTTTGGTACAATATTACCAGTTACTAAAGTCTGATGTTACAATATCCTATCTACATAAGGCCGCTTAACTGGTTGGAAAGTAAAATAATGAAGCCATTCAACTATTTCCTACCCTTGGTAGCTAAAAATTGAACATCCCTAAAACTTTACAGAATTAACTGATTTTTTAACCAAATAGATTAAATCGACTGATTGATTTAGCCTTTGAAATTCTAAAACCCCAAACTCTTGGCAGTTTTTATGAAGGAAAGAAGAAAAATTAAAATCTACATCAGTGGTCCTCAATGCTTAAAAAAACAATCCCTTCAAATTTTATTTAAAAAATTAAAATAATACAAATACATGCTGTTATTAAAAAATCATTTGGCTTAGAGATGATCATGAGAACCAGTAATCTCCCATATTACCCCTTATAGTTAGAGTACATTTGGCTTTAAGTCTAAGACACAATTAAAACTGACTTAAACAATTATGAAATATATTATCTCACATTCCAAAGTCCATATGCAGGGTGGGCCCCAGATGTGTCTCAGGATCGTGACCCTACTACTCAGGAACACTTAGTGTGTATGTAGTTTTGTCCCATCTGAGTCACCAGAAGGCTGCAAGCTCCATCTGTTTAGAGCAGTGGAAGAAAGAGATTGTCTCTCCCTGTTGAGGAACAGACGCACTTCTCTTCAGTTTGATTAGTCCCCTCCTCTCCAGCATTACTGAAAGTAGTCACTGAAACTTCAGACACTATTCAGATCAATAACTCACTACCTTATCAGGTCCAATGCCCTTTATGAAACAATTTTTTTGTAATCCCATCTTTCCAACCCTGATACCATGTGATGATATCTAAACACAGTATTTCAGAGAGTACTTATATTAAAGCTTCTCAGACAGCTTCAGTTATGTCTTGACCCTTAGGTAAAAGCTGAATAAAACACTCTCCTTCCCAAACCCAGATCCATCCAGTACGTATAAGCTTGCAGCCTAAATATCCTATTTATCTCATCTTTTGCTTTGATTTCTCTCTGCCTTGACCAGTTCTGAAAGGTTCTCTGCTGCCATCAATGCTCACTTTGGCCATTCTCACCTCAGGGTGGAGAGAAGAGGGTTCCTATTGAAGGAAGAATCTTGAACCACTAATCCTCTCTTTTTTTTCTGAATGACTCATCAGTACTCACTAATTCTTACTGATTTAAATTCAGGCCATTGTGTTCAGGAAACTGCTAGTCAAAGTGTGAGTGTGAAATATCTCTGGGATCTCAGGTCCAGAGGAGGAAATAGACAAAGCATAGAGGAAGATGCAAGTACTTTCTTTTGTGAAAGTACTTCTGAGAGACAGATCTTGGAGACCCCATGGTTTTGGATTTCCTAAATTCAGCCATCCCCTGGGTCAAGTTTTTCCTACCTTACCAAAGGGGAGAGGAGAGAGGGTAATAGGTATTTATTAAATTCCTATGGTCAGGAACAATATGGACCATTTCTGTGGGGCACACCAGTTACCGCTCACCATGGCACTGTTGGGCAGCTGTTTCTGCGCCCCTTCCATCCATGACGGGACTATGTGTTCAAGGGATAAAGAGCAAAGGATATACGGGGCAGGCTGCAAGTTGACCTACCCTGCGTCCAAAGCCCAGCCTCTTTCCAGACGTCATTGAAGACTCTCTCTCCTATCCCATCTTGTTTTTATGTTTACATTAGAGCATCCTTGAGTTTCCCTGGCCCCAGAAAAATTCAGATTCATCTAATCTCCCAGTCTCCAAGGCTTGCCTCCACATTTGGTGCTTATATTCCTTTCCTTTCCCAGAGGTCACCTGACTCTGCTTAGACAATTCCAGTATTAGGGAAGTCTATGCTGGAGGCAGCCCAGCCCATCTCCAGATACAATGGCTGTTGATGATAAGCTCTTTCAGAATTTGCCTTCCCAAAGCTTGACCCACTTGTGCCACTTCTGCTATATGAAGCCTCTTTAGAAAAGCCTCATTCCCATTTCACATGATGGCCCTGCAAATATTTGAGCCCAGGTTCATTTTATTGTTTTTCATGCACAATGAATGGGTCTATTCATTGACACTTGAGGTGTTATCTGAGTCTTTGGTGCCCAAATCTCTCCGCTCTCTCCTCTAACATCCAACTTTGTCTAATGGACCCCTTTGCAAATGGCTCCCATTTCCTAAATTCCTATGACCTACCCCATCCTTATCCTGGCTCTAATTCATTTTTCCTATACTTAGGTTCAATTTTGCTTCCAATTAGTGTTAAAATTCATGCTGGCTCTTAGCCAATGATTACCTATTTACATCTAACAACATGAACATTTCATTGAGTGCACAAGAAGGGAGGCTTGAGGGGTGCCTGAGTGGCTCAGTCAGTTAAGCGTCTGGCTTTGGCTCAGGTCATGATCTCATGGTTGGTTGGTTTGAGCCCCGCGTCGGGCTCTGTGCTGACAGCTAGCTCAGAGCCTGGAGCCTGTTTCACATTCTGTGTCTCCCTCTTTCTCTGACCCTCCCCTGATCACACTGCCTCTCTCTCTCTCTCTCTCTCTCTCTCTGAAATAATAAAAAAACAAACAAACATTAAGAAGGGAGGCTTGACAGCAGCACAGAAACATCTACAAAACCCAGTTTGATTCTCTTTCCTGACTTATAGTTTATTCACTTGAGATAATAGAGAAGAACTAGATTTTGTAAAAATATTTTTTTAATATTTTATCTATTTTTGAGAGAGAGATAGAGACAGCATGAGCAGGGGAGGATCAGAGAGAGAGGGAGGCACAGAATCCGAAACAGGCTCCAGGCTCTGAGCCCGATGTGGGGCTCAAACCCACGAACCACGAGATCATGACTGAGCTGAAGTCGGATGCTCAACCGACTGAGCCACCCAGGCGCCCCTTAAAAATATTTTTGAAACGTAGACACAATCTAAGAGCAAATAAAAAGAAATTTCTCGATAAGAAATTTGAGTTCAGGTATGCTGCAAACCAGTAGTTCTAAGTGTGGTTCATGAACCATGGCATTAGCATTAGACATGAATCTGTTAGAAATGCAAATCTTTGGACTGGCCCTTAAAACTTCTGGATCAGACACTCTGGGGTGGGGCCTCGCAATCACATGGGTGATTCTGATGTTCACTCAAGTTTCAGAATTGCTGTAACCTAAGAGGACTTATACCTTTGATAATTAATAAAAACAAATAACATCTTTGGCGTTCTTTACAAATTTGCAAAGCACATTCTCCTACATTATTCAAACTCTCTAGGCTTACAGCTCTTCAAGAAAAATAACGAAGTTGAACTAAATTATGAGTGGCAAATAAATTTCATATTAGTTGCCGTCTCTGATCAATCAGTAGTGATTCCCTGGAGAATAATGGCTTCAGAGTCAGAGCTTTAGGAAAGTTATTTAACTTTTAAATTTCTGTTTCTTCATCTGTAAAATATGAATTATATTACTACCTACATACATCCAAGCTCAATGGAAAACATTTGGTGATGTCTGTCCTGAGCAAGGAAGGAGGCAGTGGAGGGATTTGTACCACATAGTCACTTATTCTGGACTAGAAGTTCTCCACTTTAAATTCTCTATCTGTAATTTGGGTGGGTGGCTGGCAGCTTAAGGAAATAAGCCCTTTATGTAAACAAAAGCCTGCCAGTTTTGAGCAGCGAAGAGTTTTTAAGATGCATTCTTTTATATATAAGGTATATTTCATTATATCTTAGCCCCACAAAGATATTGAACAAACTTGGGTGGAGGAGGCAGTCTCCTTTTTATCATTTCTGCTCTTGGGTTTCAGATAAAACTAAAGAAAATAAATGAAAATATGTGTGTAGCATAAAAGTTATCTCTTCTTAAAAATATGAAACCTAAAGAGTCCAGCAAATGAAACAAAGAACTTTCTAATATCTCAAATATTATATTAAGATAACAGGTAAGATTGTAAAGTAACTAACCATGATCCAATGTAGATTGATTCATGTAAATATTCAGACACTTCTCCAGGGATCTTGTCCTTCAGGATTTCTGTATATCTTCCATTGTTATGTACTCCACATATAGGAGCTTATCTTGTCTTCTTAGTAAAAACACACAAAATGTAAATGCCCTCTTTTAAACCACTCCTCATCCATGTGTACCCTCCCACTCAGTTGGTTTTCTAGTCTGAGGGATGGGCTTAGCTCATTGTTGACTCAAAATGAGATGATGATCAGCACTGTTGAGCTCCAGTGATGATTTAGGCTTTGCTGGTTCAGATGATCAGGTCCATTGTGTATCTGTCAAATGACTTTATTAATTTTTCTCCCTTCCTTCCTTCCTTCCTTCCTTCCTTCCTTCCTTCCTTCCTTCCTTCCTTCCTGGTTTATTTATTTATTTTTGAGAGAGATAGCACACAACGAAGGGAAGGGCAGAAGGAGAGGGAGCAAGATAATCCCAAGCAGTCTCCTCACTGTCAGCACAAAGCCTGATGCAGTGCTCAATCCCATGAACTATGAGATCATGACCTGAGCCAAAATCAAGAGTCAAATGCATAACCAACTGAGCCCCCTGAGTGCCCCATGAGTCTTTCTCTATAGTCTCACTCCACTGAGCACCCCTCTCCACAGGAAAGTGATAAGAAAAGAACATTGTATTTGGAGTTGATGCAAACATCTACATTTACTCATTTACAAATCCTTCTTCTCAGAGTAGCTATGAGACCAATTCAAGAAAGATGGTAGTGTAACAAGATCCTGAACTCACCTCCTCCCATATGGACGCATAGAATCAACATCTACATGTGGCACAACTTCCTCTGGGAAAAAAGACAAAACCAAAACAAAAAGTGGCAGAACAACTCTTACATGTAGGGCAAACAAAGAAAAACCCACATTGAAGTAGGTAAGGGACCAAGGCACAATCTTGTCATAAATCTCACCCTAACACAGTGACCCACATTCAGGAGGGAATGTACAATCCTGAGCTGCTTCTTCCTGAGGAGCAAAGGGTTTGAACCTTGCAAGTGGCACCCCAACTTTTAAGACCTGAACCTGAGCCCCAAAACATCTTGCATTGAAAGTCTGAGTTAATAATGTGTGCTGTTTTTGAAACCATAAAGTGCTGTGCAGGTGGAGGTATTCCCATATTGGTTGGATCTATCACTGGAGATATTAATAAACCCTAAAATTATCATTTCAAACTAGAGCTACAGTAAGGGCAGTACAGAAGGACCATGAGAGCTGGATTTTTTTTCCACAGTGGTTATTGTTTTGCTTTTGATTTGTCAAAGTAGGAGAATGGGTACCAAAGACAATTTGCCGTTGTGTAGAAAACTATGATTAACTTTACATCAAGGGTCTCTTTTCTAGGCACTTCTCCATTTAAGCCACATGTGGTATTGTGTAGCCTGGCTGTTGCTCATTGACAAACAATGGGTTTCAGAGCCTTGGATGACTCAGGGCATATAGACTACCCCAGCTCTGAGAATCTTACCTAGAAGAGCAGTTCTGGGAATACCCACGCAGGCAGCAATTCTCATTGCTTGGGCATTCAGTGGCTTGCACAGAAGAATCACAAGGCAGAGAGGTGAAGAGGTTGGAAGAAGGCAGGCTCCTCTCATCTGCTGGCCCTGTGCCCAGGACATCAGACTACTGCCTGAATGATATCACTAAAAGGAGACAGGATAACCCCACCTGTCTCTAAATATATCATTCACTGGATTTGTCTCTTATAATTCATTTCTCAAATGAGATAATGACATAATGCACACAATATCCATGACATAATTTATATAAAGCCCTTAAGCATAGTGTCTGGCACACAGTGAGATGTCAATAAATTTAACTCTTAGAAATATTGTGATTAGCCATCCATATGAGATAAGGCATTTAAGCTACTTTAGACGAGAAGCAAAACTGAACCATGAACATTCATTAATAGTCCCACACTGGCTCTTTAGATTTATCAATGAGCCCTGGTAGGACCCCTGGGGAATCGGAACACAGAGGAAATGGGTGGGGTGCTTTGATTTGAAAACCACAGGGGTTGGTAAAGCATGTAGGGTTAGTAAGGCACTATGATGGGACAAGGTGAGGGTATACCAGGGTCCTGTTGGGAAAATTAAAGTGGAGGAGAAGGATTAAAACTACGTAAAGTGGGATGGCTGGGTGTCTCAGTTGGTTAAACTGAGACTCTTGATTTTGGCTCGGGTTAGGAGCTCACGACTCATGGGTTCGAGCCCCGTGACAGGCTCCACACTGACAGCATGGAATCTGCTTAAGATTCTCTGTCTCTCTCTATCTCTCTGCCCCTCCCCTGCTTTCTCTGTCTCTCTGTCTCTCTCTATCTCTCTCCCTCTCTCAAAATAAATAAATAAACTTAAAACCAACTATGTAAAGTAACAGAAAGAATCCTCTCAAGAATCAAGAGACATGGTCCTCTTCCAAGCTAAGCCCCTAGCGAGCTGTGTGACTTTCCAAGTTACCCAGCCTCTCTGATGTTGCTGTATTCACCTATGAGGTGATCAGTGGGATTACAATGTCCTTAGAGCCCTTCCAAGAACACTAAAAGCAAAGTTTTCCTACCTTCCCTTACATCAGACTCTATATGTGATAAGTTCACACTCTAGAGGGAAGCTTTGAAAAGTACTGTAAATGCACAAACTGTCAAAGCTATATATCTTGACTTACAATGAGTCAAGATAAAAAAAAATCTATGCTTTATAGGACCACATGCAGTATCTCTTGTCTTCCAGATCCCATAAATCTTACCCACATCTTGCATTCCTTTGCAGTTTAAAACTAGTAAAGGTAACTGGAAAATGAACTTTTAAAATAAATATGTTTCAACTGGTAGAGAAGAGGCATGTCAGAACCTTTACAAGTATTCAGCGTTTGAAAGTAGATATGCTCTAACATTGTCTGGTTTACTGTTATTTGTGGTATATAATGTATTTTGAAATTGTGAATAATATTGAAGAAGGATGTGAAACATTATACTTATCAAGATAAGGAAGTGAATTACCAAAAAGAAAGAAAGGAACTGGAGTGAGGTTTTTTTCTCCTCTTATTTTCTAAGGATATTAAAAACTTTCTATCAACCTCCCTGTTTTAGTAAAATAATAAGCTTAAGATTTTGGAGTGCTCATTCAAAAGAGACGCAATGGAGTATTTGAAAGTTCTCCCAAGTTCGACCCATTGATTTATAAAAATAGAAGTAGAAAATGATATAGGATTGTGAGCCCCCTTGTGAGATTTCTGACCCGGTGCCAGAAGCTGGGATGGGGGAAGGAACAGCTGATAAGAAACTTGTATGTAAATGAACATCCTCACAATTCTCTTGGGTTTGAAAAAGTGTATGGTTAAAATTCCCCTCCTCAGCCCCCATCAGCTTGGGTGCAAGGGAGAGTTGGCATAGCATGTGATTTATAGTGGTGTTCATTCAGTCTTCACGCCGCTGTGCCTCCATTCCTGGGGCATGTGCTTTGGGCGGCTTTGCCAGTGGGGTGATGAATGCCTTTACAACCGTCTCTCCACATTCTCTGGCCCAGAAGCAAACACAGTTGACCAGGAGCACAAACGCACAGGCAGCTGTCTGAGGTCAGAGGAACGGTCTGTGGTCCCGGCTCAGACTAAGGCTCCCGTATCCTCATTAGGACGCATTCAACCAACGTGGCAGTGAACAAATCTTCTGATGATTCTTCCTAAAATACCCCTTTGATCATTTCACTGCACTGGTTAAAAATCTTCCGTGGTCATAGGTTGAAAGATCAAGATTAAAAAACAAAGTAAAATGTATTCCTGTATGCTACAGCAAACAGTTACAAAATGAAATTTAAAAAATACTGTTGCAGTTATGTCAAACAAAATCTAGTACTTGGGAATATACATCTTCAAAAAAGATATTCAAGACCTGCAAATTGTAAAATATTGCTGAGAGCAATTGAAGAGAACTTAAATAAGCAGTGGTACATATGCATGAATTAGAAGATTCAAAATTGTTAAGATGTCAGTTCCCTACAAATTGATGTGTAGATTTGTATTAGTCTTGGTTCTACAGAGATATGAAACCAATTATATACGTGTTTTATATATAGTTTACAGCACCGATTATTTACATTTGTCAGGACACATAGAAGTGTAGACTTAAAATCTGTGCATTCTCCTATATGGAATTGTGCCTGTTAAAATCAGGCAGATCTGAGCTGAGATCTTGAATTTGTTACTATATAGCTTTGTGTTCATGGACAAAATGTTAGTTTCCTCACCTGTAAAATGGAAATAATTCCAATTTCACAGGGCAGACAAGTATACAAATGAGGTTATGTTTATAAAGAGATTAGTGGAGTGTGGACACCTCTCAGACCCTCTTCTAATCTCACTCTGGGATTCCTTCCAACCCAGCTTTCTTGGGCCGCTGAAAGTCTCAGGCTTGTAGTAAGATAGCTCCGCCCATTTCAAATCAAACTTTGGAAACATAAAGCTTCCCTGACATGTTGGGGAAAACACAGGATTTCAAGTCTAACTGGGCTCTGAGTGGGGCTGGGTTCCTGTCCCGGGTCCACCTCTTCCTGGACCCCAGCCTCTGTTCCCAGGGAGAATAACATCTCCCCCTCATGGTGGGCTGTGAGCACTAAGTGAGATGATGTACGTATAGCACTTGAGCACTCTGTAAATGATCCTTATTATCATAACACAGGTGAATTTGAGCAAATCACTTAACTTCATTAAACCTTAGTGGGCTTGCTTTTAAAACAAAGTTATTAGTAACAGAATTGTCTACCTCATAAGGTCGGTTCCAGGCCCATTGAGATAACAGATGTGAAAGACATTTTATACATTATAAAGAGCTATTCAATGGTAAGCTATTGTTAACATCCTCATTGATACACTTAGCTGAAAGCTTCCTTTTAAAAGACTTCAAAGAAAAGTGAAAAAAAAAAGAGAGAGAATACAGCCATGGTGTTGCCACAGCCTTTCTGTGACATTTATAAGCAAACTGGAAATCATCCAACTCCATGAGTTAATTTGATTCTGCTTTGAATTGCAGAACTGCGGTTGGTGTGTTCTGGTTTGCCTATCTCTTCCTCAGTCCTGACTTGACATGCTAAATCCACTGAGAAGACACCAGGTTTGGAATGGACTGGAAGGCTCCATTTACTTCCAAGAGTTTCAAATCCTGAGCTGAGAAATATCAGCTCTTGTGAAATAAGACCAGAGTATGAGCATTGTTCTGCTGAATGTGAGAAATGGTCACACAAGAGCAGATGCAAACACCTTCAGCCTGGGAATTGTCATGTTACTGATTGCTTGAGAAAGAAGGAATTGTCTGCCATGGGAAAGACTCTTCCCTGGCAGAGCAGCTCTCCAATGGGAACGTGTTTCAGGAGGTGGGAGGAGGTGCTTGGTCCGTGTTACATTCCTAAGGCCCCCAGAGATGAAGCTCCTGATACTTATTTATCCAGTCACTGCCAAGGTCTACACCTGTTAGCTACAGAGCAGCAGGCCAACCCTTCAGCCTCTCAGGTTCTAGGTTGAGTGGTGGTAATACTTGCCCTGTGGGTTACAAGGTGCAAATGTTAGAGGAAAAAAAAAAAAAGCAAACCTGTGAAATGTTTACAACAATGCCTACTGCACAGGAAGGGTTCACTGGAAGCGAGATGATCAGATAATTTATCACCCTGTATAATTTATCAGGATACTTTTGGGAGTGAAGGGACAGACTGACTGTTAGGACAAGTATAACCAGCTCTGTCACAAGCAAACCCAGATGAATAGTGCAATAAGGGTTTAATATTATCTAGTATTGGTCATGGGGTTGGGTAACACAGACACCAGTGAGTGGGATTGGTTGCTGTTGTTATGTCTGCGACTGGTCACCAGAGTCGCTGAGCACTGCCTGACGCAGGGTGCAGGTGTGTCTCACTGCTGATCTTCCCAGACCCACAGGGTCAGCAGGAAAACCAGTTCCCAAGTGTGAGCTCTCTCTGCTGTTAGAGAGGAGTCATTCTGCAGCATCTGAACTCTGTCTCAGGTGCTCCTGAGGACTGAGGCCAGGAAAGTCTCAGTGTTATAGGGTCCTGTTTTTCAATATCAGACCAGAGAAAGCCTCTTATTTGGCCCAGCCCATTTGTTAACGGTTAGGATGGGGATGAAAAATACGTGCACAGTGGTCCAGATAAGAGATCTTCCCCTTACTCAGTACATCCCACCAAACAGCTTGATGGAGGGAACAGGTAAGAAGTTCATTTTCTATGTTCCCCAGACCATCCCTCGTCGTAGCTTCCAATGGGCTTTAGAACATTTGGTATGGGCACTTCCTCTTATCTGCTGCCCTCCCTGTCTGCCATATTCATTTGCCTGCTCATTCATTCAATTCAGCCAAATTCTGTTCTAAGCGCCGAGGATATAGTAGTGAAGAGGTTGCAAAAGTCCCTACTTTATTACATTCTGGAGCTGTGCCGTTCACTATGGCAGATAATAGCCACAGGAGGCAATTTAAATTTAAAGTAATAAAAATTAAAGAAAATTAAAAGTTACATTTTCTAACTTGCCATAGCCACATTTCGGTGCTTACTAACCACGCGTGGCTCATGGCTACTGCATTGGACATCTCAGAAATAGAACATTTTCATCATGACAGGAATTTCTGTGGGATGACACTGTTCTAAAAGGAGAAGAATAGAAATGTAATAAACTAGTAAACAGACAAATATGCTATAAACCAGATGGTGATAAAAGTGCTTGGGAGAACTATGAAGGAAGTTGCCTAGGGAGTGTGCTGAAGTGAGAGAGATGCGGGATAGGATGGTGGGCGGAAGTCTTCCTCACACTTAAAGCTGATCTTTCCATTAAAATATTTCCTTACCAGTTGTTAAACAACATGGCCTGGAACCCGTCTACTGTTGCCTTCTGCAAGTTGGCTTTCCTGGCCACTCTTTTGGTATGTTCCCACAATCCAGCTATTAAAAGATTAATTCCTAGCTCAGCAGGAGGCAGCCAAGGCCCTCAATCCTGCTCTCTTCTGATCGCTAGACTGTTCTGAGTTGTCAGTCCTCATGCCCTAATGTTAAAAAAATATTTTGAATATTACCCTTGCTGCAGTGTCATTTAAACATGTAAGGAAATGGTGGGAGTAGCAGTAGGGGTGCATAAAAAATATATATATTGCTGGCAGAGGACACTGCCAGTGCAAAGACCCTGAGGTTAGAACATACTTGGTGTAGTCCAGGAAAAGCAAGGAGTTTGCTATGGGTGGGACATCGGGAATAAGGCTTCCAGAACTTAGTAGAAGGTAAAGACAGAGAAATAAGGGAAGTCGTGGATCATGGAGGGCCTTGTAGGTCATTTGTATCACTTTTTTACTGCCACAAAAACATTGCATAAAAACAACCACAAAATCGAGTAGCTTAAACCAATTAAGCTTCTTCTACTACTCCTCAGTCTATGATTCAGCTGGCTTTGACGCTTTTGGCCAGGCTGGGCCTATCTCAGATGGATTTGCCCCTTGAGGGTCAGGTGGTGGCTTGGGTTAAGGCTGGCTATTTTAGAATGGCCTCATTCCCATGTCTAACTGTTGACTGGCTGCCAGCTGGGGCAAGGAGGTGACTGGACCACATGTCTCTCACCATCCTGCAGGCTAGCCTGGGCTTGTTTCCGCGGGCAGAGCAGGATTCCAAGAAAGGCCCAGGCTCAGAGGTGCTACACTATCCTTTACACTGCCTTTGGCCAAAGCAAATCACAGGGCCAGCTCAGGTTCAAGGGGTGGGGAAAGAGACTCCACCTTTTGCTGGGAGGAGTTGTACAGTTACTTTGCAAAGAAGGCGGGTCTAGGGAGGAGTGGAGAATTGCAGCCATTCATGCAATCAGTTTGCTTCACCATTGTCAAGACTTTGACTTGCAGTTGTGTATCAAACTATGCCATTAAGGTTTATCAGTAAGGGAATGTCACATGATTCCACTTGTGTTTTAAAGTGATTCCTCTGGCAGCTGTGTTGAAAAGAGATTGCAAGGGGAAAGGCGGGGGAGGGGACCCATTAAACAATCTAGAAGAGAGATAGGAAATGATACTAGTGGTGCAGTTGTAGGAAGTAGGAGATGCTGGGTTAGACTTATGTCAAGCCAATGGGTTGACATAATTGAATGTCATAATTGAATCTCTAATTCAATGTGAATTAGAGAAGGGAAAGCGTCAAGGATGACTACAAGTTCGTTGGCCTGAGCAGCTAGAAAACCAGAGTTGCCATCAACTGAAGCAGAGGAAGCTATGGGCAAAGCCCGCTTGTGATGGGAGATGAGTGTCTGTTGGTCTATTAACGGACCTGTTATTCACCTGCATGGATTTGGGCTGGAGAGATAAACATGGGAGGTGTTGGTATGTGTTGGTAAAGGCATGAGATTGGATGAGATCACCAAGAGAGTGAGTGACGAGGGGAAGAAAAGACAAAGGGTTAAGCCCTGGATCCCTGCAACATGAAGAGGGGAAAACTTCAGAGCAGCCTAAAAAGGAACGATCGATGAGGTTCCAGGGAGAACCAGGAGATGAGGGGTTCTGGAAGCCATGTGTGGAAAATGGGTGGAGGAGGTGGAAGCGGATCAGCCGGGTGACCACCACATCAGCTTCCATCTGAGAAGTTCTGGAAGACAGAGTGTTTCTGTGGAATGGAGTCTTATGTACACTAGTAGAAAAACATGTGGTTTTAGTCTGTGCCTGAGGGCACGGGTGAAAAATAGGGACGTGGAGCTATTGCAGAGGAGGGGCCCACTTACTTCCTGTTGCTAGAATTCTCCAGGAGGCTGTCTCTGGCTCCTGGGACCAGAACATGGGCAGCACTGTGGCTGTGCAGAGGCCCACGTCTTTCCACAGAAGTCCAAGGACGCAGAAGCACCGCTGCCTGGAATGTTGTAGACACCAACAAGTGTTGGGTCAAGAGTGAGTGAATGAATGAGGGAAGGAATGGATAAATGAAGAGGAACTGTGGTCATAAATTGCAGTTAAGGAACAAGAAAGCAAAAGTCAGCAGGCAAGTCCTGGGGCTTCACAAACATTTCCTGAGCCATGTGTGTAGATCGCAGCCCTGGCCTCGCCCCTCCTATCTCTTCGTGCTCTCCTCCACCCTCAGAGATCCAGCCCCCTGTGCTCCCTTCCTTGCCGTACAGAGTTCCTCGCTCTTCCTGAGAGGCAGCTGGACATTGCACATTGAGGAGCACGACATAGGTTGAAGGCCCAGACGTCTGCTGAATTAATATCTGAGTTACACAAAATGATTGTGAAGTTTTTTTGTTGTTGTTGTTAATGAGGTGTATGAAAACATCTTGTAAACTTGAAAGTGCTATTCAAAGGGAAGGAAATTTATTTTCCAGAGAACGAGCTGGAGAGGAGTGTCAGAGGGGAAGAGAGAGAATTAAAAGACAGCCTCCTACTGAGGGAGGTGTGAGGAGATGGCAGCATAGATTGGGGAGAAAGGTGGCAATGCAAACAGAAGAGAGATAAGTGAAAGGTGGTGGACCAGACGTGGTACTAGGAGAAGGTCATCGCTCCCCAGCGCTTTATAAACTTTCTGCACCTGTGACATTCGTGGCACAAGTGGATTTTGTCACCCCCACCCCGAGGAAATCAGCAGCTTTGAGGGTAGATGGTGTGGGATGGGGAGGCCACAGTCTCAGGGGTGAAGACAGGAGCATCCTGAGGAAGCGAGGTTGGGGGATGCAGACAGCATGGCCAGGTTATGTTCACTCCCTGTGGAGTGGAACTCAGACCAGAGAATAAGACCGTTTCTGAGGGGAAGGCAAGGCTATAGTGGCATCTAAGCCACACACCTGAATACAATGTGAGGTGAATTATTCGGTGTATATAATAGATTCTGTAGGAACTCAAATGAGGCTGAAGTAAACTAGAAGGGATTTATTGAAGAAACGTTTTCTTCCCATTTTTCACCCCCTTTCCTGCCTCCCTGATCTAGCATTACCACTTTTTGTTTTCCTTTCGCTGTGTCTCTCTTTTCCCCTTTCCTTGCCTGTGCTTGGGGATGGCTTTGAGTCTAAGTACTGCGTCACCACACCCTCCCTGGCTCCCTCTCCCCTTGTGCCCTTTCCAGCATTTGTGTTGCTGGGAAAGGGCCCTCCAAGGTTCAGGGCAGACTGCATTGACTTGTGTATGACCCCTTCCACACCCCGCTCCAGTGCCACACTATTCACCCTGTCAGACAAGAAGGAAAAATACAGGCACCGTGAGGAAAACCCAGAACAATGTACACAGTTTCCAACACAAGCTCTGCCGCTCAGGCCTCCCACCCTGCAGAGCATCCAATAACTTTTGCTGAGCCATCCAAGCCCAAGGAAAAGTACCCCACTGTGAAAGAACAAAGGAGGCCTTAGCCCAGGCCTGGACCCGCCAGTCAGGAGAGGCAGGCGACAGCACCTCTGGGCTGAGCATGGTCCTTGGAGAGCTGCCAAGCAGGCTGTCCTGAGCATGACAAGGCCAGGGAGGGGCCCGGTCAGCCCGCCTCAATGAGAAACAGATCTGCCCTAAAAATAATAATGAATGAAAGGGCACAGTTACAAAGTCTTGCTTCTGAGCTGATCTGGCACATAACCAGGCCTAATGATATATTCAGAAGGAAAAAGATCTATGGTCAGAATCTGGGATCCTTTGGGCCAACTAGGCATCAGCAAACAGGTCCAAAGACACTTCATTGGTTTTCCCAGCAGGCATCCCAAGAAGGAACTCGACCTCCTCCAATAGCCTCAGAACCTGTCAGTGCTGAACGAAAAGTGAAGTGGCCCGTTTGGGGGCAGAGGGATGAACTGAATGAAGCTGCAAGGTCACATCATTCCAGGTCAAACAGGCAAGTGCTGATGAGACTGGTCCCTGTGATTGAGAAGGAACCTATTGGAAAGGAAATGAAAGTAAAGATCAGAAGAAGGGATACATGCACCCCTATGTTCATTGCAGTGTTATTTACAACAGCTAGATAGAGAAGCAACCCAAGGGTCCACTGACACATGAATGGATAAAGGAGATGTGGTATATATAATGGAGTATTACTCAGCCATTCAAAAATGAAATCTTGTCATTTGCAACAACATGGATGAATATAGAAGGTATTATGCTGAGTGGAAAAGTCAGGCAAGGATAAATACCTTATGATTTCACTTATATGTGGAACCTAAAAAAAAAACCAAATGAACAAATACAGTAAAACTAGATTCACAGATACAGAAAATAGACTCGTGGTTGTCAGAGGAGATGGGGCTGTGGCGGGGGAAAGCAGAGAGGTGAAGTTGGTGAAGGGGAACAGGAGGTCCAAATTTCCAGTTACAAAATGAATACATCATGGGGAAGTAATGTACGGCACAGGGAATACAAACAATAACATTGTGTTAATTTTGTATGGTGACAGATGGTAATTAGACTTATTATGGTGATCATTTTGTAATGTTTATAAATGTTGAGTCACTACATTGTGTACCTGAAACTAATATATCGTATGTCAATTACACTTCAATTTTTAAAAATCAGGAAAAGGGAATATGAGGAGGGCGGCTCCTTCTCAGTCCTCAAATACTTGTTGAGCTGTCCTTGGAGCTGTGAACAGCAGGGGAAGGCTACAAAAATAATATACACCAACTTACCTTCAAGATGCTTACTGGGGTGCCTGGGTGGCACAGTGGGTTAAACGTCATGATCTCATGGTTTGTGAGTTCGAGCCCCGCATCAGGCTCTGTGCTGACAGCTCAGGGCCTGGAGCCTGCTTCACATTCTGTGTCTCCGTCTCTCTCTGCCCCTCCCCTGCTCATGCTGTCTCTCTCTTTCAGAAATAAATTTAAAAAAAAAAACATTTTAAAAAGATGCTTATTATACTACATATATCTAAAATTGTTTTTTAAAAAACATTTAAGGGAATAAAAGATTATTATTATCGTTACCAAAGATGTCCAGAGATCATCTAGCTCTTGCACAATGATTGGTTGGTGGAGCTGCCTGGAAATCTGTATTGAAAAAGCTGATGGCTTGTACAGGTTCAGGCTCAGCAAAAATGATTTCCCTGACATACCAGTGTTGTTTATAATGGATGGATGGGAATTCAGTAACCTGAGTTCCAGGAAGGGGAGGTGTGGCAAAGTGGAACAAGACCAGTGCTGGACTCTCACAACTTCTCATCCTGCCCTGGGAAACAGGACATACGAGCACAGTGGAGAAGGGGCAGGGGTCCCATGGTGCATAGGTCCTCACCTGTGGGGAGGCAGAGGGGAAGGAAGGGAGGATTTGGGAAGGCTGTAAGACTCCACAGAGTGGCATCACATGAAGTCACGTTTGGTTTTCAGGGAATCAGCCTCCAACCTCCCCTCCCCACTCCTTGCCCTTCTCTTCTCTTTCTGTTGCCAGAGGAGTGGCAAATCTTTCCCATAGATCTACCCCGGGTTGAGAATATTACTGACTTTTTAAGAAGTATCATAGGCCACAACTTATGATGATGAGGTGACAATTTATTCTGCATGATAATGTGGTTACTTGTGTGTCAGTGTTTCTTTACAAAATTGAAGCTTCCATGGAGATAGCGTCGTTTCTGCATTTCCCAGCACCTAATCAAACTATATAAACAGTAGGTACTCATTGACTACTTACTGATTGGATAAATGAATCATTTAATTTCTTCTGCAGGGAATCTAGAGATTTAGAAGTCAATCTTTTAGCCAGAGGGGAAAACAAAAATGCCTTTGTAGTATTAAGCATTATTTAAATATGGGGGGCTTGGAACTGCCCAGTCAGCTGTTCTCATCAGGGAGAAAATACTGATAATAGCTGATATTTATTGAAGAAGTATTATGTGCTTTAGTAGAAAGAAGAAATTATTCTCATAGATTAAATATTTTAACAAACAACTCAAAAATCTCAGTTCCAGCCATAACCCAATGCAGATTGGCAGGCGCAGAGAGAGGAATATTATACTCTACTGTGTCCTTCAGGGACCCAAGCTCCTTCCATACAGTGGCTCTGCCTTCTCTGAACCCTGGACACCCCTCCCCCCCCCCACTCCCCAGATCCTTTGTATCCACCTAGCAGATGAGGAAAGAGAGGGTATATGAGACCACAGGGAGGTTTTGGGGGTAAGGATTACACATTGTAGTATATATCACTTCCGCCACTCGCATTCCATTGACCAGAACTTAGTCACACAGCTTCACTTAGATGCAAGGAGGCTAGGAAATGCAGTCTACTGGTGACCCAGGAAGAAAAAGAAATAGGTTTGTTGTGTATCTAGCAGCTCTCCACCACCATACATCATCTCACTTAATTCTTACGACAACCCTATACAGCAAATATGATTTTGATTCCAGTTTTGCAGAACAGCAAACTGAGGCTCGGAGACAAAAGTGCTGCCCATGTAGTAAAGGATAGAACTGGGAGTTGGTCTGAGTTCTGATTCTACAACACAAGTGTTCTAGACCCACTAAACTATGCTTCTTCATAAGTGCAATTTAGTTATGTTGCCATATGCTCTCTCTTCCTTCCTGCCACTCAGGTCCTCACGATGCTGGTTTTGGCTCTTCGGGATCTAAATTGCTGGTGATATGCAGCCATTTGGCACCAAAACATACATTATCTTATCTATTCTCCATTTCACTCCCATGTGGTAGGTATTATTTTTAGTTCTACTTTACCAGGGAGGAAATGGAGATTAGATGGGTTATATAACTTGGCCAAGAACATACAGCTAATGAGAGGCACATTTGAACACCGTATCTTGCACTTTGGCCTGGAACTTTGGAAGACTTTACCCTCAAATTAAAAAATAAAAAAGAAAGAAAGAAAGAAAAATACAGCAAAAAGGGTTGAATCTTAAAAAATGCAACAATCTACTTTCTCATAAACTATCCCAAAGTGTTTGGCACTGAGGTCACCAAGGTCAGTTAGGCTTCTTGTTCTCCAGGCCTGATTTTATCTGAAAGGTACAAATATCAAGAGTATTTGGAAGTTCCTGGTCTTGTGAGTTATCATTAGACTGGCACATCAAGTCTTGAAGAAGTTCTTCCAGCCAAGTCATTCAGGAAATGAAGAATCAGATAAATAACAAGGCTGATACAAGGCCAGGGAAATACTCCAGACTCAATGAGGGGGTGGTCTCTCCAGGCCAACAGCATTATTCACAGCTGGGTTACTGGGTGCCGATGTGGAAGCAGCAGCCAGAACAGGCTTTGTCTGCTGGGTTCTCTTCCTTCCTCCCCCAGACTCACCCCTATCCTGAGCAGGCCACCCTCTCTTCAAGCTATTAGCTCATGGAGTTTGTTCCTGTATCCCACCCTCTTTGGGCATGCAGATGCCATCAGATGTCATGTTCTGGTCCCTGAGGGGAGAAAACAGGAAATGAAGCTAATTAGAACAGTTACACTGTGAAGAAAGAATTCATGATAATAACAATAATGCAATCTGAGGCCTTGAGCAGATGGGCAGATGAAAAGAAATATCCAACAGTGGATTATGGGTCTCTGGGGCATGTGACTTTACAATATCTTTAATGATGCAAGGGACAGTGGTCATACCAGCAGTGTAGAGTCCCAGACCGTGTGGGGTGTCATCTCCATGCTCTTCCTATACGAGGCCAGGCCAAATTTCTCATGGCTGCAGCCTCAATCCTTCTTCCTGAAGTATCCTTCCACCCTCATACACTCCCAGGCCAGTCTTCACGAGACCAATAGCTACTGGAAGCAATAGCCCATGAAGATATGAGTGATCTTTCCTGTTGGTAACTTTGAGCTCCCACACCCATGAGGCAACTGGAACCCGACTGGCGGAAAGACTGACCCATGGTCAGGCTGCTGGTTTGGGGGAACCTGGACTCTCGGGCCTCTAGCCTCCAGGCTTGTCGAGTCTCTGCTGGACTACACTGGTGCATGAAATGACTATACATTCTAGTCTATTCCTCATAAAAAACACACCTCCCAAAATGCCTCAGAGTGTCCCTGCACTGCTGGATGCCTGAGAAGCTAGTGGTGTCTCCAAGCTGAACCATGGACCCTTTTCTCCCTCCCTCTCCGATTCTCCCAGGGAGCTGCCTTTTACAATTGCCACTTCTCCCCATCTGACTTGAGCTTATTTGCTACCTGCCTAAGGAGTTGGTGTTCTGTCCCACTTCCCACAGCAGTGACCTCAGTTTACCCCTCTCTCTGTGCTCTCCCTCACACCCTGCCAGAAACCTAAGATGCTTGTGTTCACTCCATGGCCTCTCCCCATTGTAACATTTCTGTCTCTAATAGAGAAAGAAAATCATCCTTTAACCACACACTTAAGAGTTTGCAAAATAAAGTCACAGATGATTTCACCAATTCTTGTCTAAGCTAGCCACTGCCAACCTCCCCACCCACCTTCTCTTCCTCTCCCCATTCCACCCTGTTCTCACCATGCTCTTGCCGCACTGGCCTCTACTCAGTTCTTCAGAAAACACTAAGTTCTGTCTTGCCTCACACTCCTTGACATGCCATTCCCTCTGACAGAATTTCACTCCACAGCAAACCTGCTGGTGTTTAACTTCGACTTATGCATCAAGACTCAGCATAGGTTTCACTTCCTCCAAGAAACCTTCCCAGACGCCTCTCATTAGCTTAGGTCTCCCCATTAAATGCTCTCAGATAACCCTGTACTTTTCTTTTATACTTTCTTTCATATGTATAATCATAATTAGTTTATTGCTTTATTTTATTTTATTTTATTTTATTTTCTATTTTACTGTTTATGTCCTCCAATGGACCATAAATAAGCTCCATGAGCAAATGACCAGAAAGGACTGATGCTGTGCACACACACGCATTCTAAATACTGCTCTCAGGAAACTTAGCTGATATGTTTTATCATGTAATCATTTGCATACATGTGAAAGTACCTGACAGGAGTATAAATCTAATTGTGGTAGAAACTCCTACAGTGATGAATATACAAAAAATGTTTATTGAATGATTGAGTTGGTGGATGGATGTCAATAAAGACTTTATAAAAACTTAAGGGGTGAGAGAGAGGTGCTAGTAACTCTTGACAAAAGACATAAAACATTGACAGTGTGGAAATATAAAGCTCTCTGTTATTTCTCTTAGTCACTTTTGTGTTTTTCTCTTTCTTTTCTACAAGCTGTTATGTTAGCTGTAGAACAAATTATCAAAAACATAGTGGTTTGGGACGCCTGAGTGGCTCAGTTGATTAAGAGTCCAACTTCAGGTCAGGTCATGATCTTACACTTTGTGAGTTCAAGCCCCGCATCGGGCTCTGTGCTAACAGCTCAGAGCATAGAGTCTGCTTTAGATTTAGATTCTGTGTCTCCCTTTCTCTCTCTGCCCCTCCCTTGGTTGCACTCTGTATCTCTCTGTCTCTCAAAAATAAATAAACATTAAAAAACAACAACCAAGCGTAATGGCTTAAAATAGCACAAGTTTATTACTGTAGTTACTATGGACCAGGAGTCCAGGCACAAGTTAGAGAATTCTCTATAAGTTAGAGAATCTAACAAGTTAGGGTCTCATAAGTCTGCAGTTACAGTGATGGTCAGGGCAGAGTTCTCATCAGAGATTTGACTGGAGAAGGACTTACTTCTCAGCTCCCAAGCTCCATCAATTTGTGCCAGAATTTATTTCCTTGTGACTATAGAATTTATGGCAGCTTGCTTCTTCAAAGCCAGCAGCAGCAAATGGAAAAGACTCTAGCAAGATGAGTGCTATATTCTTATTTAATGACATACATGTAATCACATTATCCCATCACCTTCACCACATTCCATTGGTTAGAAGCAAGTCACAGGGCCCTCCCACCACCAAGCAGGCAAAGAGATTACACAAATGTATGAATTCCAGAAGACAGGAATCAGCAGAGTTCTGTCCCTTCAGTCTGTCTGACATGGTCTGAAGTCTGGCCCCCAATGATTCCCATCCCTCCTACATTCAATACACATACACCACACCCCAAGATTCCCAAGAGTCTCATCCCATTAGAACATCAGCTCCACAATCTCCTTATCCAAGGCAGACCCAGCTGGAGATGAGGCTCCCAGGTATAGTCTGTCAAGCGCAGCTTCTGTGACATAATCTTCTCCAACTGTGAGACTGTGAACCTAAAGAGACAAGTTATCTACATTAAAATACCCAACATACAATGGAGGAACAGGCATAAGAAAACAGTATAGATATTCTAGGTCAAGTCTAAAATGAAGGATTAAAAAGATTCACAGCAGTTTTGAAATCTGGCTGGTCAAGTAACTAGATCCCTGTAATATTTCTAGACATGGGAATAATTCTCTGTGGCTCTTGGCTCTGACCTCTGAGCTCTTGATTACATTTTCTGTGTCACCCTTCCTTTTTTATAAAAGGAAGCACATATTGGAAGCCCAATAGTTTACCAGCCTGCTTCTGGCCAGTAGAATTGGCAGTATTCAGCAGCCCTTTTAATTTGTTCTCTCTACCCCCTTCAGTTCATGCTAGCAGTGTTTCTGCTGGTCATTTTCTCAAGACCTTTGTGGATCTCCCATGGATTTTAGTAGAGTTCACTCCTTTAGACAAAAGCCATGCCCACAGATCTTTGTAAGATAACCCGTTCTCTATCTTTAGTTCCTGCAGAGGTGGCTGAGGCACACCACTCTCATGCCTTCCAGAAGCTCTATGGTTCAAGATCTGTGAGGCACACCCTTGGTATCTTGAAATTCAGATGACTGAATAATCTGACCTTCCGTTTCAGCAAAAGATTGTACAGTTGCACACTCAGCTTTTTTCTATGCCACACTTTTGGCAGCCATTTCTGACTTTCAGCATCTTTTACCATCTGGAGAGACTGGAAATTTTCAAAATTGTCAAGTTCTGGCTCCATTTTGTTTAACAGTTCTTTCCTCAATTTATCCCTTCTCTCACATTTTGCTATAAGCAGGGAGAAGAAACCAGGCAGCATCTTCAACACTTTGCTTGGAAACTCCTTAGCTAAAGAACCTAGTTCATCACTTAAAAGCTGTGCTTTCCACATAACTACAGGAGATAATTTTGCTAAGTTTTCTGCCTACTATGAAGCAAAGACCCCACTTCCTTTAATTTCTAATAACATATTCTTCACTTTCCTTTAAGTCAGTTCAAAACAATGATTTCTTTTATTATGCTCCTCTAAATCCTTCCAACCTCCATCCACTACCTGGCTGCTACCAAGGCTACTGCTCCATTTGTGGATATTTGTAAAGCAGCATTCCACTTCTAGGTACCAAAATCTGTGTTAGTTTTCTATTGCCAGGTAATAAATTACCACAGACTTAGCAGCCTAAAACAATACACATTTATTATCTCACTGTTTCTGCAGACCAGGAGTCCAGGCACAGCTTAGCTGGGTCTTCTGCATAATTAGGGTACCACAAGGGTTCAAATGAAGGTGTTGCCTAGGGCTGAGTTTTCATCAGAAGTTTGACTGGGGAAATATGATATCCTAATTTGTAATAAAACATATATGTGTGTATATATATATATATATATATATATATATATATATATATTTGGCCTTCATCCCTATTTCTGAAAAAGCTCCTAAACCTTTGGAATTTTCTAAATAATAAGTGATATTTGCTATTCATAACAAGCCCTTTCGACCATACCTGAGTTTATGTTAATGAGGTGATTTAGGAAATTCTGTAAGGATGGGGCTGGTTGTCAGGGAAACCAATTATGATTAAAGGATTAGGACTTTCAGTCCCACCCCTCAAACCTTCAGAGTGGGGAGAGGGGGTGGACACTGAATCAATCACCAATGGCCAATGATTTAATCAACCATACCTATGTAATAAAGCCTTCATAAAAACCCAGAAGGACAGGGTTCAGAGAGTTTCTGGATTCCTGAACACATGGAGGTCTAGGAGAGTGGAATGCCTGGCAAGGGCATGAAAGCTCCATGTCACTTCCTCCTTACCATGTCCTGTGCATCTCATCATCTGGCTGTTCATCTGTATCCTTTATGATATCCTTTATTATATAATACACTAGTAAACGTAAGTGTTTCCCTGAATTCTGCAAATCATTCTAGTATATTGTCAATCCCAAGTTGTGGGTTTGGGAATCCTTATTTACAACCAGTCGGTCAGAAGTATAGGTGACAATCTGGGACTTTCAATTGACATCTGAAATGGGTGTGTAGATGGGCAAATTCTTTTTTTTTTTTAATGTTTATTTATTTCTGACAGAGACAGAGAGATAGAGCATGGAAGGGGGAGTAGAAGAGAGAGAGAGACAGAATCCAAAGCAGGCTCCGGGTTCTGAGCTGTCAGCACAGAGCCCCATGTGGGGCTCGAACCCATGAACCATGGGATCATGACCTGAACCAAAGTCAGCCACCCAACCAACTGAGCCACCCAGGTGCCCCATGGATGGGTGAATTCTTGAGGGACTGAGTCCTTAACCTAGGGGGGCTGGTGGTACCTCCAAGTGAACAATATCAGAATCTAGTTAAATTATAGAACACCCAATTAGTGTTGCAAAGAATTGCTTGATGTGACACATCTGGTGTCAGAAACAAATTGTGTTAGTCATGCGAGAGTAAAGGAGAAACATGTGGGTTAGGGTTGGGGGGAGTTCCTTTTACTCTGTTTCCAAGCTTCCTTGAGCTGTTGGCAGAATTTATTTTCTTGTGGCTGTAGGTTTCACGGAAGCTTGCCTCTTCAAAGTTAGCAACTGAGAGAGAAAAAGAGACAGAGGCAGAGAGCTGGAGAGAGATTGGCTCTAGAAAGATGGGCAGTGCACTCTTTGGTAATCACCTGCATATAATCACAGATTCATCACCTTTGACACATTACGTTGACTAGAAATAAGTCATGGTCCTGCCAACATTCAAGGGGAGGGGATTACACAAAGGTATGAATTCCAGATCATGAGCTACCTCAGTGTTTATCTGCCACAGCTCTCTAAGACAAGGGGATCTATTCATATACGTATATATCCTTGGAAGATACCGTTTCTTGATACCTTAACTTTTCCACAGAGGTTTGTAAGTCAGCAGCGTTCTCCAGAACTAAGCTGAAGACTAAGAGTCATTTGGTAAGAAAAATTACATACACATATGTTTGCATTTATATGTGTTTGGATTTTGAGGAGACTAATGAGAATGTGAGAGGAGAGTCATTTAGTTGAGATAGAAAGGAAGGAAGGGCCCAGAGATTGCTTGGAGAGGGAGACAGCCCCCACTGGAAGGAAAAAGACAGAGGCAGTTCCCAGTAGAGAAAAGCCAATATGGTACTCTTTATGCGGTCGGGCTCTCATGCCACAACACCCCTGGTACTGTTCAGGATTTCCACCACTCCTTAGTTCTGACACTACCCATCCACAAAAAATATTAAAATTCATGTCTCCCCTAGTCTGACCCTAAAAACATTCATCCAGCCTGGTTTGCACTCCCTGTAACTGTCCCATCCTTCGGGCCTCTGTAAAGACACATCCACACCTTGACCCAAGCAGGTTAAATTACCGGGCCCATGTAGCCCAATTGGGCCTAAGCCTTCATTCCCACAAAGCACACTTCATACACCACAGGAGATCTTTCCTCCCTGACTGTCCACTTAGGCTGTCACAATAAAATACCATAGATGAGATGGCTTAAACGTTTATTTTTCTCGACGGTTCTAAAGGCTAGAACTGTCCAAGATCAGGGTGCTTGTACATTTGTTTGTGCTGAGACCTTTCTTCCTAGATTGTAGATGGCCACCTTCTCACTAGGTGCTCACATGGCTTCTCCTCTCTTTGCAGGGAGTGAAAGAGAGGGAGCTTTCTGGATCTCTCCTTATAAGGACGCTAATCCTATGGGATCAGAGCCCCACCCTTATGACCTCATTTAACTGTAATTACTTCCTTCAAGGCCCCATCTCCAAATATAGCCACGCTGGCAGTTATGGCTTCAACATAGGAATTTGGGTAAAGGTGAGACACAAATAGTCTATAATATGGACCATGAAGGCTGGGCTTCAACCCCTCTAAGACCACTTGCTGTGGACTCAAGAGAATGAATCTCTGAGTTACACAGCAAAACTAGACATCCGGCAGGAGAAGGCTCGAATTCTCCTTCAGTCCAGGGAAGCTCTGCATTTGTTGTTTTTAAGGGAGGAGGCCTCCAGATACTTAATTTAGGAAACTTGCCACAAGACAGACAGATACAGCCAAAGGCCAGATATAGCCTGGACTAGAGTTGTCTCACCAGAGTCTTAATTCATTTCAGAAAGTGTTTATGTTTCAAAACCTCACCGTGTTAGTATTAAGTCGAGATCAATGACCATTGCCAAGGGCAAACCTTGAATTACCACTATCATTGCTTTTATGTCTTTCATTACACTGTCATTATTAATTTTGATATATGGGGATTGGTGTACAAGTCTAAACCTCTATGCTCGATGGTACACTTCTTGAAGTCAGGACTCCCTTTGTTATTAACCCATCTCTGTCCCAAACTGCCCAACAGAGTAAAATGCACAGAGACAAATCTCTCTCTCTTTTCTTTTCTCGTCTTGTCTCTTCTTTTCTTCCTTCCTTCCTTCCTTCCATCCTTCCTTCCTTCCTTCCTTTCTTTCTTTCTTCTTCTTTTTTTTTTTTTTTTTGGTTGTACAAATAATAAAAGTAACAGTCAACCAAGAAATCTACGGCCTAATAAGACATTTAAACTTTATAATCCCTCAAATTTCAAATTCACTTTCTGTTAAAGACCTTAGATTCTAAGAAGAAAGAGGCCTTGCTAAACAAATTAGGAGTGCAAACAAAAGGGAGGAATGTTTTTAAACCTATTTTAAGAGAACAAAATGCTTTCAAGTGCTTTAGAGCTATTTTTACACAACTGGGATCATTGAAATATCAGTGGAGACAGCTGCCAGTGGGCAAGTGCTTCGATAGTTGTTCTCATTGCAAACGCTTCTTACCCGCCATACTTATCCCTTCCTCTGGCAAGCAGAGCTTCCCTTGAAGTAGGCAACTTCAAAGAGGCAGCACAGTGCATGGGCAAGTCCTCAGACTGCTCATCAGAAAAACCAGGAAATGAATCTGATGATACTCAGAAAGTCAAAAATAATAGGAACAGCTTCCACTCAATGGGCCTTTGTCATTTGGGTTGACCCCTAAGGACAATTTCAGGTCTGCCCATCTCAGGATACAGAGCCAGCAGGCGTGGGTTTCACTATTCCCTCCCTCTGTCACTTCCCCACTTCTTAGCTGTGTGACTTGAAACAATTTACCTGCTCTCTCTGACCTTCAGTGTCTGTCTAGATCTGTCCTTCCAGCTTGACGAGCACAACATGAAGGTCAAATGAGGAAATGAGGTAATCAGTAGGTGAGCTCTTTGTGAACTGTAAAAGGATATGCAGATATTCATTCTGTATTTCAAAGCATCCCATCAGTCATGTTATGATTTTATTAGCATAGGCCATTTCCCACAAGCTAGTACAGGCCATAGGATTTGGACAAATTGTGTTCGCACATCCCATACACATCTGATTATTGGGTCCTTATGCAGACATGCTATGAAGCAATCTGCTGTAATAGTTAATAGTACCCTATTAAAAGCAGCTAGGCCTGGATTTGAATCACACTTTTGAATTTACTAGTTAGGATTTTGGAAAAGACACCTGACCTCTCCTAGTCTCAGTCTTGTAATCTGCAAGGCAGCATTGAATATTAAAAGAAAAAAAAAGAAAAAGAATACCTACATTAAGGACTGATCATTGTACCTCCCCCCGCCCCCAGATTCACATGTTGAAGCCCTAACCCTCAATGTGATGGTATTTGGAAATGAGGCCTTTGGGAGACAACTTGAAATAGATGTGGTCATGGGCTGGGGCCCTCACAAGGGGATTAGTGCCCTCAGTAGGTGACCAAGCTCCTAGGCTCTCCTACCCTGCTTCCTCCCCTTGAACTTATAGTCCTGGGGTAGCAGCAGCTTCTGGTATCCTGCATTGCCTCACTGTCCCCCGCTGGCTTCTCAACTTTTCTAACACTTGCATAATTAATATATTGGTTGAAATCTCTCTGTTTTCAATATTCAGAGTGACTGCCATCTTTCTGTTACTTTCTACTCTAGCAGGTTATGTTAGTATGCTGGGGCCACCATAACAAATAACTTTGACCCTGTGGCTCAAACAGCAGATATGTCTGACCACTGGAAGTCCAGGAGGAGGGTGCCAGCATGGTCCAGTCTGGTGACAGCCCTCTTCCTGGTTTACAGAAGGCTGCCTTCTCGCTGTGTGCTCACATGGCAGAGAGGGAGAAGAAAGACAGGGAGAGACATAAGGGGAGTAAGGGAGGGGGACAGAGGGAGAGAGGGAGAGCAAACTCTCTTCTGGGATTAATGTTAATTAACTGGGGATTAATATTAATTATATTTCTGTTCTTGGTTATTTAATGGAATCTTTTATACAAAATAACTAACTTATTGCATAGTTATAACATGGTTCAGCTAGTGGAGGATCTTACTCATTATATTAGGCATCCTGAGTGCCATCAGATGTGATCTTATTTAATTCCAAATAATTCATGCTGTTTTCCATTCTCCTACCTATCTGCCCCTAGTGGGTCTTTGCCCCTAGCCCCAAGGAGTATCTGGATATTGGGTTTAGAACTTGGCCCTTCCTAACCTAGCTCCAGCCTAAATGTCTGGGGAAAATGCCCCATCGTCAGTCCACAGTGAACCCTATGCTGTAAGTACAGACAAATACCTACAGTTCCCAGAGCACCCAGTCTGTCATATGTCCCTGAGACTTTTCATGCTGTCCCTTTATTTCATGCTCATGAAATAAAGCATGTAATCCTCTTTGAAGCCTTGAGCTTGGATCATTAACAACTAATCACTTCCTCCTCCATGTCCCTACTGTCCCCTTTGCTCCTAAGATTACTGTAGAGATTATATGGTCCCATATTGGTTCATAGGGTATACATACTCTCCCCAGCGCTAGCCAGGAGCTCCTGGTCAGTGGTTCAGCATCCACAATCTAGAGGCTGAACCCTGGATGAAAAGCTCCATGCAGTGTGAAGTGAGCACCTAAAGCCCAAAACACTTAAGTCCTTGTCTGAGCTCTGCTGCTTCCTAGCTGTGAATTTAAGCAGGTGAATTCATCTGTGAGCCTCAGTTTTCTCTCTAGCAAAAATGGGGACAGGAAGTGCCAACTATGTCTTAGAGTCATTTTAAGAATTGGAACACCTGGGTGGCTCTGTCTCTTAAGCATCCAACCTCAGCTCAGGTCATGATTTCGCAGTTCAAACATGGGTTTGAGCCCTGTGTTGGTCTTTGTCTGGAGCACAGCATGGAGCCTGCTTCAGATTCTGTGTCTCCCTCTCTCTCTGCCCCTCCCCTACTCATGCTATCTCTCCCTCTCAAAACAAAGTCAACATTAAAATAAAATTTTTTTAAAGAATTAAATTAGATAATCCGTATCAAGTGCTGGTGGCTGTAGGAGGTTTTTACCAAAACCGATCTCCCTTCTTTTTCTTTCTTTCTTATAGCTGACTTCCAGGCAGTGAGGCCCAGAAGTCATGTCAGGCCTAGTGCAGAGGTGAAGGGCCAGACAGTACGTATTTTGAGTTTTGTGGCCCATGTTTGGTCTCTGTCACACATTGTTTTTGCTTTATGCATTTATATTTTTTATGTAACTCTTTAAAAATGTAAAAACCATTCAACAATCGAAAAACTGGCCAGAGGGCTGGGTTTAACCTACCATGGGTGCAGTTTGCCAGGATACTGCTGGAGAAGCCGCAGAAACTTACCTGGCCTTGACTTGCAACTTCCCCTTACTGCTTCCTTTCACCTTTTGCTTTTCTTCTTTTTAATTTCCTTTCATTTTACCCATGGCCTTTCAGTGTAGGAGTTAAGAACCCAAAGTGTGCAATCAGACAGGCCTGGGTACAAATCCCGGCCACACTGCCAACCAGGTTAGCAACTGTGCCCCTGAGACTGAGTTCCGGCACCTTTGCCATGACTCTGTGTAAACCTCCTCAGCGAGCCCGTGAGAAGTTGAGAAAGAGGCTGGCCACACAGTGGATTGCTGGAGTCAGCTACAAAGTCTCCTGAGAGCCTATTGTTGAATTCTGAGGAAATGGGCAAGCCAGCTCCTTCCCCACTGGTAGCTCCAGTCAGCCCCAGTGAGATACTGATTCTGCACAATCTGCAAACACCACCGATCAGCCTTCTCCTTCACTCCTGTTGCTTCTTTGGCTCTCCCTGTGCCCAGCTCTACGCTGTGAGGAATTCATGATACACCAGGGGGATCCTGATACAGGAAAACACGCTCTCCCAGGACAATCACAACAATAAGGTCTTCGCAATTCACACACCCACTGAGCCACGTTGTGTTTGCAGGCTCCATGTTGTGCCCATTCAGTGAACACCAGTCATGTTGAAGAGCATTTGGTTTTCACAAGGGGGATTGAGATTTTCCTGTATATGCTGACAGAGGGGAGAGTGGATTGCCCTGTGACTTACCAAAATGCAGAGATCCCAGGAGGCCACCAGCCAGATGGAAGCAGGTAGAGTTTATGAAGATGCCATGTAAAACTGACAGCTTCTGTTAATAAACCCCAGAAAAGAAAGAATTGGGGAGGAGAAGCACTTCACTAAGCTGAATGGACATTTCAGACTGGAAATCTCCTGGGCGATTTTCTTCTTATGGCAGGGCGTTGAAGGTTTAATTACCTTTGTGTATGTGGGTAGTCTAAAATATTCTTCCTTTATTTTGACTTAGAATCTTTGGGGTTCATTATTTGATCCGGAAGATGAAGGTACCCGATTTAAATTAGTTTTGGAAAACCTTTTGCTTTGTTTTGTTGGATTTGCTTTCATTCATGTTAACAAACTATTGAATCCCCCGTGACCTAGGAGTTCTGTTTGGCTTCCAGCCACCACAGACCAGAGAGAAGAGTGCTTTCAAGCAGATAAAACTTTATTTCAGTGTAAAAAGAAGACAGTCCAGAGCTTTCTTGAACTGGTGAGACAGTCTAGGACTGGAGTGACAACTCTTTCTATTTTTGTTTTCTTTTAACCATAGCTTCATCATCAAAGTTCTTTCATGGCCAAAATGACCACCAAAGCTTATTTGCCATATTCACATTCCTGGCTGAAAGGAGGAAAAAAAAAAAGAACTGTATAGGCACTTCTTTGGAGATTTCCCAGAATTCTCTCCCAAACTCGGTGTCATTGACCATCCCTAGCTGTGAAGGAAGCTGAGAAATGCAGCCTTGAATCTGAGCTCATTGCCACCTGAAATACAGTCTGGGCTCATGCACTAACAAGAAGTCAGAAGGATTATTGGGTGGATAAGCAGTAGTATCTGCCATAAATAGCTCCTTTGTTCAAATTTCTTTTGTGTGTGTGTGAGGGGGGGCGGTTATATGGTTGTAGGTATGTGAGTGGTGTGTATGTGTGTGTATGTCTATATGTGTATAGTGGGTATGTGTTTGAAGTGAGAGTGTGTTTTATTTTTTTATTTAAAAATGATTTTTTTACATTTATTTATTTTTGAGAGACAGAGAGAGACAGAGTGTGAACAGGGGAGGGGCAGAGAGAGAAAGAGACACAGATTCTGAAGCAGGCACAAGGCTCTGAGCTGTCAGCACAGAGCCCAACGCGGGGTTTGAACACACGAACTGTGAGATCATGACCTGAGCTGAAGTTGGATGCTCAACCAATTCAGCCATCCAGGTGCCCCAAAGAAAGAGTGTGTTTTAAAATAAGAAAGGAATTAGAGCATTCCCTAACTCAGAGAATGTGCAATCCAGTCCAGTCAACAAAACTCACACATAAATACACACACATACACACACACATACACATGTACAATCTTATGCAGAGCAAGCTCTTAAGAGGTGAAATAAATGATTAAGGAAGTAAAATCAAACAGCCATGGAAACACTATGTTAATTTATGCTGTCAGTGCTCTGGAGCATGTCATATCTAAGCTCCATGCTTGGTTTCTCCCAGTTTGGTCCAGAATTTGTGTGAGCATATTTGTGTGCATGTTTGTGAATGTACTCATTCTTTTTGTAAAGATGGAAGTTGATGGAAAATAAAATGAGAAACTCTTTCCCAACTTCTATTCTTCTCCTTCGTGCTCTGATTATGTTGAACAACAACAACAACAACAAAAACATTGCAATGCCATTATATTGTATTTATCTATGCATTACTATTATATTCTGCATTTGTATATTGTATTTGTGCATTGTAATTGTGTGTGTATTATTAACGTATTTTGTATATTTCATTTGTATTATATTTGTATTGTATATTGTATTTATGTATGTATTGTTATTCCTTGTGTCTTTTTTGAAACAAAAGATTTGAGACCTATAGAGAAACATAAAAACAAGCTTTAAAAATCAGAAAATGGGAATGAAAAGAAAACCATCAAAAGGGGAGGGCAACATAGGGAGTGATTAAGAACTTGGATTTCAAGACTTAATTTCAACACAGCTCCTCTCCTTATTAGAAGTACAACATCATGCAAATGACTTAATGTTCCTGTACTTTTATTATTTACCTGTAGAATGGGAATCGTAATACCTACCTCAGCTAGATTAAATGAATGTGTATGTATAAGACTTGGAACAGTACCTGGAACATAGTAAGAGACAAATGCATTTGTTGTTTTGTTATTATTAGCACACTAGGAAAACAAGATGAAGTCAAGATAGAGACAATATTCAGAAGATATACAATTAAGACTTGTTACGACATCTTCACTGTTATCACAGTGCTGCCATGAAGTTCTACTTTTTCATGTCTTTCTACATGTCTATAAAATCAGGATGGTATCACCTACGTCGTATGGTGTTCATAAGGATCAAATGGTATGGTGTCTAGCACAGTACCTGACAGACAGTTGGTGCTCATTACATATTTTCTCTATTTTCCTTCCTCCCTTTGACTCCTCTCTTGGTTCAGGATGAGTCCCACTTTTCACCCTGAGCCTCATGGATCACTGACTTCATCTAACACAGAAATCAGGAGCAGCCTTCATTTGCTTCACTTTGTTATCTACACACCAAGCCAGGTACCCCTGGCACCCAGTGGGAGCTTGATATGATTTGAATTAATGTACAGTCAACCAAGGCAAAATAAAGGCAAGCTGCATGAACAATACATCAAGTCAAGGGCAGGACTGGAAAGGAGGATACTGCATGGGATTTAAGTTTTTACCATGACTTCTCTTATTTCATTGGTCTTTGGTAAAAAACAGGAGCCACACACCTCCTTCTCTGTGCTTGACCAAAGAAGCCTGACTGAGAAAGTACTTTCTTCTCACTTTTTAAAAAAGGTTTATTTATTTATTTGGGGAGAGAGAGGCAGAGACAGACAGAGAGAGAAAGAGAGAGAGAGAGAGAGAGAGAGAGAGAGAATCATAAGCAGGCTCCATGTTGTCAGCACAGAGCCCAACACAGGGCTTAATCCCACAAAGCATGAGATCATGACCTGAGCCAAAATGAGGAGTCAGTTGCTCAACTGACTGAGCCACCCAGGCTCCCTGCTTTCTTCTCATGTTTTTGTTATAAACATTAAATTGCATGTCAGCGAAGCATAAAAGAAATGGTTCCCTTAAACTTTTTACCAAGGGAAAATTATCAACAATTCAGCCATTAGACTGATCTTTTTGCCTTTTGGAGCCCACCTGACAACCTGAGAGAGGTTCTCTGTGCTTCCTTCAGCATGTGTTCCCAAAGAAGCAGAGACAAGAGCTTCTGATCTCATATCCTCAAACAGTGGTGAGAGGTTCCTGAAAATCTGTGATCAAGAGGACCGTGTCTGGGGCTATTAGCACCTTTCCCAGAAACTCAGACTTGCCCGGAAATACTGTTCACTGCCAGATACCATGGCAATAATAATCATAATTGTCAATCATTGGGAGTTTACCCTACCCCTGGCATGGGGTTTAACAACTACATACTCTGTCTGGTTTAGTCATCCCAAAAGCTGTATGAAGTAGGTAATACTATTATCAATATTTTGCAAGTAACAAAACTCAGAATGGCTGAGTCACCTGCCCAAGTTCACCATTAGTTAAATGCTAGAAAGAGAATTGGAACCCAGGATAGGATTTATTTCACCAGCTAGTGCCTCAATGCCATGACTGATGGGTAGACAGAATGTGCATGGGAACCTTGTTAGCTTGGTATGAATTCAATTTTCAGAAGAAGACAGTGGAGAGTGAATGCTCAGGGCACATGGCACACTTGAGTGTGCAGATCTGGATGGCAGTTAGGAGACAAGCTGAAAGCCCTGAGCCCAGGGGGAGTGTGAGAAGAAACCAGGCAGGCAATGGTGTGGGAAGAGGAGGTAAAGGCACTCGTTCATTGCTAAAATCCATAAGTGTTATCCCCAAGTACGCCAGATGCTGGGAATAGTGGTGATTGGGGGAGAAAGACATGGTCGCCACCCTCATAGAGTTTACAGTCAAGTGCTCAGAGACATATTATTGACAGAATCCTACAAACAATTGTAGATCATAGCTGTGATTCATGAGTGCTTCAAAGGGGGAGGAATATGGTACCGTGAGATCTAGATTATGAAGAACTTTGGATTCTGGGATCCACATCTTAGCAACTCAACAACTCCTACCTCATTTGCAAAGATTTCCAATGCAGGCAAATGTCATTTCTGGGACTCTTTGGGGATTCAGAAAACTCATAGAAACTAAGCCAGTCAGTCACCATCTCTGCAAAGAAAGGAAAAACTCTATGTATCTGGCCATAGACTGGCTAAGCTCTTCTCATGGAGGCAGGCTCAGGGTGAGCTCACATGCAAATACCCAGGGAATGCTGACAGGAGAAATATTCAAGAAAACAATGTTGGGGACAACTGTGCCCCCACAGACAGCTGGGCATTTATCCAAATAATATGATCTTCTCTTACAGGCTTCTGGAGACAAGCAGAAGAGCAGCATTGGCCAGAAATCACACAAATTTGCCTGACTTTACCTGTTCCAGGGAGATTGCCTCCAAAACACCTGCATGCAAATTATTTCAGGCTGGTGCTGACTGAAAATACAGTTCTGCAGATAAGGTGTCTCCAATCCCATGATTTAAAATCCTACCAGAAAAGAGGCCCAGGGAAATTGCATTAAACAGCACAAATGGTTTAGGAAGTAGGTCAATCTGTGAACGAAGTATTTACAAAGCACGCGAAGCGCAAGCCTCCGAGGGCATCCATAACCTGCTGAGTCCTCATCCCCTGGCATCTCTGTATATTCAGGGATCTGACCTTCTTCCCCCTTCCACTGAGCCCTCGGTCGCTCATGCCATGTCAATGCCAACTGCCCCTGCATCTTCACCTTCTCTGAATTTTCCCTTTGCCATGTGGCCTTGGTGCATGGCTCAGAAAGGTGTTGTCCACTCTCTTCTGTGTGCATGGTGCCTCCCAAGCGGGACAGTACCACATCTATGCCTCACCCTGGGGCATTCTGGAATCCTGGCTTTCATAAGCAAAGGCTATTTTTTTGTCTCTCACACTGAATTCTTTCTTCCTATTGTTACTGCAAGATCATCATCTTGGGGCACATGGATGGCTCAGGCAGTTGAGTGTCCGACTTCAGCTCAGGTCATGATCTCATGGTTCATGGGTTGGAGCCCGGTGTCAGGCTCACTGCTGTCAGCACAGAGCCTGCAGGCTGCGTTGGATTTTCTGTTCACTTTCTCTCTCTGCCCTACTCTGCTTTCTCTCTCTTTCTCAAAAATAAATAAACATTTTTAAAAGAAGATCATTATCCTCCTACCTTCAAAATCCCCGGGTCCTTTAAGCACCCCACTGCTCCTTGTTCCTCTTAACGACCAATCAACGTGCTCCCATGCCCATGAGCTCCCATATCCGTGATGACTCTACAGCAGACTGTCTCCCATTCTTCTGAGCTAACTCCTGTCAGCATATTTTGCATCTTCACTATCTACATGCATAGTGCATCCATCACTCTGCCCAACCAGTCCCTCAACTTCCTCACTTCCAAGGATCTATCCTTTCATCCACTTCGTTTTGTCCAAACCCATCATCATGCCCTTCACCCTGTGGTCCTCTCTAATAGCTCAGTTACAAGGGCCCTGTTTTCTAATTACTAGTTCTTATATTTCTAGTTCACTTCCTCTAAAGACTCTGACCCCCCCAAATTATTTAACCCCATCAAGATGACCAATCCATGAGTGCTACAATCAGTCAACCTAGTGACGTCCTCCTTCCCTCCTTAACTAGTGAAGAGTTCATGGTCTGTTATTATAATCATTTCCTTGTAAACACTCTTCAATCAGCAGCCTCCTTCCTTCTGAAGCATCAACCACGAGAAGTCCAAACCTGATTAAACCCTGTTATCACTTACTCCGGGCTTGCAAAGCCCAGAGCTGACTGTTTCTAGATTACACACACACACACACACACACACACACACACAAACACAGTAGGATCACAAATCTCAAATAGACCCTAAAGTAGACAATCTACCATTTTCCATTCTTCAAAAAAAGTTTCTCATTTTTTTCCCCTCTCCTCAAATTTCATGCACCTGTGTTCTTCCACCCTTGACCTTGTCTTCTGTTTCACCAAGAAAATAGAAGCAGACACTAAACAAAAACTCCCTTTCCTTCCCATACCTTCGCTTCCAAGCTGCCTGTGCTGGGGACTTTGTTCTTCCTCGTGTTCATTTGGATAAGTGGTGCCTGCTACTGGCAGAGGTGAGAGCTCTCCTCTGCCCTGGTTCTTGACCTGTCTTTCTCCTGCAATCAGCTCCTGTAACTATCCCTTCTCTCCCCTGCATTATGGCTCTTTCTCTCTCTACTAATTCATCTCAGTCAGCACAAAAGCATGCCCTAGTATATCTCTGCTAAATAATGAAAAAGTTTAATCCTGCATTTCTTCCAACTGTTGCCTCATCCCTGTGCTTTCCCGCGTAGCAAGCTTCTTGAGTTGATTATAGTCACTGCTCCCATGGCTCTCCTTGCAATGTCTCCCCTGCTCACTGCACTAGGGCCTTGCATCCTTACTGAACCACTAAGCCTGCTCTTCTTGAGGTCAACGATGACCCCATGCTGTTGAACCCTGAGATTATTTGTCTGTTAGCTTATTCTCCAAATCAGAAATATTTGACATAATTGGCCACTATCTTCTCCTTGAAACGTCTTCTTTTGGCTTCTGTGACTCCACCCTCACAAAATAGCACCACTGGTAGCTCGAGCTAATAATAATATTATTATTCATATAATAACGTAATATAATTATAAATAATTAATACAATATCCTACAATTAATATATAATGTATAATTAATAATTAATATAATAATAATAATCTAGGTGCTATCCTTGATTCTTTCCATTTCCCTTCTCCCTACCTCAATGCCATCAGCAAATCCTGTTTATACTACTTTCAAAACAAGTCTTGAATCCATCCATGCCCCCACCTCTCCATCACTACTGATACGTGATACAAACTCCCTGCATCTCTTCCTGGGAAGCTTGGAAGGCATTTTTCTCCCTCTGCTTTTGCCCCTTTCTATTCTGCACGCATTAGTCAGAGCAAGATTTTGTAGTCAAAAATTGTATCACATGTCTCCCTGCTTAAAGCTCTTTGGTGGCTTTCCATTACACTCGGAAACTAACACTAAGCTGTTCAGAGCCCTGGATGATTGGCCCTGCCTACATCTCTGACTTCATTTCACTCCTTCCTCCCCACCTCACCCACTAATCTTCAACTGCTTGAACTTTCAGTTCCTCTGACAGGCCAAGTTTGCTCCTGCCTCAGGCCCTTTGCACTAGCTGATTCCTCAACCTGGTCTGTGCCTCCCCTCTACACTTTCATATTTTCATGACTGCTCTGTCTTATTAGTCACAGCTTAAATGCCAATTTGCTAGAGAAAGCTTCCTTGGCCACTCAAACTAGAGGCTGTATTAATTGCCTCTACTTCTCTAAGTAGCACTTACTACTCTGATATTTTCTTTGTAATTTTTTTTAAATTTTTTTAATGTTTCATTTATTTCCAGGAGACAGAGAGAGAGACAGCGTGAGCAGGGGAGGGTCAGAGAGAGAGGGAGTCACAGACTGAAACAGGCTCCAGGCTCTGAGCTGGCAGTCAGCACAGAGCCCGACGCGGGGCTCGAACCCACGAACCGTGAGATCATGACCTAAGCAAAAGTCGGATGCTTAACCGACTAAGCCACCTAGGTGCCCCTGTAATTTTATCTATTTCTGTATCATCTGTCTCCTCCTACAAGAATACAAAGCATCAAGAGTACAGGGGCTTCTTTTGTATTGTTTACTCATGTATGCCCATTACTTAGAATTGTGTCTAGCACTTAATAGGACCTGTCAATAAATATGCACCAACTGAATGTGCGTGATGACTACACTGTACTGTGATTAGATATTGTGTGAAAATGATATTAAAAGTGACCCTTTAAAAGCTTAACTTTATCTTAAACCTACCTCTGATATCGATAGCCTTATCAACTACTACTATAGGCTTCCTGAAAGCAAAGACCCTGATTTTTATTTCTTATTTCGCATCACACCTACCACCCTATTAAGCTTACAGCTGGTGCTAGGCATATAATGTGTTGATTATGCAGTCTGAAAATAATTACTAAACAATGCAAGGCAGTGTTGTTACACTTGACCTATTTGGAACTATGTATCTGACAAATATCTTTAGTAGTTACATAGCCAGGAATCAGAGTTGCTACCAAGAAATAGACAAACAGAACCCAGAAAACTCAAAATAGAAGTCACAAAACGACATGTTCTAAAACATGCAAATTACAAAGAGCAAAGCTCTTTACTCAGAGCCCTCTGTTTATTCCTTTATGGAAAGCTTAAGCAGATTACTTGATTTCTAGTTCTGCCTGATACTATTCATTAATTCAGCAAGTATTTTTTGAGCTGCTTCTATGTACTAAGCACTTGTGTCAGGTACTAAATAGAAATCCAATAATGTATAAAATAATAATGTATGTCCTCATAAAGATTGTAATATAGGGGAGAAGATAGACATAAATATTTTAAAACATATAAATTAATACATAATTACAAGATAAGATAAATGTCATAATGGAAAGTACAGGGTAGAAACTGTATCAGTATTTTTTTCTCTTAAACACTTTTCATTATAAAAATATTATAATATGTTAAAAACAGGGGTGCCTGCATGGCTCAGTCAGTTGAGCATCCAACTTCGGTTCAGGTCATGATCTCACAGTTCATGGGTTCGAGCCCCACATCAGGCTCTGTGCTGGCAGCTCAAACCCTGGAGCCTGCTTCAGATTCTGTGTCTCCCTCTCTCTCTGCCCCTTCTCTGTTCACACTCTGTCTCTCTCTCTTTCTCAAAAATAAATAAACATTAAAAAAATGTTAATGTTAAAAACAGAAAAGATGTTATTATGAAATGTTATACATCTTACAAGAAGATACAACAACTGCTTTCTATGGTAGAATTTAGAAACCAAGACAGAAATTATAAAAAATGACAGCCAGCATCCTCATGGTAAGGAGGTTATATTTTTATAACCAAATATAGAAAGTAAAACAAAACAAACAGGCAAAAGAAAACACTTCAGTCTCAGGTTACTTTTAGTGGATAGTCCTATTAATGCAAACTAGGTTCCAAAGGAAATGTCATATTGGAGGCCAGTACTATGTCTAAGGTTTCCAGTGAGGATCCTAAGCCATCTCACGAAGTAAAGTATAATCTAGAATATGTTTGAAGAAGAAATAGTAATATATATTAGAAAGATATTCATCTAAAAGTTTTAAAACTTTATGAATCGTGCTTTCTGTGTTCTCTTGAAGAAATCTATTAATTACCCAAAAATTGTAAAGGAATTCTCCCAGAAACGTTATGGTTTTTCTGTGAAACTTAGGTCCACGATCCATCTCACATTATTTTTATGACTAGAAGGAGGTGGTGGTTGAGCTTCTTTTTCTTTCCATATAGGTATCCAGCTGCTGCAGGAGCATTTGTTCTAAAAAGACCTTCCTCCCCCCCCCCCGCCCCCCCAGCAAATTGTCTTGGCATCCTTGCCCCTCCCTATTTAATTGTGAAGCGCTAATACAGTGGACCTTAAGTTCTCTCCATATAGGTATCCAGCTGCTGCAGGAGCATTTGTTCTAAAAAGACCTTCCTCCCCCCCCCCCCCCGCCCCCCCAGCAAATTGTCTTGGCATCCTTGCCCCTCCCTATTTAATTGTGAAGCGCTAATACAGTGGACCTTAAGTTCTCTCCGCATTGGCATGGTTTTTTGACCAAGAGGCTTCACTGTAGAGTATTGGGTATTAAATCAGCTTTTAGCTGGGGATTGTCCTGAATGTGGAATCTGCAGTTCTTAATTCTGGAGTCGTCTAGTTTCTTTAGAGAAAGACTCATCCTCTTGACTCACAGACTAAGGCAGATCTCAGCGTTCCAGCAGGTAGGTAAGAGAAGGAATATTGGGGGTATCACCATTCAGTGTGAACTCTCTGCTCGTCTTTCAATTTCTCCTTTTTGATTTAATTTCACCAGTGAAGAAATCTTCTATCTCTTGGGTTTGGAGAAGTAATCAACATCTAACTATGAGATGGCAAGTACTGTTCTAACTATTCTTTGACAGATTTCTAACCAAATACCCCTGTTTTTAGTCCACATTATTATCCTCACCTAACCCTTCAGCCTTTCCAAGGACCTTAAGGACCACAGGGCTTGCTTATGTTTGGTGTTTCCCTTTGGAGAGTCATGGCTTCCCGTACTCTGCAAAAGTTCTTGCCATATTCAGATATTATGTAGGTACATCACACAAGTCTGCCAGTTTCACTGAAGATGAGGTTTTCATTATTATTTATTTTGTAAATGTTTATTTATTTTGAGAGACAGACAGACATGGTGAGTGGGGGAGGGGCACAGAGCGAATCCCAAGCAGGCTCCGTGCTGTCAGCACAGAGCCCCACTCGGGGCTCGAACTCACTACCAGTCAGATCATGACCTGAGCTACAATCAAGAGGCAGACACTGAACCAACTGAGCCACCAAGGCGTCCCTCATTATTATTTCTTATCGTTTTTGTTATTTTTGTATATGTCTGAGGGAAATGGAAAATGGTTTTTGGTCCACCACTTACCAGCAAAAATCATAATTGATAGAGATGATTGGGCTTGGAGGGTAATGAATAAGAAGATCTGGCTGTGATTCAGATGTGCTTTAGAGGTTCGTTCTGCAAAGGGGTCGGGACTAGTCAGAGAGAATATCGCCATGAAGACTCTGGGATAGGAAATACCTCTGATAGTTTATAAAAAGGGCTATCAAGAGAGACCAGAGAACTGAGTGGTCAGAGAATCCATTTGGACAAGTGATCACAAAAAGCGATCAAGAGTGAAATACAAAATGACCAACTACTAACAAAAAAGGGTAAGTGTCTTACTTGTTTCCCTAACTCATCTCCTCTTACACATCCACAAGCTATTATTTCCCTGCCATGTGGGTCATAGGTAAGAAGCAGGCTGCAAGCTCAGCTAAAGTTTTAGAAGATGCAAAGTGGATGGCTCTCAGTCCAGTGTAACCCAGGGATCAGACCCAGAGTCAGAAGAGAGAAGAGAGAATCGGTCTGCTGGAAACTGGTGGGAAGGGAATGCCAAGGGTCAACTCATACGGTACATTATTAAACATTCTGGGAGACTCATCCTAGAAGAAAGTGGGCTCCAAAACCTCAACTGATTAAAGAAATTAAAGAATAAATAGTTGCAGGCAGAATCACCACAACAATGGTCTCTGATAACAAAGGCCTTCTAGAAATTCTCACTGTATATATATATTTATATATATATATATAGATATAAAGCTGTTCCCATTTAATATTAGATATTAACAAATTTCTTAGTGTAACTTGTCATAGGAATACTTGTCCATTGTGCCAGCTATTCCTAGGGAGGCTTAGTGCTGATTAGATTCTTTTAAGATGGAAACATTTCCATTGGTGAAAAGTACCTTCCTTAATGGTCAGTTTAGTAAATATATATAATTTAATACATATATATATATATATAGGCATATATGCATAGAATAAGTGAAGAAATCTTTTTCTTAAAAACATTAATAATGATTACAAATAATTTGATTCTTCTGAAGTGTTTCCAACACCAGATGCAAATTTAATGAATGAGTTTTGAGCATTTCAAATCCCATAAGCTGCACAACAAGCCATATAAGAGTACAATTATCACATAATAAATATCACACTAATATTTAATCCTGTCCTAAAGGATCAGTATATGGGTTTCATTAATTTCTTCACCATTTCTATATTTATCCTTCTATCTTCCTAGGTTATGATTCTATTTGGATACGTTCCTAGCATTTCAGTAATATGTTTTCACATCTTCCCAAGGCTGCAAGAATCATTCCTGATACAAAGAAAAAGAAAACAAGCTTACAGGACATGGCTTATCTCCTAAGACTCAGGACTTTGTTATTTCTCCCAAAGGGCTTCAAACTCAAGCCACTGCTCATCAGACAGGTCTTCCTTTCTTTTTTTCTTTCCTAGTTAAATTTAACTTGTTACATCCATGGGACTTTTTAGGTCCACTTTTGGCCATAGGTTCTACTGGCTTTGTGTCGCCTCACAACATAATACATTATTTAAGCCTGGCTTGGCCAGCATTACAAAAACCATTGTTCTACCTTTGCAATGTATACCTCTGACTTGTTAGCATCATAAAAACATGTATACTCTTTATTAATATTCTATTGTAATTTAATAGGATCTATCAGAGTTTTATTTCCTATGAAATGAGAAGCAAAGTTCGCAGACTTATCTTTTCTCTTGAGGACATTTAGTTAGATTATCTTATTGGAACACAAAGTTGGATGTGCTTTCTGTTTGGTTATAGTGTGTGGTCACTGGCTCTATTTACTTTCTCAATCCTCTTTCGACTTGATTATTAGGTTATACCACCAACGCTGATCAGTGCTTCGTGTTCTTGCTGTAGTACCAAGAGTATACCTCTACTTGGTATACTCACAAGTAACCCCTTCTTGTTCACACAAATAGAAACCATTGCATACTTATACTTTAGGAACAGCCATATACTTAACATAAGATAGAATACGTATTCTATTCTCTTTACTTGTAAGTTGTCACCTTCATCATTTCAATACCAATTCTGATAACTTAAAAAAAATATTCTATTTAGTTGTGTAAATAAAAAACATTCCAGAACCTCCCTGATCTTTTCCTGTCACAAGAAAAGGAATGAACTGCTGTATTTCATAGAATGAGCTTAGCCGTGATATTATATAGACAAAAAATATGGAATGGTTGAAACACAATAGAAGTTTATTTCTATTCGTATGTCAGTGCAAGGCAATTATTTCCGGTAAGGGTCAATCTCCTCCATGTGGTGACTAGAAACCCAGGGTCCTTCCACCTTGGGGCTCTACCATTCTCTAGGCCTCAAGCTCATTGTCATCTTCACCCAACTGACACAGGCGTGCATCCTGTGTGCCACAGCCTGCAGCAAGAATGAGTCACATGACTATATCCCATTGTAAGGGTGACTGGACAACGTAGGAGGGTCGTGGCCCTGACGGCAAACCTATTAAGAAAGAAGACAACAGATTGCAGTGGACAGCTAGCAGTCTCTGTCATAACCACTCTCCAAAGTGCCCTGTCTCCTTTTGATAAGAAACTGTATTTGAGACTAAAATTGGAGTACTAACAGATACACATAAAAATTAATGGTAAGAGGTGGAGGAGAAGCAGTGAAAAGTCCTGAAAAATGTTGTTTTTGATGCTGAGAATTTACTCTGCCTTCTCCTATTTGACCTAACATGTCACACTGTTCCCCTATGTCCCACTGTGGAGAATTCATTAACCACTAAGACGCGCTACAGCCCTGACATGGAGAAAGGGGACAAGGATGCCCAGTACCATGACTGGACAGGACCCTGTGCACGGGTGAGGGGGCCATGTAACCTACAGGGAAATATTATAACTGAGATCTAGAGAACTTATGATGTCACTTGGTAATTGAATGTAATCCTTACTATGTTTAAAGTTCCTTAGCTGGGAAATGAGACTATAGAGGTAGACCCTGTTCATGAGGACACTGTAAGGAAGAGGGGTAAATGGGCCTAATCCTGGAAACACAAAGTCAAAGAATAATGCAGACAGTAATGCCCGAGATGAAGTTCTTTTCTTTCTGTCTTTCATCTCAGGAACTTCTCCGACAAGCCAAGCGTTCAGCTTGGTCAATGGCCAACCTGACGAACTCTCCAAGATAATGAATTTAAAGGGCAGGTTTCCAATTGATAGAACTCACTAGGTGTTCTTAAGAGAGAAAAGGCAATGTCTGTTTTTGTTACACATACCCATCCTGGACTACCTGAAACGACTATTGGGCATCTCATTTCTGGCTCACGGCAGTCTGGCTCATGACCCTGGCATGCACATCAGCTCCCAAAAGTGCTATCCCCCTTCAGAATTTCTCAACTGTCAGCGAATTACGGCTCTGGGCTCTGATCCTCCAGCGCCTTCCCGTTTCATTTTGAGTGAAAGTCAACATCTTTACAACATCCTCCGAAGCCATTATGCTCTTGGCCCTGTTCACAACACTTAATCTCAAACACACTATGCCATTTATGTATTTACATGTCCTTTTTTATTGTCTGTCTCTCTCTGCTGAAATGTAAGCTCCATGAAGATAGGGACCTTTGTCCATTTTGTTCATTGATGTATTTCAACTACCTAGTGCAGCCTCTAGTATAATAGAGATGCTCAAAAAATACTTGCTGACAGAATTAGTGAAGGAGTGAAGCCTACTTAAATCCATTCTAAAAATACTTTGTCAGGATGGTTTGGGCTGCAAATAATAGAAAACTCAATCCAAAATAGCTTAAAGAGTACAATTTGCTTCCTCACCTTACTGGAAGCCCAAAGTTAGCATGGGATCAGGAAGGGGGAAGGTGGAAAAGGATGCTGGGTGGGCAGCCAGCAATGTTTACCAGTGTCTTATGGGTCTATCTTCCCCACGGGAAGTTGGGAAAAAGAGAATAAAGTTGTCCTCAGGTCACTTAAATTAGTGCTGTTAGTTTATGACAAAAGAGACAGAGTATCTCCCTGGCCAAGGATAAATTTATTATTTGCTGTAGATAAAAAATGTGAGCACATGGAAGATAGGATGTGTTCTTAGAAGAGAGAGTGGCCAGCAGTGCAAGGGTTAAAGGAGATGTGAGTCCAGCCATGCCTGAGGAGACTCTCCAAATCTGGTCCCGAAGAGGCCAGGCCTCTCTGTGGACCTGAGCACTTTTAAAACTGCCTACCCCATTACCTTCTCATTCCTGCTCACCAAGTAATTTCCTCATCACTGACTCAGCTCCTGGGATACCGCAACATGGCCAGGGGCCACTGGCATTCCGGTCACTGGAGGGTTCAACACATGAACCATGTGGCTGGCTCAGCCATGTCTTGTGAATTCAGTAATTCTTGTCCTTGAGCAAAAGTCTAATCATCTGAGTATGGCCATCGCTCCAATTTTGCTTCCAGCAAGGAGAGGTAGTATCGCATTGTAATTAAGCACACTGGCTTTGGAATCAGAAGGACAGTATCTGGATCCCAGCTCTGCCAGGTATTTGCCATGGATCTTGAAGCAAGTTGCCTGACCTTCTGAGTCTCATGTAAGGCAAAGCTAATAATACCCACTCTGCAGACTCGCTAACGGGTTTAAATAAAGAAGTGTGTGAAAATGTTTGGCTTAGGTGCTGGCATGGGGTAAGAGGTACTGAACAAATAGTAGCTCTTCTCATCAAGGCTGAGAATCAGAACCTTAGTCCATTATAAATCCACTGTCCTGCTAGATCCTGGCAGTCAGCCAGCCCGTCCACTTTGCCCTGACAATCTGCTTACCCCATCACGTAGCATCTTTTTAACTTACTTCAGCCTCCTGAAGAAACGGTCTGTTTAAGGATAATTGGGCCAATGGAGTGTATTAGTACTGCAGTGCCATATTTGTCTTGATGACTAAATATATATTCCAGCAGCAGTTTCTATGCCTGCCTCTTCTGTTCATCATGTGCACACACATGCACATACACACATTTGCAAGCACAGTACCCCATTGTCCACGCAGATAATCCAGGCAGTCTCCTTGTGGACAAAGATTTATTTAACACCAACATAAGAAATGGGTCCTTGACGGCAAACAAAGGGGTTGACTTCATTTTAGGTGTTGACTTCAACTCCCTGTTGCTGCCATACTGATTCAGAATAAAGGTATTGTTACCCACAAACCTAGGGTGGCCTCCTCTGGCTTCATGAAGAAAGAATAAATCATAATTCCACGGTATCTTAAATTTGATACTGAATAAGTCACAGTGGCTTCTGAGACTTTGTGACAATTTGATAAAGCATGTGCAGATCCCCAGAAACAGCCTCTCACTGCCCCCATCTTTCATCACTGATGGGCCACAGGAGGAGGCAAGACGGAATTGAAAGCCCACAGGATTTTCCCCTTCTACTTTTATTATTTTTTAAGTTTATTTATTTTGAAAAAGAGAGGCGGAGAGAGAGAGAATCCCAAGAAGGCTCTGCACTGTCAGTGTAGAGCCAGATGTGGGTTCAAACTCATAGAACCCCGTGAGATCATGACCTGAACCAAAACCAAGAGTCAGACACTTAATCAACTGAGCCACCCAGATGCCCTTCCCCACTCTACTTTTTTTTAAATGGTTTATTGTCAAGTTGGTTTCCATATAACACCTGGTGCTCATCCCCACAAGTGCCCTCCTCCATGCCCATCCCCCCCTTCCCCTCCCCTTACCCCATCTGCCCTCAGTTTGTTCTCGGCATTCAAGAGTCTCTCGTGGTTTGCCTCTCTCCCTCTCCCCCACTATTTTTCCCCTTCTTCTCACCCATGGCCTCCGTTAAGTTCCTCCTAATCCTCCTATACGTGCAAACATATGGTATGTGTCCTTCGCTGCCTGACTTATTTCGCTCAGCATAACACCCTCAAGTTCCATCCATGTTCCTCCCCACTTTACTTTTAAAGCTCAGGCTAGGGGCGCCTGGGTGGCTTAGTCGGTTAAGCGTCCGACTTTCGNGCCTGTGTTTTTGGTTCCCAAATTTCTTAGTTTTTGAGCAATCTAGTTTGTATTTACTCTGATTTCCTTCGGGCTGTTGGACCCTTTTAGATTTTGAATGCCTTGTCTATAACAGTTTTTAAAAGCTGCCATTTAGGGGCGCCTGGGTGGCTTAGTCGGTTGAGCGTCCGACTTTCACTTAGGTCATGATCTCGCGGTTCGTGGGTTCGAGCCCCGCGTCGGGCTCTGTGCTGACTGCCAGCTCAGAGCCTGGAGCCTGTTTCAGTCTGTGACTCCCTCTCTCTCTGACCCTCCCCTGCTCACGCTGTCTCTCTCTCTCCTAGAAATAAATAAATAAAAACATTAAAAGAAAAATAAATAAATAAAGCTCAGGCTAAAGTTGTTATGGCTCTTACTAGTTTGGGGCTAGCAAACCCACTCTTTCTGTAATGTTATAACCAAGAAATTCTATCCTCAAATCACCTTTGTTAGTTTTCTGGGTATAAAAAATACAGGAATATCTTGAAGGAGCAGTAATTCTGTTCTTCCCTCTTCTCTCACCTCTTAGGTGATCTCCACCCTCCTTTTCTCTCTTCCTCCAGCCTTTCTCCTCTTGTGTTCATCCTGCCACTAGGGAGTCTCCTTATCTAAATGACACTTTCCCTCCTGCATTTGAACCTGGGCTTCAGGAAACTCTGGCACCTTGGAAAAATCTCCCGTTCTGACTAGATCCCCCAGGCTCAGGAGTGGAAAAAAGCCCTTCCAGGTCTCAGGGAGGGCCTAGCACAGTGTAGCTACAAGGACAACTGATGAGGAACAAGAGGCCAGAGCCCCAGGAAGCAGATGACAGACAGTCTGAGTCAAAAGGCCAACTCTGAGACCAGATTCTTTGTTGAGAGGAACCAAGGTTGGAGCCAAAAACAGAGTCTGGGACCAAATTTGAATACTGAGGGAAGCCTGCGTGGTGAGAATGAGAACACAGTGAGCCGGAACCTGTGGAAGTCATAAAGAATCAGGGGTGGGTACATTTGTCAGCTTCAAGGAGCCAGGTGATACAGAACCAACTCAGCTCTGCCAAACTGTCTTCCATCCTCATAGACAAAACTTTACAGTTTACTAACACCTGTCTGTAGTCCCCTCCTCTGGGCCGTTGGAGCTCAGTATGAAGCTTCTCATAGTGTCAGACTAATGCACTGAATGAGTTTCCTGAAGCTGGAAAAAGGTGGGGTGAGGGCAGCTTGGAAATCCCAGAGGCAAACAGGTCCTGAGTCTGGGAATGTCTCCAAACCAAAGAGCCAGATGCAAATATTAGAAACCTGTGAGGGGACCTCATCAGGGAAATACAAATCAAAACCACACTGAGATACCACCTCACGCCAGTCAGAGTGGCTAAAATGAGCAAATCAGAGGACTCTAGATGCTGGTGAGGATGTGGAGAAACGGGCACCCTCCTACACTGTTGGTGGGAATATAAACTGGTACAGCCCCTCTGGAAAACTGTGGAGATTCCTCAAAAAAATTAACAATAGAACTCCCCAATGACCCAGCAATAGCACTGCTAGGAATTTACCCAGGGGATACAGGAGTGCTGATGCATAGGGACACATGTACCCCAATGTTCATAGCAGCACTCTCCACAATAGCTAAAACATGGAAAGAGCCTAAGTGTCCATCAACGGACGAATGGATCAAAAAGATGTGGTTTATCTATACAATGGAATACTATATGGCAATGAGAAAGAATGAAATCTGACCACCATGTGTAGCAACATGGATGGAACTTGAGGGTGTTATGCTGAGTGAAATAAGTCAGGCACAGAAGGACAGATACCATATGTTTGCACGTATAGGAGGATTAGGAGGAATTTAACGTGGGTGAGAAGAAAGGGAAAAATAGTGGGGGAGAGGGAGAGAGGCAAACCATGAGACTCTTGAATGCCGAGAACAAATTGAGGGCAGATGGGGTGTAGGGGAGGGGAAGGGGGAAGATGGGCATGGGGGAGGGCACTTGTGGGGATGAGCACTGGGTGTTATATGGAAACCAACTTAACAATAAACTATTTAAAAAAAAAGAAAGAAAGAAACCTGTGAGGGGAGGCTCACAGAAGAAGTGACTAAGCAGAGTATGGTTCTGGGAACTTATTTGAATTACCTGGGCAGGTGGGAGGTGTGGTGTCTCGGGCTATAGCAAGCCTGAGAGCTCAGAGTGCAGAGGGTCTGCCACACCAAAAAGGCCACAGGATAGATCATTTTTCCCAACCTCTCCACAATTTGCTTCAGAGATAAGGAACCAGGTTCAGAGAAGTTACATAATCTCCGGATCCGTGGGGCTCTGAGGAGAAGCTGCATGGCCTTTTAACCAGCACCTACAGTTTGATAACTCCTATTGACAGAGCAATGTCTGCCCCTGACACCAACAGAAACTCTTTGTTTCTGTTTGATTATATTTGAAAAAACAATAACCAGGAAAATATCATCATTAAGCCTGAAGTTTTAGGGGTGGTGTCACTCAGGTAGGAAGACTCACTGGGAGTTATCTGCACAAAGGGGCATGGAGCGTGGAATTTGGCTGTGTTTCTCTCTCACACACAGCTCCAAGGATCTGATTTGTTCTTTCAGGTCATGGGAGGGGCCTCTCAGGCTGACTGTCGCTAACTGAGATAGCAATGGTGAATGCTGGGAACTCTGGGCCTGTACACAGCCCATAACTGAGGACTCTAAACAGACCATTCTTTTGTCAACAAGTATTTACAAGAAACTCTCTTCTTGGAAGATAGCTGAATACTGAAGAATAATTCTCTGTCTTCAAGGTGTTAACACATTCAGGTAAAACAGTGAGCAGTCCTTAGTTCTATGGTTAAGTAGTGACTATAAATACAACAGTTCAAAGAAGGCAAAGATAAGATGGGCTAGAACAGTTTCTTTCTTCCCTCCTCCCTTCTTCCTACCTTTCCTCCTTCCTTCCTCCCTCCCTTCCTTCCTCCCTCCCTTCCTTCCTTCCTCCCTTCCTTCTTCCCTTCTTTCCTTCCTTCCTTCCTATCTATGGAGAGCCTGTGCTAGGCCATGGGGTAAGCCACAAACAAGGCAGATTGGGCTTAGCCCTGTGCAATTTATAATCTGATCAGGAAAGCTCCATTGCGTTGAAGATGAGTAGTTTCAAAATGCCTAAAGGGAAGAGGGAGGGCTTTAAGGCAGGGCCAAATATAGGAGCACAGGCAAGCCTAGGGACCAGAGATGGAAAGGTAGGGAAATAATTGTGTCCCCAAAGGGATGCCTGGCAATATGGTTCTGGGACATAGGAGCTCTTTTATAAGGCAGATGAGGCAAAGGAGCTGGTGTAGGTATATCATCCACTTTTCATCTTTTTGTCTTCGTTTCTGTCTTCCTCGGGAGAATGGTTTCTTTGTCACTGCTTCAGATTTTCAGCTTGGTTTTTTATCTTCCTGACAGTATCTGATGTATGTTCATTGCTTACAGTAAACTACTGTAATACAACGTGTGGCCAGCCATAGTGGAAAGAGCTCAGCCTGGGATGGGCTGGACTGGTTGACCTGGACAAATGACAGCGGGTGTGAGATATAGAAAGACAGCGAGGGAGAGTCAGCACTTGAGCCCAAGTCCTGCAGGAGAACTGCAACTCCAGCCCAAGCGACAGCACCAAACCTGCTGATGCAGCCTTCAGGCACTCCTCACTCACAGGTGACAATGCCAGTGACAACACAACCACATCATTTACAGTAATTAACCTACTCCCTGGACCAGGCACACTCACACTACAGTAATTCCCTCCTTACCTACCTGGGACTCCATCTTTGCACACTGTAAGCAGCTGCAAAGATACAATTGGAATAAGATAATTGGTGTAGAATCTGAAGTTCCTGTGTGGGGTACCTAAAAGGAAGGTTGACTACTTTAACCAATGTAGAGAAGGTTTGGAAGTAGGAAGAGGACTAAGTAGCCTAGTAGAGTAAGGCTGGTATCTGGGATAGACTAGAATCTACAGCCATCCTTCAGGCACATCATGCACCTAAGCAGCACTGAAGCTCGGTCACCTGCTAGGAACCAATGTCATGTAGTCTATGCTGAGTGCCTAACATGTGGAACCCAAATGTCGGCTGGGTCATCTACCTACTTTAGACCTAGATAAAAATCAGTTGGAATAATGATTCCATGTCTTATGGAAGTTCAAAGCCATTTTTGTTTTTTTTTACACATTCTTTAGGGATTTGTGTTACCTCCAATGTGCTCTTTGCTGCGTAGTAGAGCAACCCAGAAACAAATCCCATCTCCTTCCTCTATTTAGAAGACAAAAGCAAAACAAAATAAACAAACCACTTAGGCACTGAAAACATTTGTAAATATAATAATTATGATTCTAATATCCCAATTAAAGAGCCAACAAAAACAATTTTAAGTGAGACATTAGTCATCTCCCTTTTCAAATTGCTCTTCAGCTTTTTGGACTCCGGGGAATTTTCATTGGCCATTTGCCCGTGTGCCCATGGTAGCTGCCCATCATCGATTGCCTTCTCTCAATAACCTCTGTCTGTGTGTCTGTCCGTCTCTTTCCCATCAAGAAAAATTCAATGTTGAAACCATTGTCGATGAACAGGAACAGCTTAGAAGGAAAAAAAGGGTCCTAGGATCAAGGTAAGGGTGGCTGATGAATAACCTCTAATTTATCCACTTCCAATTATACTCTACCTTTGGGATTTTAACCAACGTTACTAGAAGGATTTTAAATAAAGAGGCTATTATTGGACAGTGATCTAAGACATCCATGGTTTCGCTACTTCCTTCCTCCAAATCAAACTCTGATAATTCTGGATCCTATCCCTTCTCTCTTTTTCCTGATAGTGGGTGAGTAGGTTAACAAGTCAGGCAGACACTGAATCAGGGAATGTAAATCTGAAAGAAGGAAAAGTGGAGCGAAGACCAACCAGCCCTCACCAGGCACTTGCTATTTGCCAGGCACTTTATTAAGTTATCCCTAAGAGATCTTACATACCTCCAACTGACCCCTGGTTCTAAAGTGGAGAAAAATGAGATTCTTCAAGGGAGAGGGGTTGTTCAACATTTTATTGTGCTGTTTTTGGTGTCAAAGCCAATACCAGAGACATTTTATTTTCTTGTCAGTCTCTTATTCTAATAAACTTCATCCTTAAGAAAATCCCTAAGGAGGACACTCAGATTTTGACTTTCAGACAATATGTAGGGTAGTTTGGACAATTTAAGGAAAGGAGGGGAATAATTTAATGTGGTGATGGTGAGCTAAAAGGCATATCAGATCTAGCCCAGACTTGTAAGAAATCTCTAGAAGCTTACTTGTGCCCATGATTCACTGGCCTGTGCAGAAGTATGGAGGTGTTTGGCTTTTTACATTGCTCTTCCGTTTAGTATTAATGCTGGTACATTTGACTTTTGGCTCAAGGGAACACAGCTCATCCTTCCAGAGTAAGCAGTCAGTGAAATTACATGCCACCAAAATCCTCACATAATAGATTCGGACTGGCTACTCAGGTCTTCAGCCTCCTCCAAGGTTCCTACAACAAAATAGCCTTAAAACCAGTGGGCTCACTTAAATTTGGAGCATCAGTGAAGCTTTTCAGGGTCTCAAGAAGCCAGGTATTCCTCCAGGTGTTTCAGCTCTCTGAAAATCATGTAGACCACCAGGCAGAATTGATTCAGTGAGGTAACTGTTGTTTTTGGCCATCCAGCAACAGCCAAAGGGGAAGTGCTTGGGCCAGACCTGGCGCATCAGAAACCTACCATCCCCTTGGCTAGAAGAATTGGCTCAATTACAGGCATATGACCCATGCTGAACAAATCCTGAAGCTCTTTCTTCAAGTATAGGTATACTCTACTAAATGAAATACTTGGCTTAAGCTACTTTGAATTGGTTCCTCTCACTTTCACTAAGAGTCCTGAAAAAATACAGTAATTTTCTAGTCTAAAACATAGAAAATGACCAAAGTTCAGTTTAATTTTATTTCCATTTTGCCTGAGGCATAAATTCTTCTGTGGTCTCCATATATGTTAGGCCTCATCATGGTAAAGACAAAGCCTTTGAAAGTTGGAGTTCCTGCCTTGGTAATTGGTGTAGCCTTGCCTCTTACAAAACAGAAGTACAAAACTTACTAGCTTTCAAAGCAAATGGAGAACCAAATTCAAATTTAAGTTTAAGTGGTTGGGGCACCTGGGTGGCTCAGTCTGTTGAGCGTTCAACATTTACTCAGGTCATGATCTTGAGGTTCATGTGTTCCAGCCCCACATCGGGCTCTATGCTGACAGCTCAGAGCTTGGAGCCTGCTTCAGATTCTCTCTCTCTCTCCTCCCCTGCTTATACTCTCTCCCTCTTTCAAAAATAAATAAATAAACATTAAAAAATTTTCAGTCTAAGTGGTAAAATGTCCCATCTTTACTCAGCTCTGGCATTCTTGCTTATAATTATTAATAGGATTTAGCATATGTATCATATAAATATGTTTATAAATTTAATAAATATAAATATGTATTATATATAATTTACAAGCATAAACTTTTTAAAGACAGGATTTATGTCTTGCTTATTTCTATAATTCTCAAAATGCCTCAGATAATAAGAGCAACATTAATTGAATGCCTAGTAAGCACTGCACTGGTCTTTCATATATTAAGACATAATTTTAACAAAACTCTAAGAAATGAAAATTATTATCCCCTTTCCTCAGATAAGGAAATTGAGATTCTAGAATATTCTTAAAGTCATGCAACTAGTAAATATCAGGACCAGAATTTGAAATCAGGTCTTTCTAATTCTAAACTTACATTCATGAAATTATACTATACTGCACAGTGCTTAGCACAAAATAGATAAGCAATGAATTCTTGTTAAATTAAATAGAAACTCAGAGCAGTTTTGTGAATAGGTAGCAAATTGCAATCATAAAGCCAGTAGCTTCCAAAATAACATAAATTGGGTTGTAATTATTTCAAGTGTGTTAGTCTTGTTTCTTCAGCCAAGGGAAAAATACTAGGACATTGGATTCTTGATTTATATAATCTGGTATGTTCAAAAGAGTGTCGCATACACGTAGGTATTCAGGAAATTTTTATTTAATTAAAGGGCTCTGAATGGAGTTGGAACCCCCAATATTTAATGATACAATCCCTTTGCAAAGGCTATCCAGAGGTCACGTGCTGGAGCACCATCAGTAATTAAACTCAGTAAAAAAGGAGTACAAAGTTCTGCTTAACCCACATCGTCACTAATGAGGAAGGTGCCAATCTCTGGCAAGTCAAGCAGTTAATGGAGCTTTCAACACATCCTTGGGCATACAATAAACCTTCTCTGTCACATGCCTGCCAAGGCCTGTATTCTAACCTGGAGGCTATTGTTTCACTTGCTACATTTGCCATTAAACATTGCTGACATCATCAGCTATTGAGAACTTGGGCTCAGGCCTCAACAGGTAGGAAAGCTTTAAAGTTGCCATCTGTCTAGTGCTGTAGTCTCCACAATTTTCAGGCATTTTGACTTTCTGGCTGCAGGGTCCTCATTATTAATTCAAGAAGTAGAGGAGGGGGATGCCTGGCAAAGGAAGAAAGTTCAAGGAGGAAGGAGAGCTGCCACCAAAGCTCCTGGAATGTTGGGAAGACCCAGGTCCTTGGGAGGAACCAAGCTTATCATCTTCGAGGTGGTATTGTCTAAAGCTGGTGTTTGGAAAAACCTAGACTCCCAGTCTTGACTCCGTGTAGAAACTACTCTGGTAGAGAAGTAGGTGGGGAAATGGGCCATAAGAACAGCCTTTCTGGGGCACCTGGTGGCTCAGTTAGTTAAGCGTATGACTTTGGCTCAGGTCGTGATCTCGCAGTCTGTGAGTTCAAGCCCCGTTTTGAGCTCTGTGCTGACAGCTCAGAGCCTGGAGCCTGCTTTGGATTCTGTGCCTCCCTCTCTCTCTGCCCTTTCCCCTGTTCACACACTCTCTCTCAAAATAAATAAACCTCAAAAAATTAAAAAAAAATAAAAGCCTTTCTCCAATACTGAAATAGGCAGTCCCAGTTGCGCCTGCAGACCCATCACACAAATTATACACTGAGCATAGTGTGTTTCTCACTGAGGATGCCTACTGGCATCATTCAGGGTTTGCCTACAAGTATCTTAGAAAGAATGAATAATTGCAATGAATCGATCCCTAAGGACATCAGCATAGGCCAAATGGACTCACTCTTTGTGAGCAGTGAGAAGAAGCATCAATCACTATGTGAAGTGATTTGGTTAAGTATAGAAGTGTGTGCATGTGTGTTTGTGTGTAGACAGTATGTGTTGTATCCCATAGTGCTCTTCTCACTCAACTCTTTTCCACCTTGTCATTATCTCCAAATATCTAACAAATTCCCTAACAAATGCATCCTAGCAAAGCAGCTTACATCTCATGTTTCCCATAGGAAGACATTCTGCTCTCTCCTGTGAACCCAGCAGCTACTAATCATTGCATGTCTAATCTCTCCAGCAATGTAATCTCGTGGTGGTGTCTCATTTTCCATTGGAGTCAGCCTCATCTTCCCAGCAGAATTAAACCTTCATGGAATCAGGAAAAAGATGTTTCTGTGTCTCCCACAATGCTGTGCACAGAGTAAACACTGCAGTATGATGCATACAGCAGTCTACCCAACAGACCTGGCTCTGCCATTTTCTAGCTGCATGACTTTGACTTAACTTAAATTATACTTTTCTGCCTCACCTTAACAATTAGGTATTAATATTTACTTTACAGGAGCCATGTGGAATTACCAAATGCATATACAGTGACTGGGACATTGCCCAGCAGGTGGCTTCTGTTACTACCCTTGAGTCAATGCATATTGACAATGATATGTGAATAATGCCATGTGGACTCATAGGAAAAAAGCTGAGCATGAGGTGAGTTTTATGGCTGGTTTCCCTGAAATGAACTTTTATTTTCTCCCTTGTAAAAAGTGAGTTTCCAGGTATATCACAAAAGGAAGGAAGGACATATGTGGTTAGTCCAAAGAACCGGGAAAGGTATATATTAGAGCTGGGAAAGGGATCTATTTTGAAGGTTTGTTTAAAAGAACGGTATGGCTGAGATATATCCTAAGGCAGAAGATAGCCTGAATTAATGCCTACTAACTGGTGGAAATTCTTGGATCCTGTGAGTTTGTTGCAGATCTGGAGGATGATGGGAGGTTACTGTGATGCCTTTGAGAGCCAATGACATGGCAGGTTTTTCTAATGTTAAGTCAGAAAAATTGTTAAAAGCCATCTCCTAGGGCACCTGGGCAGATTAGTGGGTTGAGTGTCTGACTTTGGCTCAGGTCATGATCTCATGGTTCATGAGTTAATGCCCTGCATTGGGCTCTCTGCTGTCAGTGCAGAGCCTGCTTCAGATCCTCTGTCCCACTCTCTCTCTCTGGCCCTCCCCCACTCACACTCTCTTTCTCAAAAATAAATAAAAAACATTAAACAAAAAAACAATTTCCCTTCCTGGTTTCCCAGACCCCAGTACCTTCTTCCATATGAGTGTAGCTATCTCATTCAAAGCCAAGCAGATGCTGATTCTAGAAATTTCATATAGGCTGAAGTCATACTATCATGTATCTAGTATTGATGAAATTCCAAGTCCTTTCTTGCCAGCCTCTTCAGCTTCTGGGCCAGAAAACTACCAGAGTTCTAAATGATTTGACATGACAGAGCTTAATCTTGAATCCAATTTTCAGGAATAATGGCAGTAGTAGTGGTCATTGCTACTGTGAGTTTTATTGACACAGAAAGCTGGAAGTCAGCTAAACTACTGACTTCTAGACTTTGAAGAAGTCAATTCTTGAGGAAACTATAGACAACCTTTGCTTCCTTGCAGCATCTGAAGTTGGTCATTGCAATAATTTGTACCATGACAGTGATCCACAGATTAGTTTAGAAGGGCAGTGTCACTGGTTCCCAGAGTGAGGGCACAGAACTCAATATCTAAGGATCCCTAGAAATCAGGACATCCACTGTGTGTGTGGCTGAGGAAAATGAGCCATCAGTTGGAGAAAAACTGCAAGTTGTTACAAAAGAGGTCTGTGTCTCTGAGTCGTCTGTCCATAGCATTCTCTGGATGGAAATAAGGAAACCAGCCAACAAATATGTAAAGAGATGCTAAGCTTCATTCAGGACTAAAGAAATACAAATTAAAACAACAATGAGATGCCATTTTTTTCACCTATCAGATTGGCAAAAACCAAGTTTGATTATACCCCTTGCAGGCAAGGATGTGAGCCAAAAGTCATTTTCATACACTTTCCATGAAGTGTAGGTTGATGCAACTTCCTGGAAGATAATTTAGTATTAGCTATCACAGTTAAATAGGCATACGTCCAGGCAGCTAATAACCTGCCTGCTAGGAATAACCCTATGGTACAGTTATATTTACAGGAACCTGTCCATAAATGTGCATGAGAATAATCTTGGCTGTAGTTCACGAGAGAATAACAATAAAATCAACAGGAACATCTAACAATAAGGAAATTGGTTACATAAACTGTAATGTATCTATAATATTAGATTCCTGGGTCAGAGAAGGAGCTGAGACTCTGGGGAAAGCAAAGCAACACAAGACACAAGAGAGGAAAGAGTGGTACAGAGAGAAAACTCTGGAAGTAAGCAGTTTTTCCTTGTATATTTAGCAGAATACTGATCAGCACATGCGGGTGAGGAAACTACTCAAGCCTGGAATAGAACCATCCAAAAGGGTTGAAGGATGTACAGCACTCACACAGGGCTGGGAATAGTGCCTCTTCCCACCAACTAGACTGGAAAATCTCATAACCAACAGGACATGGGGTAGAGTATTCACAGAGGGGCTTGCAGTATTCAGGAGTATTTAGCCCAAGACTGAACATGGCTCTGGTCCCACCTAACAATCTTAAAATAATACCTAAATGGATCAAAGGTCTCCAAGTAATTCAACTATGTCCCAGAACAAAGCTCCAAAATATTTATAGAAATACAAAATATGCAGCACCTTTCAAAGTGAAATTTATAGTGTCTTGTATTTAATCAAAGAGTATCTACTGGGCTTGCAAAGACGATTAAAAATAGAACCTATAATAAGAAGAAAGATCAATCCATTGCAATAGACCCATAACTAAAGCAGATGTGAGAATTAGCAGACAAGAACTTCAAAAGTTATTATAATTGCCTTTCATATGTTCAAAATGTTAAAGAAATGGAAAGTATAAAAAAGAATCAAATCAAACTTCTGGAGACACACAGAATGTAGAGCAACTGGAACTCTCATCTGCTGTTGGTGGAAATGTAAAATGGAACACTACTTTGGAAGCAGTTTGGCAATTTCTTAAAAAGTTAAACATATGCTTGCCATATATTCTAGCTATTCCACTCCTCGGTACTTACCCAAGACATATGTCCATGTAAAGGTTTGTACACAAATGTTCCTAAGAACTTTATTTGTAATTCAGTTCATTAACTTAATTGCAGTGATAGTTTCATGGGTATATACAGACTTTAAAACTTATCAAATTGTATACTTTAAATATGCACAGTTTATTATATATCAGCTATATCTTAATAAAGCTTTTCATTTAAAAAAGAGGTAGGGCTATAGGTGCTATTATAGAAAGACCTCCAAAATACATTATTAATTGAAAAAATGCAAACCAATGTGTATGATAGGTTTCCTTTGGGTAGCTGGATCCATATCTAAAAATACGATATATGCATAAAATTTTTCTGGAAAGATGAACAATACATTGCTAACAGTAGTTATCTTGGAGGGGCATAAAAGGAAGTCTGTTTTTTAAATCATTGTTGAACTATTTAAGTTGTTTTATAATATGTGTACATTTTATTTAAAGTTAATGTTAGCTGAGATTTCATGAGGGGTAGGATTGAGGAACATTTTATTTTTCTATACTGAAATGTTTATTTTTGAAAAAAAACCCCAGAGGTACAGACTCTGAAAACCAGCTTGGCAGTTTATTAAGAAGTTAAATATATACTTACAATAAAATCCATCGATTTCACTCCTATGAATCTATCCAAGAGACATTAAAGCATATGTCCACACAAAAGTATGCTTGTGAATGTTCTTGGCAAAATTATTCATTATAGTAAAAAAGTCTCCATCAACTGGGTAAACAAAATACGGCATATCCATGCAATGGAATACCATTTTTTAATTAAAAGGAGCAACTACTAATACATGGTAAAAACAGATGAACCTAAAAAACATAATATTAAATTTAGAAAAAGTTGAAGCAGGGGCATCTGGGTGGCTCAGTCAGTTAAGCGTTTGACTCTTGATTTTGGCTTCCTTTCTCTGCACCTCTGCTGCTTGTCTGTACTCTCTCTCTCTCAAAATAAATAAACAATTTTTTTAAGTTGAAGCAAAAGACTATATATTGTTATTCCATTTATATGAAATTCTAGAAAGGCAAATTTATAGACAGAATCCATACCAGTGCGTGCCTAAGACAGGAGGTAGGAACAAGGAACAGCTATAAACAGACACAATAGGAACTTTGGGGGATGGTGGATATATTCTCAAACTGACGATAACAGCAGAATTCTATAAATATATGCAAATCATTGAATTGCAGACTCACCATGGCTGGATTTTGTGGTATGTAAGCTATACCTTGATAAAAGAGTTAAAAATGAAAACCAACCACTGTGAAACCAGGAATGAAGTCAGTGGCTACAGAAGATGCTTGCTTCTCGCATACAAGCGGTGAATTGATGTCAAAATGCTAAAATGCAATAAGACTTTGATGTTCTTGGAGCTGAGTCCATGCTTCCAGGACAGCAACATGTAGACAGGATTGCTCCTGCCTCAATGTGAATACAACATTTTGACATTGTCTTCTTTGGGTGGATTTTCGTTTCGAATGTTGTACAGAGGGGTCTGCCACATGTCCAGTATGAGCACAGACAGCCCAGAGGGGTAGGTAGCATGTAGCAGTGAAGCAGCCAAGCTCTAAAATCAGACAGATCTGGATATAATCCCAGCTCCATCACTCCCTACTTAACAGGGTTATTTTGAGGCTGAAGTGAGATGGTACTTGTGATGTACATGGCACATAATAAGATCACAAAGTAAGATTGTCAGTCTGTATGTTCTCAAAACAGTGAAGATTATGCTGACTTTTCCACATTATTTCTGGGTCCTTTTATTACAACATCATCAGAAAGATGATGAGACCTGAGGAGCCAAAAAAGCCTTGCACAAAGATATCCACTGTACTTTAAAGCAGGCCTCTTCTAAAATTAACAACTCAGGAAACAACAGATGTTGGTGAGGATGCAAAGAAAGGGGAACATTCTTACACTGTTAGTGGGAATGCAAACTGGTGTAGCCACTTTGGAAAACAGTATGGAGATTCCTCAAAAAGTTAAAAATAGAACTACCCTATGACCCAGCAATTGCACTACTAGGTATTTACCAAAATAATACATAAATATTGACTTGAAGGGGCACATGCACCCCAATGTTTATAGCAGCACTATCAACAATACCCAAATTATAGAAAGAGCCCAAATGTCCCACGAATTGATGAATGGATAAAGAAGATGTGGTGTGTGTGTGTGTGTGTGTGTGTGTGTGTGTATAGTTTCATAAAGTAGAAATTTTGAGTATTGATTGAGACCTTTCATTCTTTGTGTATTAATGCTATAAATGCTCCTCTTAGCACTATTTTAGCTGATTCCACAAATTCTGATATGTTGCATTTTCATTTTCATTCAGCTTTATGTATTTTCTTTGGGATTTTATCTTTGACCCACAGATTGTTTAAAAAAGTGTGTTGTTACATTCCACGTGTTTGAAGATTTTCCTATGATCTTTCTGTTGTTGATTTCTAGTGTAATTCCATTATAGTGGCAGAAGAAATCCTATAAGGTTTCAATTATTTGCAAGTATGGACTTTATTTTATGATTCAGAATATGGTCCATCTTGGTGAATGTTCCATAGTCACTTGAAAAGAATGTGTGTTTTTGATGAAATCTTCTATAAATGTCAACTAGATCCTATTGGTTGATGATGTTGTTCAGTTCTTCTTTATCTTTGCTAGTTGTACTATTAATTGCTAAGAAGAGAGTGTTGAGTTACCCACTGTAATTATGGATTTGTCTATTTCTCTGTTTAGCCTTATTCCTTTACGTTTCATGTGTTTTGAAGCTTTGTGTTTCAGTACATACACATTTATGATTATTATATCTTCTTGGTGGATTGTTCCCTTCATCATTATTTAATGTCCCTCTTTGTTCCTAAGAATTTTCTTTGCTCTGAGGTCTACTTTATCTGACATTATAGCTACTCTTGATGTTTTTATTAATATTATCATGAAGCATCTTTTTCCATTATTTTACTTTCAACCTACCTATGCTATTGAGTTGGAAGTGAATTTCTTGTAAACAGCATATAGTGATGTGATTTTTAAAAAATTTCTTCTGCCAATATCTGCCAGAGTCCAGAGCCAGCTGGTCCAGGGGTCCCTGAAGGATGGACAGTGTCAGCGAGAGAGGGATGAGAGAGTCACAGATTCTTTCTGGTCACCAGCCAGACGTCTCTGCTCTGACTGAGATTTAGCTTTATTTATGGCTAAGTGTATGGGGAACAGCACAGAAGTGGCATTTGTCTTAGACAGTGATTTCTGATGACAAATTTCCTTGGTATGTAAAAATTTCCCAGAACATAGATTTGTAGAAGACTCATGCATAACCTTTATTGATAGTGATCGATGTAGGTGATTTAGATGCTTATCATATGGGGAAGGAAGGTATCTTTAGCATTCAAATACAAACAAGACAATGTTTTTAGCATAGCAAAGGCAAAGTTAGTTCTTTGTGAGCAGGGGTCAGTAGCCTGTTTGCTTAAGGGGAAGTGTAAGGAAAAACAGGATTTTCAGGAAACACAATGTTTGCTCCCATAATCACAAAAGAAGAAATTCCTACAATAAGTTCCTTCACAGGGTGCAATCAGCCAGAATAAGGGGATAAGTCACCCCCGATACCAATCAACAACGTGCCTTGGGGGTCAGTGCTCAAGCAGAAACAGTTGAGTAGGGGTGGATATCGGTCATCATCTGACTATAGGAGGCCTTGCAAACCTGCCTTACCCTCACAAGGAGTTTTCCCAACTAGTGAGTTCAGAATGGCTCCCAACAAATATCTGTCTTTTAACTGGTGTATTCTAACCATTTACATGTAAAACAACTCTTTACTGATACGTTAGGGTTGAAATCTGCCATTTTATCATTCTTCCCTCCCTTTTCATTATTCTGTTTCTCTNTTTCTCTTTTTTTTTTTTTTTTTTTTGCCTTCCTTTGGGTTATTTGAACATCTATTAGGATTCTATAATGTTTTATTTATACTGTTTTTTTTTAATATTGCTTTGAATAGTTTTTATTAGCGGTTATTTTAGGTACTATATATATACACACACTATATGTTTTACATTATTTTAGGTACTATATATATATATGAGGTACACATATAACAACACAGTTTACTAATATTTATGTTTTACTACTTTCAATAAAATATTGAAATTTGACTTTCATATAGTTCTCTACCCTGCCCACAACCTTTTAAGCTCACACTCTCAACTATTTCCTCAACATATACTGAACACCACAACAGATGCTGTTAGAACTTTTGTTTCAACCATCAAATATGATTTAAGATGCTCATGAGGAGAAGGATTGTCTAATATATTTACCCCGACTTTTCCCATCCCATTTTTCTTTTTTCCTTTCTAAAGTTCCAAGCCTTCTTTTGTCATCATTTCCTTTCTGTTGGAAAAATTTCCTTCAGCCATTTTTAAAAATGTTTATTTACTTTAGAGAAAGAGAGAGAGAGAGAGACCATGTGTGCACAAGTGGTGGAGGACAGAGAAAGGAGGGGACAAGGATCTGAAGCAGCATCTGCACTGACAGCAATAAGCTCAATGTGGGGTTCAAATTTATGAACCATGAGATTATGACCGGAACTGCAGTTGGACACTTAACCAACTGAACCACCCAGGTGCCTCCCTTCAGCCTTTTTATTTTTTTTTTAAGTGAAGAGCTGCTAGCGACAAATTCTCTTACATGCTCCTTGTCTGAAATTGCCTTTTTCCTTTTAATGCCTGAAGGATAGTTTCACCAGATAGAGAGTTTGCAGTTGGCAGTTCTTTTATGTCAGTACTTGAAAAATGTTGGGCTGCTTTTTTTCTAAATGAGAAATCCACTATCATTCAGATTGGTATTCTTGCACAGATAATGTATCACTCTTTGGTTGATTTATCATTTTTCTTTGTCTTCAGTTCTCAAAACTTTTATCATGTGTCTTGGGATTTCTTTGGGTTTATTTTGTTTGGGGTTTTCTTGGTTTCTTAAGTCTTTAAGAATTTTTTTTTAATGTTTTATTTATTTCTAGGAGAGAGAGAGAGAGACAGCGTGAGCAGGGGAGGGTCAGAGAGAGAGGGAGTCACAGACTGAAACAGGCTCCAGGCTCTGAGCTGGCAGTCAGCACAGAGCCTGACGCGGGGCTCGAACCCACGAACCGCGAGATCATGACCTAAGCGAAAGTCGGACACTTAACCGACTAAGCCACCCAGGCGCCCCAAGAATGTTAAATTTAAAATTTAGAATAAAAAGCCCTTATGCCTTTTGTCCAAATTTGAGAAGTTTTCAGCGACTATTTCTCTGAATATTTTTTCACCCCCACATTCTTGCTCTCATTCTTAGACTCTGATGAAATGAATGTTAGATATTTTGTTGTCCCATGGGACCCCAAGGCTTTGTTAAAAGTTTTTCAGTCTATTTTCTATTATTCAAACTGAGTAAATTCTGTTGCTTTGTCCTCCAATTCACAGACTTTGTCTTCTCCACACTATATATTGAGCTATCCAGTGAGTTTTTTGGTCATTTGCATTCGGTTATTGCATTTTTCAGTTATATAATTTCCATTTGATATTCCTTTAAGTTCTATTTCTTTGCTGAGGTTTTCTACATTCTTTCTCTTTTTTTTTTTTCCAGAGGAATTTGTAATTACTTGTTGGAGCATCTTTATGGTGGCGGCTTTATTATCTCTGTCAGATAGTTCCAGCATCTGGTTCATCTCTGTGTTGACATCAGTTGATTTTCTTTTCTCATTCAGGCTGTGATTTTCCTCTTTCTTGGTATGACAAATGAGCTGTAATTGTATACAAAGTATTTTGGGCATTTTAGATATTATATTAGGGATTCTTGATCCCATTTAAATATTCCATTTTAGTAGGCAGTCACCCTGTTTGCATTTAGCATGTAGGTTATGTCCTACTTTTGTGAACTATAGTTCCAATGACAGTTTAGTTTTCTGAGCTTTTGCAATGTTACCCTGGACTTCTTTGGTCCCTTGGCTCAGCTTAAGCTTCCACCGAATCCCTGCTGATGCCACCAGTAAGACCAAAAAGTGCTTTCCTAGATCACCTGATGGCATTAGGTGAAGGCAAGGGGATACCAGTGGAATAGAGAGCATTTTCTCTGGCTCATTCTCAGCAGGTGCTCGGCTGGTGCCACCAGAGTAGAGAAGAGCTTATCTGGGTTTTTTGCCACTTGAGTAGTGGGGCCAGGAGCCACCAGGAGCCATCATATCTGAATGATTACCTGCTACTAGTGAGGGCTAGGGCACACCAGGCCTGCTGGTATGTATAGGCAGAGCAGTGGCTGTTGCAGGTCATGAAAGGGTGCCTTGCCCCCATCTCTGCCACCAGTGGATATGGATCCTTGATGTGCTTCCCTTTTCCCAGGCTTTGGCCAGAGAAAGTAAGCATTTTTTGTTTTGTTTTATTTTGCCTTTTTTTTTTTTTTTTTTTTACTATTCCTTTTGACTGTTTCAGGTTCAGACCTCTTGGGTGCCCAGTCTGAGATATAGGAGAGAGAAACAGATATCCACAGAACTCACTGCAGGGTCCTTTTTCAAGTTCCAAGGTGCCCAGCCAGTCTACCTTCTTTCCTCTTTTCAGAATCCTCTTAAGATTGTATGTTGAACTATTTCTATAGTATTTATTTGTATTTAGAGTAAAGAAACTGATAAAATGGGTCCAACATTTTATTTTTGAAAAATAAGTTTATATTTTTAAAAGGCCAAGAAAACTCCTCTTATCTCACATTATTAACATTTCACAAAAGAAGGTACATTTAACACCTAAAATTTTAAAGGACTAATCTCAGAATAAAGATAAGTCTTTTAAATTTTAATAAATCCTTTAACTTCTTGGAAATCTCATCATATTATTTTTATTTTTATCATTTTCCTTGGAATCTGTGAAAATTGCATTACCCACTCACACCTGTCAGCAGCACAGTGTATGGGAATCAATGTCATTGCCGTCCCACTTGATGTCAAAGCAGCAGTGCAATGGAGAAGAACTGGCACAGCTCCAGAATCCAAATTATGGGCTCAAATCCTGAATCCCCTACCTTCCAGGTGGGTGACCTCAGCAAATTTCATCAGTGGAGTAGTCAAAAGGGATGAGCTTTGATGTCCATAGATCTGGAAATCTCAACACTATTACTTAGTAGCTGAGTGACCTTAAACAAGTTATCAGACTTCTCAGTGGCTGTGATGTCATTGCTGACATGGGAATAGAGTGAGAGCCAAGGAGCAGTAAATGGGAAAATCTCTGTAACACACTTAGCACAGTGTTTCACATGAGACTTGGGAAGCACTCAACAATGGACCACCCTTTCTCCAGAGGGATGCGTACACACATGTGGGTACCAGTCCTTACTAAAAGGGGTCGTGAGGACTTAGCAAGACAAAGTGTAAAAGCAACTTATAGTGCCTGGCACCTAGCAAGTACTTAACATTGAGTTCTCTATCCCTACACCTTACCTCAGTTTCCAAATCTGTAAATTAGGTCTAGGAAGGTCTACCACACAAAGTTGATACAAGAATTGGAAGTAACAACATACGTGAAAGTGCTCTGTAATCTGGGGCATTCTTTCCAAATGTGAGTTGTTATTACAGTGATGAGCCCTGCCCTTGTTTATATATTTGTACTGGCTTCACAAAGCACCTGATGAATTATAGTGATAAATAGTCATCTCATGGAGCAAATTAGCCCAGGCTTAGGGCTAAAGCAAAAGGCAGAAAGAAATAGGTCTGAGAACCAGAAGACAAAATTAATAGATATTTAAATGCAACCCACAGTATTTGGCCTGCATCCTCCCTGCCCTAGATCCTCATGCATCGTCTCATTGTGAGAAACATTTGTGAGAAGCCACAGATCTTTGCAGGCTTATAGAGTCAAAAAAAAAAATAAAAAAAGAGCATGCTCAAAATCAAACATTCTGCTGTCAGTCCTCTGAGTCTTCTGTGAAGCAGACACTCCTCACCCGACAATGTTGGGGTTTGGCCCACACTCTCTGGGAACTACACCAACTCTTTGAGATATGTCAAGACAGCTGTCCTGGTTAAAAGGACTTGGAATGTAACTTCCCAAAGGTCTGATCATGCTGGCTCTTGTCTTTCTCCCCAAATAGCCCTTGAGAAATCAGGAGAGGGATAAAAGAAAAACAGTAAAGAAGAACAGTAAGCAAAGAAGATGAGAAGAACAGCAGAAGCAAAGAGCATGAAGGTCAAGGCTGCATATTCAGAAGATACCCAGTCATGTTGGGACAGGTTGGTGGGTAGAAGCTGGAAGGAAGGAGACCACTTAAGTGTTACTGCAGCAATTCAGAGAGCCACTTCTGGCCTCAAGGTGCAGAACAGGACTCTTATTTTCTACTGACCCTGGCTTCTAGCATTAACTGGCTAGATGTATGGTGACATTTTCCTTGAAATTCTCTCATAAGTAGCAAACTCATTTTTATTGAGTACCTTACCATGTACCTAGTTTTTATGATAGACACAGTTGGAAGAATAAAGTAAGGGAGAAATTCAAGTCCTCACCTCCAAACATTTCTAATGTCCCAGGAGAAGAGGCCTTAGGCTGGGAAAAGTGACCAACCTTATCAGTAGTCTTTGTCCAGTTTGGACATCTAAATACAGAGGGGCTTCCTACTGATGGGTGCGTGGGGGGAGAGGGGGCTTCTGGTAAGAGAGGACAGAGAAGGGTGTTTTAGAAGAGAGGTGGCACAATCAGAGACAAATGCTCTAGGTAGTGCTCTGGAGATAGTGGGTAGACTGGTTTACATGGAGTGGAGGTTTCATGTTGAAGAAACTCATGAGAGATAGGAAAAAGGGAATGGGAAACAAGCTTAAACATCAAACTAAGGATTTGGGATCGTATGCCATCGGCAAGAAAGAGCACTAAAGGGCAGCGGTGGGGGTAATAAGTTCAGGAGACAATTTTAGGAAGGTTCCTCTTCAGTACGGATTATAAGGATGGAGATTAAAGAAAGGAAGACTCTATACACAATCACTGCAGTCATTTCAATACTGAACCAACATGGCACCAGAAAGGGTAGGTTGGATACAAAAAAATATATAGTGAAAGAAATGCCAGGACTTGGCAATTAGACATGAGGGTAAGAGCAGAGGAAGAAGCACCAGGGTTTAGAACTGGATGACCAGAAGCTGAATGGACGTGATTGGGCAGAAGTAGTAAACTCAGCTGGGTGTAGGGGTTCTGGAGCTCAAATACCAAATCTGCCTCTTTCTACTAGTGGCATAATGGGACAAGTACTTATTCGTCTTGACTGTCTATTTGCTTTTACACAAAACAGACATCAGAGAATACATCTCAAAGGGATGATACAAGGATTTAATGAGATAATAAATATAAACTATCTGGCAAAGTGGTTGGTCCATTGTAGATGCTCACTAGCTAGGGATTCCTTCTGCCGTCATTCCTCCCCACCAGCCCCAAGAAGTCGCACCTGCCATATCCCCATCTGTAACTTCTTCTAGCTCCGAGAAGGGTTCTAAGCGATGGAAGAAGGCTCAGCGATTCTAGCAACTTGAACTATATAGAGTCAACCAAACAACTGGAGAAATTATCATTCCTCTTTTAAGTAAGAATTAAGTAAAATGATTTCTTCATCTGCCCCTTGTTCTAAAATAGGCCTTGACTGAAAAATCCAGCCATACATATTTCATCAGTGGAGTTTAGACCAACTGAAGGCCAGAAACTTTGGGCTAATGGATCCCCAAATCTGTCTAATAGTAGAAGCTAACAGAAAGAAAACTCCTCCAGATTTGTCACTAAAGGGTTTAAAAAAATTTTTTTTAAAGTAATGTTGCAAGTCTTCCAGACCTCACAGATCACGAAGGGAGATAGACAGATCTGGACTTGAAATCCTAGGCATACATAGGAGTTGTCAGGCAGGTGAGGACAAGGCAAACTCCAAACTGCAAGAGAAGAAAAAAGACATAAAACCATGAGGGCCAGCAGGCCTGTGGACCCCAGGGACCATATGAGCAAGTGAAGACCACATGTGCAGATGAGGACCACCTGACTCTCCTTCCTAGGTGGAGAGGCTGACTTAGGACATTGGGAGCCGGGGTTGAGCAGAGGGCAAGGGTAGCTTTGTCGCCACTTTCCTTCCAACTGAGTGAGCATGACAGCTGCCTGGGTGTTCTGTGCATGGAAGGGACTTGGTGCAGGAGAGGCAGAACCAGCCTGGTTGGAGATATAGCATTCTGCTTGCTGCCTTACAGCTCTGGCACTGGGTGAGGTGGCAAAGGAGGGGTGTCACTGCTATATGACCCCAGATATGACTGCTATGAATCACCCCAAAGCTCATGGAGAGAAATCTTGCTGAAGGAGAAGGGAGGCCATTGAAAATACCCAGATATGACAAGAACCTCAGGTTTTCTGTTTACCTTCCACACTGACAGCAGATTGGAGGCACCAGCCCTGCAGTCCATAAAGCCACTAGTGGCAGGTTCCTGTGGGCATTCCTGCTCTGTGACTCTTGGAAAATGAATAGATGTCAGTTCAGCACACCGAGGAAGGCCTCCTGTGAACTGGCCATCCCATATCTCCAGCCTCACAGCTGCAGCAGTGGGATGTTTGAGCACGATGTGCCAGGCACTCTTCTAAGTGGCCTACAGGTAGATTATGGAATTTCATCACCACAATCCCCCTAGAGATAGGTGCTATATTCTCCCCAATTTGTAGATGAGGAAATAGAGGCACAGAGAGGTTACAACGTTGCCCAAAGACACAGAACTAGAAAGTGGGGAAGGTTGGATTCAAATTCATGCACAATCTTGGCTCCTTACTGCCCTACTAGGTGCCCCCACCCCCCCAGGAAGCCCTCCCTGAGCTGTCTCCCTCCACTGGGCTGGCAGCCCTTACCTCTGTGCTTCAAGGCACTTGTCACACTAAGCTGTGATTACTTAACTGTCCCACACTAGACTGTATGCTCCGGAGGCAGAGATCATATCTCTCTTGCTCGCTCTTGTGTCCCCAGTGCTTAAAACAGTGTGGTGTTACCAGGAAAATGCACCATGCACCTTTCTTTTCTGCTGTGAGAATGTAATTGACAGATGTCCCTCACTAGTCAAATCTACCTCTGTATAATTGCACTACCCCCAGGCCACCACCAACTAATGACTGCATGCAGCAGGGATATTAAGAGCATATTCCTGAGAGATGCAGTACTTCCTATTGATCTTGCCAAAATCTTCTTAACCCCACCGCTAAGACCTTCTTTCCTTCTTCTTCTCCTCATATATAATCCTGGCATGGAATCTGCTTCTAGGAAGACCTGGACTAATGCAAGTGGTAGGAGGAGTGAGGCGTTGTCCTTCAGGATACAGTCTGTGCATTAAGTCAGGTACTCTATGTGATGCTGTGATCCCAGCAGATAGAAGCACTAGCCTGGGAATAAAGAGATGAAAATAAGAGTAACCCACTTATCATTGCTTCCAGTAATCCACTTGGGAATTTTCTTCTTCCCATTCCCACAACTCTAGGCTCTGCAGGGTTGGAAGCCCTGGTCCCAAAGGGGGCACACTTCCAGAGTATTTTTGGACTCGTTATGTTCATGCACCAGCTGGAGGAGAGTCCCAACATTGGCAGGGTTAGTTGACCCTGGTCAGCTGGAGGAGAAAGGGCTGATTACTTACTGGGGAGAAGGAGGAATACATATGAAACTCATGTCATCCAATTACAACAGAAGGGATAAAATGTGCAGAGACTGTGAAAAAAGAAGATTGGGTTGGAAGGAACAATCCATGGTTCTTCTCCTTTACAATGTCAGAACCATTGGCAAGATGGTTCTGTACTGGGGTCAGCTACTCCTTAAGGTAGCAGTAAATCTATTCTTGAAGGATAGTTAGTGCATCTTACATAAAATCCTTACCATACCTGTGATCAGTAAATACTGATTGAATTAATGAGTGAACACTTGAATAAGAATTATATATTCTCTTCTTTTTAATGGCTACCCAAGATGTTTAAAAACTAGCTGAGTTATCTATCAACATCTGATCATCTGAGATTTGCTGTTTCATGACAGGTTTGAGCTTGAGTTAATTACTGCTAGGGTCTGCGGTATAGTCGCCTTATTCTAGGGGATGAGTGTGACCTTGGACTGGGCAGAGAGAGCCAATCCCTGCACCCTCTTGAATGCTTCACTGACTCTTAAGCTCATAATACAGATAATAGGAAGTGTCTTTACATTGCTCTTTATGCTAAAGACAGAGCACCATCAATTCAAGTGTATTTCTTATATACTTATAAATATATTAGACCGTGTTTGCTAAAAGCCTGGGGTTTGTTCCCAATAGCTTGATTTTAAAGCTGACAGGGACTCAGGGAACCTCCTTGGCTTCTCTTCTTCTGGTTCCAGTTGCTCTCTGAGACCCAGAAGCTCTCTTGTGCCTGGATCCTTATAATTAGTACAGTAAGACTTTGGCAAGTATGGTGGTCCAATAAAGAGACTGAGTTAACAAAGACCTAGAGGTGCAAGGGGGAAAATCATGTTCAGAAAACTGCATAAATCATATGGTTTAAACATGAGGCAAATGAAAGAGTTTAATGAGAAATGAGAAGGTGAAAGCCAAACTATAGAGTCTTGGTTGCTAAGGTAAAGAATTTAAATTTTTCCTCTATAGGTATGAGGAAGTCATAAATATTTCTGAGCAGAGGAGAACTAGAGTCAGGTAGGCACTCATGAAAGCTCTCCCTGGAGCAGAAAGAGTGATGGAGCAGAAACAGGCAGAGCAACCTGAGTTTTGCAAAAATCCAGAGGAGAGAGAATATCTAAATGCAGACAGTGAAATGGAATGGAAAGTAGGAAACAATTCAAGAGATATTGATCAATACAATTCAGCAGAATATGGCCTACAGCTGGTGACATACTTGACCAAAGTATGGCACGTTGAGACAGCTATGTTAAAACGTGTGGTTAAATCTCAACACGATATGCATGTAACAGGCTATTGTCACTCTTATCCAGATGCTCATCTTCTTCCCAGGACCTTTCTCTAAAGGGACAAGTGGTTTCTACTCCTCATGGCTTTTTTTTTTCTCTTTCATTTTCTTTGCTTTTAGTAGAAAAGTTTGAGAGAACTATACCTCTTTCACCCATCAAAGTATCCACGATTGCCAACCATCCAATCAAAAAAAAAAAAAAAAAAGCTAATATGCTTTTATCACACACTTCAAATAATTTACTTTATGCACATTTCCATACATTCTTCTACTCTTATTTAAGTTATTTTCGTGTTAAATGAGTTATGATGACTCCTTTTTGTATGATATTCATCATATACTTACCATCTTCCCTTATTAGACTGTAAGTAAGAGCTTCATGGAAGGTGTTGTTTCTTACCTTCCCTATATACCCAGCTGTGGGAAAAGGTAAAAACAAAAAAATCAAATTAATTGATAATTTGGCTCTGCCAAAAATCCCAGAGGTGTATTTACTCTTGTCCCCTCCTTACCTTTGGAAAGGTTCATCTCGACATTAATGCTCTAAAAATGTCCATTTGCGTTGGGCAAATAATCTCTAGAAATAGGTATGGTAGGAAGAAAACAAGAGGTAATAAACAGGTTGGCCCTGTTTAGATGTGGAAATGGAATGTGAATGACAGAACCTTAGAAGCAGAAAGAATTCATTCTCTAGAAAAGTGGGAGCTAGAAAAAAATCATGGACTTGTAGCATAAAAGAATTCCAGTTGGAAGGAGCTGTAGAGATCATCTTATCCAACACTTCATGTACAGGTAGGAAACTTGTAGAACTGGACCAAGAAATTCTGGATCTGGGCACCAAGAAGGATAACGGAAAACAGCTCAGATATCAGGAAATTAAAGAAAGATCAATTCTCAGCTGATTTGGGTTATATATATATAAATATATATGTATATGAATGCCATTCTTATGTCTTCATACCTTGGCCTGAAATCCTTCTTGATATTTCTCTTCCTGGTAAACCCTTATTCATCCTTGTGGCCCCATCTCAAATGCCAGGTCTTCTGTGCAGCTTTCTCCACCTCCCCAGGGCTGGTCACTCTTCTTCTGGGCTCCCTGAACATTTGTACACACATCCATTATACTCCTTATCATACATTATTGTAATTATTGCTTACACGAAAGCACCCCTGGGAAAGCCTCAGAGGAGACCTTGTATGATATCTTTTTTATCTATCCTCAGTGTCTGGCACCATGCCTGCTGGCTTCTCTATAAGTGTTGAACTAATGAATAAATGCATGAATGAATGAATGAGCCATTCAAAATTTGCTCTCATGAATCATAAGATATGGGAAGAGTATAAACTCATCTCATAGGGTAGAGCAGAAGTGAATAGCCCAATTCAGATGATACAGAAAAGGCTGACATTTCTAATAATATGTAAATCTATAATATGCCCACCTATAGACTACATATATGAGACATTTCCTTTATTCTAGTAAAAAACACTGTCTAGTAAAAAACACGATAATTATCCTATTTATAATTGCTATCCCATACTCAATTCCCTATTCCTTTTTTACTTCTCTTTTTTGCCCTTAGCATTGTTACCTTCAAACTTACTCTCTACTCATTTATTGGATTTCTTATTTATTGTTTATCCCCTTACCAGAATGTATGCAGCATGAGACCAGATATTTTTGTCTGTTTTGTTCATTACTACATCCAGGACATCTAGAACAGTAGCAAGCACATATTTACTACTCAATACTTTTTGAATAAATGAAGTTCTTTAGCATGATCCACAAGTTCCCTTGTGTTATCTCTGCTACCTCTCTTCCCATCTCCTCTTGTGTTTCTCCAGTCGTTCCCAACTGGGGCCAATTTTCCTTCCAGACAACATCTTGAGACATGTCTGGTTGTCACAACTCAGAAGAAGGGGGAGGATGCTGCTTGCGTCTAATGGGCAGAGATCAAGGATACTGCTAACCATCTTGTACTACACAGGACAACCCCCACCCCAACAAAAAAAGTATACAACTCAAAATGTCAACAGTGCCAAAACTGAGAAAACCCTACTTGTAATTTCCTTTGACTCTATCTTTCCACCCTAAACTGTGAGCCACTGGAAAGCAGAGACTGTGATTACTCTCTGACTCCCATTAATTAGCACAAATCCTGGGTAATAGAGGCACCAGACAACCTCCTCCAGATGCCTCTATCTTATATTGTTCTTTCCCATCTCTAAATTCCTGCAAGCTCCTGTCATCTATATCCCAAAATATATGTATGATTACTCTATTTCTATATATTTTTTCTAATTATCCCTGATGAAATATCTACTAAGTTCTTGGAACACTTGGGTCAAAGCTGCTTCTTGATTGTCTCCCTCACAGTAGATTGTCACTGGCACAGGTAGTGATCCAATAAGCTGTGTGATTTGCAGTGATTAACTGCAGCCACAAAACATCCATAGAAGTAGTGGAAGCTATTCTAGATCAATTTAATCAGGTGCGAGAAACATGTCAAGAAGCCCAGCTCTGGACCTCCACTCCGGGGCTGGTGGTCATTTCAAATGTCTATGGCTATACCCATCAAGTCCATGAAAGGGTGGACTCCCAACCACAGGGACCCCTTGGTCACTCACTATGTCAGGTATGAAATACATTTTTATTACATTAGCAGCATCATTTTGAATTATTTTGTTAAAATTCAATAAGAAAGGCTCAAATTGAACTTCCGAATGTAGCATAGGCCCCAATTTTGCATGAAATAAAAGAAGGGCACTATATTGGTGCTTACAAAATATTCATTATTATAATTAACAGAAATATTCATTATTTGCCTCTGAACTGAGCAAGTGAATTTTGCCAGCAATCAGATGGAAGCAGCTCATAAACATTGACCAAAGCTCACACTCAATGTAAAATGCGGTGCTAGGTCTGGGGAGAATGTCATTCAACTGAATCAGGTTGCATTTTAAAGTCTAGCTGCTTTTCAAGATATTACATTTCCAGCAGCAGCTTGTTTAGTCCCTAGGCAATCCATATGCCTCTGTGACAAGATAAACAGCTGGCTCTGTTATTACTCATAATGCAATCACCCCACTTGGCCATTGCCTACTCATTCTCATAATTCTCTAGGATAACCTCTGGGGTTTAGATTTGTTAAGTTACATGGCCTGGTCTGTTGAAGTATTGTTAAATGTTCTAACTCTTGGGAAATGGTCCAGCTTACTAACATCTCTGGTTAGGATTGCCTGATAATAATGACTGTTACCATTTCCCAATTACTAACTCTGTGCCAAGCACCGCGTAAGAACTTTGAAGATGTGGCTTCAGGTAAACCTCACTTTAATCTGATTCTACCGCTGAATAGCTATACAATGTATTCAAGTTCTCTGATCCTCAATGTCCTCAGCTGTAAAGTGGGGCTAAAAATACTACTTCATAGGGCTGATGTGTTAAACGAACAAACAAAAAAATGAATGAATATTTTTATTACAGGTTCCGAATCCATTGTAAATTTCTTCATTCATTCACTGTTACATAGGATAGAATTGAGGGGAGGGGGGTTACACTGTGTTCCCTGGGAAACATTCATTTTCCTGAATGTGGGATCTTCAATAACACCTCTGAAGGCGGAAGTGCCACAGGAATGGGTTAAGTGGCGGTTATTGAATAGCAATCTGCACCATACACCACAGCAGCCACTACACTAGAGTTTGGCAGAAACTTAATGTGGAACATTAAATTTTATGCTTCAAAACTCATGATAAATGTTCATTGATCATATGTGTAAAGTCCTTTTGGTGAGGGTTGGACTCTCTTCCTTCAATATGTATGGTAAAGCCACTGATTTTATTTACTGATTGTTTTATATGGCTTTATAAATAACATTTCTATACAAGGTACCTTCAGGCTAGAGGGAGCTGAACTCTGCTTGATTGGACTGTTCTGTGCGTCCTATTTTCTCTTGTTCTGGTGCTCGGTGTCCTAGAAATTCCTCCTTGGGAAGCATTCATCCCTTCCTTTACAAACTGCCAAGCTGTTCTGCTAGGTGTTCTCTCTAATTTTGGAAACAGGCATGTTCAAGAATTTCAGGAGGCTGGGTTTTGAGTAGGAAATGTGCCCTGGCCTCAATCTGAGGCGCCACCACACGGCCCTGGGAGGATCACATTCCTTAGTAGAGTAGCAACATTTAGGGGATTTTCCATTTTGCTCATCAAGGTGGCTGATGAGTTAACAAGGTCTTAGGAGACCAAGTTTTATCTTGTGTGCTTCTTTTTCTAAATAGGATTTGGAACATGTATTGAGGGTGAAGGGGTCTTTGGCTATTCTGAAAACTGTACCTGTTTTCTACTCGCCCTGAAACTTGAATATGTTGTGTCAAATACCACAGGGGAATGCAATTAGGCTGTTGATAGAAAGTGAGAAGTTAGTGATCACATGTGTTGAGGACTTGGGAAAACATGTTTTAGAAATGGTGATATTTAAAACAGGTCTTTAAAAAGAAAGGATTTTATCAGGTAGAGACAGAAGAAGAGGGCAATTTATCACTTGGCATATATATTCTCACCCACACACAAATACTCTTGTATCCTTTTATGCATTCAGCACAGATAATTATTCAAATCCTAATTCTATGCCATACAACCAAAGAGAACTACAGTTTAAAAAAGAAAAGAGGGGTGCCTGGCTGGCTCAGTCAGTTAACTGTCATACTTCAACTCAGGTCATGATCTCAGGTTCATGAGTTCAAGCCTCGCATTGGGCCCGCTGCTGTCGGCACAGAGCCCAACTCAAATCCCCTGTCCCCCTTCCCCCTTGTGCCCTTCCCCAACTCGTGTTCTCACTCTTTCTTTCTCTCAAAAATAAATATTAAAAAATATCTTTAAAAAGGAAAGAAGAAAAAGAAGAAGAAGAAAAAGAAGGAGGAGGAAGAGGAGAAACTGGGGAAATGGTGGGGGTGGGGGTGATGGGGGTAAACAGGATGTAAGGAGGAAAGGAGAATGGAGGTTTTTCTTCTGCCCTTTCCGAGCCTACGGGCAGTGCATATGGCATCTCAGACAGAGCAAGGGCTTTGGGGACGAGAGAATAATACTACTACACATTTTTTGAGTGCCTCTTGTGTGCCAGGTACTTCAAGTGCTTTTCCTGCATTGACTTACTCCTCATAACCACCCTGTGTGGTAAACACTGGTGGTTTTCTCATTGTATAAATAAGGAAACTGCTACAAAAAGCTTGAACTATGATTACACAGCTAGTAAGAGGCAGAACTGGGACTCTCTTCTGGGCTATTACTCTCTAGAACCCAAACACTTATGACCACTTGCTATACTGTATTGAAAAGAATGCAGGGGGAAAAAGGAGCCAAAGACGAGTTGCAGCAAATTTTTTTTAAAAGGAAGAAAGAAAAAGACTCTTTTGTTCCTGTCTCAGTCTCTCACCAGCCCCTTGTCAGCACCTCTTGTCAGGATTCGCCAATTAGGAGGGAAGCCTTTTGCCCCATAGATCTGATGTCACGAAACAAAAAATTTTAGGAACATGACAAATCATGGCCTATGGACCCCTAGGATTTGTTAGGGAAATTCAAGCAAATTCAAGCTGTACAATCTCTGGAGACTTAGCCCAGGATAAACTGGACAAAATATCAATAAGCCAGAAATCTACATAACTCACCTGAGATTTCCAAAATTTATATAGTTCACTATAATTTTTGGTGGCTCCTAAAGAGTTTCCTTTGATGAAAGGAAAACAACAGCAGTGAGCCCCTCCCCTTAGATTTATTGACTTGCTTCGAGTGAACAGAATAAGACAGAAGTAACGAGATGTAACTTACAAGATTAGTTTATACAAATACTGTGGCTTCTGTCTTAGGTGCTTCCCACTCTCCCTCTCATTTCCTCTTTGATCACTCTGAGGGTAGCCAGCTGCCATATTGTGAGACAGCCCTTTGGAGACTCGTATGTGAGTGAGCTTGGAAGTGGATCTTCTGAGGCATTCCAACAACCAGATGAATAAGCTTAGAAGAAGAAGCGTCCCCAGTTGAGCTCATAGTCTCAGACAACAGTTTAACTACACCCTCTTGAGAGACCTTGAGCCAGAGGTACCCAGCTAAAACACAAATGGATTCCTGACCCACAGACACTGTAAGACATTATATTTGTTGTCTCAAACTGCTAATTTGGAGGATAATTTGTTATGCAGCAACTAGTGTTGCTAGATGATAACTAGTGTATTATTCAAATTGGGAGAAATTTGGGTTAAGGATAAAAACGAATCATTAGATTGGCTTAACCATTGTTAAAAACTCCCCTTGGTGACTACTTCTAAGAATTCTTGACAATAAGTTGTAAGTCAGGTATGTTCCAGAAGATGTCTAGTCCCAAAAAATACTCTTTTTTTAAGCTTATTTATTTATTTCGAGAGAGAGAGAGAGAGGCTGGGGGAAGCAGGGGAGGGGTGGAGAGAGAGAATCCGAAGCAGGCTCTGAGCTGTCAGCGCAGAGCCCAACACAGGTCTTGAACTCACAAACCATGAAAACATGATCTGAGCTGAAATCAAGAGTCAGATGCTCAACAACTTGAGCCACCCAGGCACCTCCCACCCCAACAAATATTCTTAGTCCTATAACTGGATATTACTTTATTTGATCTTTGGATTAATAATAAGCCCTAGGTATTTCTCTGTATTCATTTAAGTAACTAAGATACAGCCAAATAAAGTATATTAGCTAAGACCATAGCTAATTAGTACTCTCCACATATCTTATTGCTTTCCCTATTACAGCCATACTGGCCTTTGAGTCCCTACAAATGGGAGTGTTACCTCTTATGCTGGGTCAGTCAATAAAAGCAGATCTGGGTCTAAAGACTGAAAAAGATGATGAATTGGTCTTGATTTTTTAGCTGGTTTAATCTTGGTTTACTACTGGTTGAACAAATGTCAGTGTGAAGGATGTATATGAATAAAGGTAGAAGAGAATAGACATTGCTACCCATTGCCTTTTAATTCCTCATAGGAAGCATAGCAATTGGCTTGTCAATTTAGCCACCCACAGTGAAGAACATGCTAGGTCAGTGGAGCTCAGAGTTGAGATTCATGCATATTATATGTGCCATTTGGCTGGGGAAGTACCACAGTAACACATACTGTTCTGTTGCCATACAATGCATATTTTTGCTGTCCACCAATTACATGTATTCTTATTCTATTTTATTCAGCACAGAACTGACAACAGTCAGGCATTCCACACCTTTCACCACAAAGTCTTTGTATATCTTCTTGTTTCTCTCCAGAGTATTCTTTCTACTTGTATTCGGTCAGTTGGATTCTACTACTCATTTCTGACTTCTCCATTGCCTATGAAATGTTCTTAATGGCATCAGTTTCCTCTCTGTCATAACATTGCCACATTTATAATTTCACAATTACTTGTGTGTTATTTGATTATCAACAGTCTTCCCTACTAAACTGCAAACTTCTTAAAGACAGGAATTATGCCTTTTGTTCATATTACATGACCAGTCCCTGTATAGCACCAACACATGTAAGATTTCTTGAATAAATACATCTGGAAGATAGAGCTTTCCCTGAATCTTCTCCTTCTGTGAATTCATTAGACACAAAGATCTATTTAAAAGTCAAATCTCGGGGCACCTGCATGGCTAATAGTTAAGCATCTGACTCTTGATTTTGGCTCAGGTCATGATCTCATGGTCCGTGAGTTCAGGCCCCATGTCGGGCTCTGCACTGGCAGCTGAGAGCCTGCTTGGCATTCTTTCTCTCTCTCCCTCTCTCTCTGCTCCTTTCCTGCTCATGTTCTCTCTCTCAAAATAAAGGAACATTTAAAAAATTAAAAAATTAAATAAAAGTCACATCTCATCATACCACTTCGTTGCCAAAAAGCCCTCAATGATCCCCCATACTCAATGAGGAAATCTAAGCTGTGAGATGTGGCCTGTAAATGGATATCCAAGTTTTCCTGTTTGCATCTATTGTTCTAAAATTGTCCCAGTTTGGATGACCATGTTTATGGTCACCCCACATAAATTATTTCCAATATCCGTCCCCTTATTGACTTCTCAAATCTCTTCGCTTCACAATTGATGCCTCAGCAACACCAAACTGCTTATAAGTCTCTGTCACTCCTACACAAGATTTCTCACCTCCATGTGTTTGCTGGCACCCTTCCCTCTGGCCAGAATTCACTCCCTTCCTCTCTGACTCATTCTGTAAGATTCAGCTCATTTCCTAACTGCTACAAAGCCTTCTCTGACCCAAGGACTTTATTCCACCCCTAAGACCAAGGTAGGATCCTCTCTACCTGGATCCTCCCGGCCCTCTAATCCTCTCTGTGCTATTCCATCATTGCGTTTTCACAACCGAATTATAAATGCTGGTGCACATGTCATTCACACCCACCCCCACACATACACCCTTGAGGACAGGGACAGCGTGTTATTCATCTTTGTGTATCCACTGCCAGGCACATAGTCAACTCACAATGACTGGTTGAACAAATACATGTTTTTGAAGATTTTATTTATTTAGCGCATCAAATTTAATAAGCAGTCCATTCATTTTCCTAAGTTTACTAACCCAAATCATTTATAATTTCTCATCTGAATCTCTACTCAGCATGAGCAAACCAGTGATCCCCTCACTGAGTTAATATAACTACAGCCAAAACAAAGGAGTCTGATGTTTAAATTATCCTATATTTCTTTCCTTTTGTTATACTTTTTTAAATAATGAAAGTAGCTCTCATACTCCCAGGATTGTAAACTTGATCTATTCCAACTACTTTTGTTTCTCCCCTGATGAGAGTAGTAGGCTCCAACCTTACCCTTCCCCCATCCCCTTCTCCCCACCCCCCAAGATCTGTGTTTCATCAGAAAAGCACACGGGCCACAATAGGATCCAAATAATTTTTGTTTTAATGTTTGAAACTTTTATTGTAAATCTAATTTGGATGCTGACTGCTTTGCCAGGTTTGCTGAAATAGGTTTTTCAGAGGAATTATTTGTTAAATTCTTAAGGTTGAATATCATTGTCCTAAGATGAGGCATATAACATAACAAATAACACTTCTGCTGAATGTGTGAAATCAAGTTGTGCTGCTTGATTTCAAGAAGGAGGAATTTCCAGGAAACAGCCCTTGACTTTGACTCAAACCCTGGTTTGCATCTGGCCCTATCAGTGTGTATAAGTGCTCACATGGGCTGTACATGTGCCTGTTCAAGCCCTTGTTCCTTGGTCTGTAAGCTAGGGTGAGAATGCATGTCACAGGGCTGTGGGGAGAATGCGGCGGGAAGCTATTTATCAGTTTTTCTCTAAGTAATGCTTTATAAAGCAGAGTATTTTCATGGAGCCTGTAGTATTGATGTAAACTGTTTCTAATATAGTGTCACTTTAGGGTCACCCTGTGGTTCAGTTGGTTAAGTGTCCAACTCTTGATTTCGATTCATGGTTCGTGGGATTGAACCCCATGTCGGATGCTGCACTGACAGCTCGGAATCTGCTTGGGATTCTCTCTCTCTCTCTCTCAAAATAAATAAACTTAATAAATAAATATATAAAAATAAGTAAATATAAACAAAAATGATGCTGGGTATAAATTCCTGAAGTTCATAAAAGTGGAGACCAAAATAAATTTAGGAAGTAAATACAACCCAAAGAAATTAAACACAGACAAATGTACAAACCCAATACAAGTCAAACTACAAACTGAAACCAATAAAATGATTGAATGTAATTTCATGTGATCATTGGTGCTGCATACCAATTATTCTTAAGTAAATATAATCGTGCTCCAGTCCTTTGGTAAACTCACTGCACTTGCATGTATTCAACTGTCAAGCAGAGATAATTAGACGCATAATAAAGGGCCAGGGAATGACACCATGTAACAAAGAATCAGAAGTCTGATAAAAAGAGGAAATGAAAGACACCATGCCTTCCCACAAGGGATTGTTCAAGGCCTCAACTCAGGACTCCAGAGGAAGTAGACAGACTGGGCACTCAGACTGACTAAGGTTGATGGTAGGATTTTCCCCCTAGAAGATATATAGTGACATTTAAGGCTCGGGTTATGGGGTAAGATCTTGGTTTTGAATTCTGTCATTGTCACTCCTGGCTTCTCCATTCACTTAGCCCTTCTCAGCCTCAGTTTTTTTACCAAGAAAAATGAAGAAAAATAAATTATTTCTTATAAGATTATTACAAGGATTGACTCAGATAACATATATGAGATCCTCAGTAAGTTGATTATCATCACGTGAGAAAGGTAAAGTCTCAGTGGACAGACATGGAAAGGGGGTAGACTGTCCTCTGCCACCAAGTTGTCACCCTAGACTGCATGCTTTGGAGAAACTTCCTCCTGGCATGGGCTGCTGGGGGAGAGAAAACACACACCACCATGAATACGAGCTCTCGGGGGAAATGTGGCTCCATGAATTTCAAAACCTTACTGAGAAAGATAGAAGTAGGGGAAAAAAGAAAACCTGTACTTTTAAATACTCTATCTGTTTTCACTGTTGTAAAACGTGGAGATTAAACCTCTCTGGGGACAGTTCTTTCTCTGATCTGGGGAAACCACACCAGAGAGCCCGTTAGTTTTTTATGAAGAAGCAAAATGACTTTCTGCTGAAATAGAGCTGTTTAGAGATGCTGAGGATCCCAAGAATTAACTGCCTAGATGTGGGACGAGAAAAGACACAGTGTGGAGAAACTCTGTGACTTGAATTTCAGGAAGAATGGGGTTTCAGCTGAGAGGAGAAGATGAAGCTCTTCTGACTCTGTGTCCCATCCAGCCAGGGAGACTTGGAAGAGCTGGGGGGAGGGCTGCGGATCAGCTAATGGACCTGTCACGTGTGACTATGGGAGCCTCTGGGATTGAGCAGAGCCACCTGGGACCAGGTGACGAGACATGGCATGGAATTAGGAAAAAGGCCATTCACCCTGCTTCTCATGGAACCCAGTACCAAGAGGGTCCCCTTAAAATAGACTGCTTTGGAGGCCCCTGGAGAAGTTCATCTGGCAAAGGCAGCATCATACATATGATGATATCTTTGCTTTGGCAACAGGCAGTCTTCCCGCCTGGTGGAGAAAAGCAAAGGAGAGACTTTGAAGAAGAGCTTTGAGGAAGAAAGGCAGATGCCTTTTGGCAACTTGAAGGACAGACCAGGAAGAGAGCCCAAAGGAGCGTCCGTGAGGAACCCAGGAACCCTTGGAGAAGGTTTGGAGTCCTGATGTCATGTGGGTAAGCTGTCAGCCATTACAGTTTAGACATCTGTACTCAACTTGACAACCAGCTCATTCACAATATGGATAAAAACAAAGTAATCCACAAATCAGCTGAACAATAAAGATACAGGAAAAACACTAAATAATACTGTGGAATCTTATTGAAGTATGTCAAACAAACGAAAAGATATACCATGTTCTCAATACAAATACATATTTATCTTTACCATATCAGTCATTCCAAAAGCAATGCAAATCCAATTAGAATCTAATTTTTTGGCAGCTCTATAAGATCAACTTAAATTCCTAATAGGAGAATAAATGTCAGAGACTAGCAAATATATATATATATTTCAGAGATGTTTCATATATCTATGAAAAATCTATATGTTTCACATGTATGTAGGAAAAAAATCATGAAAGTAAACTTGCCTTACCAGATATCAGATATTTTATCAAGCTATAATATTAAAAATATGGTATTGGCTCAGACTAGTAAAATAGCATAAAGAGTTCAGAAAATAAAGCCAGTATAAATGGAAACAATATATAACAAAGGAAACATGTTAACTCAATGGCAAAAGGAGTGTTTATTTGTTCACATAGTTGGCTATCTATGTAGAAGAGAATAAAGGTAGCTTCTTATCTCTTCCTAGGTCCAAATGGACTTAAGATTTAGTTGAAAAATCATGTATTAGAAGGAAAGTTAGGAGAACACTTACTCTTATGTTCAAGTGGAAACTAGAAAGACTTTCCCAAGTAACATAGAAGACCCAGAAGCCATAGAAGAAAACACCAACATATTTGATTGCATTTTTTAATTGTTAAAAGATTAAATAAATAAAGTCAAAATACCAATGATGACCTTGGGAAGTTTTCACAATATATGTGGTAGACAAAGAGTTAATCTCCCTAATCTCCCTAATGTACAAAGAGCTCTTTTAATTTGCAATAAAAGAAAAATCAACACAGCATAAAAATAGGGGAAAAAAAAAGAGGATTTATACCAGAAGAAATCAAAAAGGCCATAAAAAGCCGATCAAACATGTAACCAAGAAAATATAAAATAAATTTAAAGAAGAGATATAATTTCTGCCTATCAAATTGGCAGAAATTAAAAAAAAGAAAATCCAGTATTGGCAACAATTGAGGGAAATTTTCACTGTCATGTATTCTGGGAAGGCTTGAATTGCTATAAGCTTTTAGGAAAATAAATTAGAAATGTCTATTAAACCAAAAAAAATACACAAACCCAATAATTGACTTCTGAAATCCATCCCATTAGAATAAAATTACCAGCACGTAAGTATTTATATCGAAGATGTTTACTGCCAGTGTTGTTTATTGTTAACTGTTCGTTAATAGGAAAATACTTCATTAAATTTAAGAATGCCCTTAATATGAATATTATGCAGCAATTAAGAAACGAAATGGCTGATATCTATTAACCTGAAGAGAAGTCTATTATGTATTAATCAAGTAAGAAAAGTAATAAGTGCAGTTTTGATGAAGGAAACAAAGGCAAGAAAAATGTAGCTTAAATTAAATCTCCATACAGTTCAGCCCCCTGATAGACACATGAAACATGCAGAGTATGACCTTGTTTAAGAACTCATGGTTGCCTTACTTCCTTAATGTTTTGGTTTCATTAAAAACTAAAAGTAACCTTATCTTAACAGTAGCTAGCCTCTCAAGGTCCTGAAAGCCTTGCTTCCAAATTTCTTAGAGATTTATGCTATCCCTCACCCTGACTAACTTCAAAGTACATAATCACTCACTCCTCACAACCCAGTGCAGCTCTTTCTGCCCATAGGTCCTGTCCCCATGTTTTAATAAAATCACCTTTTTGTACCAAAGACAGTTTAAGAATTCTTTTGACCATTTGCTCAAGAACCCCATCAGTATGGTTCCACTTTAATAAAATCAACATCAATCATCCTGCTCACCACATATGTGCATGCATGTTTGTATCCACAAAATGGTGTGGAAGGTGAAGATGGTAAAAAAGTGAGTGGTTTATAGGGTTTGGGTGGGGATAATGAATAGGTGGAGCAGGGAGGATTTTTAGGGCAGTAAAACTATTCTATGAAACTATAGTGGTAGACACATATCATTATACATTTGTCCAAACCCATAGAATGTATAACACCCATTACACTAATGTAATATGGTAATATGGGTGGCAATATGTCAATGAACTTTCATCAGGTGTAACAAATGTATGGAGTACTCTGGCGGGAGATGCTCGTTATGGGGGGCGGGGGCATGGGCATGTGGGAAATCTCTATGACTGTGGAGGGGCAAGGGCATATGGGAGATCTGTGTACCTTCCTTTTAACTGTGCTGTGAACCTAGAACTGCTCTAAAAAGAGAGGGAGGGGCACTGGGTGGCTCAGTCGATTAAGTGTCCAACTTTGGCTCAGGTCATGATCTCACGGTTTGTGGACTCGAGCCCCACATCAGGCTCTGTGCTGACAGCTCAGAGCCTGGAGCTTGCCTTGGATTCTGTGTCTCCCTCCCTCTGTCTTCCCCTCACCTGCTTGTGCACTCTCTCTCCCTCAAAAATAAGTAAGTAAACTGTAAAAAATAAATAAATAAAAATAAAAAGAGAGAGAGAAGTCCTTAAAAAAAAGAGTGTGGAAGGTATAACCTTAGGGGTTAGGAAACAAGGAAACCTTGGGGACAGAAACTGTTAACTTCCATTATGTATTTTTGTAATGTTTTATTGGGTTGGAATGTTCATGTAGTACTTCTTTACTTAAAGATGTTAGTAAAAAAGACAGTGTTTTCAAACAGAATGTGACCCCTTAGGCTAATGGGGCCTGGACTCTGAGTCAGGCACTACTACTGTTGCTGTAGAGCAGGTGGGAGGAATTGTTCTGGAGGAGAGAGAAGGGCAAAGGATCGGGGTGCATTTCTCTCTCCACTCCTCTTTCTCAGAAGCACTTCCGGGGATGCTGTGCTCTCACTCAGTGGGCTGGTTCATGAGCTGCTGCCTCTCATTATCCAGCTCTTTTCTTGTAATTTCTAGATTTTGCATGCCACCTACCTAGGTGGTCTAATTTAGGCCATATGCCCACACTCAGGGATGTGTCTGTTGCCAGTATACATTTTCACATTTAGACACTGTCATGGTTTTCATCCGAATAGTAGCCCAGGCAAATGGAAAAGTGAGTGTGTTTGCCTCCATGTCTTTTATTCAAACTCTCCCGCCCAGGAGCCAGCCAGGGTCTGGGGATGTTGGCCAGGCAGGCCTCTGGCAATAACACAGCCATTTCTCCTCAGCCACAGCCAAACCTTTCCAGGCCTGAGGTAAATTTACATAGAAAAAAGTTAAGTGAGGAAAATGCTTTTGAGGTGATGCTTTAAATTATTTACTTTGTTTGTCTCCAACAGTAAAACAAAGCCTTGGGGGTACAGACCCGGAGACAGCATCATCCCACTGAAATTCAGAAGAAGCATCTTGATTTTATTACTACTTCTAAATGTTCTAGAAACCTAGCTGGGCCATTAGAAACAATGTAGAAAATAGTCTTGCTTTCAAAGATGTAGTTAAATTAATTTGGCTGCTTTCAGGATTTAAAAACTCTTGAGTTTTAAGGAAGGTAGTTAATGGGAGTCAGGGAGCTTGACAAGGACGAAATCTTGCCTGTCCTCTCTTAAGATCAGAGAGAAAGCACATACTATCCAATTTCTTAGTCTTACTACCCATCTGGTCAGAAGGCTGAATGTGTCTCCAGGTGTTCCTGCAGTGATTTAAGTGTCTTCTCCATTCCCTCAAACCATAAGAGACTCTTAAATACAGAGAACGAACTGAAGGTTGATGGTGGTGGGGAAAATAGATGATGGGCATTAAGGAGGGCGCTTGTTGGGATGAGCACTGGGTGTTGTATGTAAGCGAAGAATCACTGGGTTCTACTCCTGAAACCAAGACTACACTGTACGTTAACTAACTTGAAAATAAAAAAGGTGGGGGTGGGGGGGCACACCTGGGTGGTTCAGTCAATTAAGTGTCAGACTTCAGCTCAGGTCATGCTCTCACGGTTCGTGGGTTCAAGCCCCACGCCGGTCTCTGTGCTGACAGCTCAGAGCCTGGAGCCTGTTTTGGATTCTGTGTCTCCCTCTCTCTCTGCCCCTCTCCCACTCACGCTCCTCTCTCTCAAAAATAAATAAACATTAAAAAAAACTTTTTTTTAATATCTTCTCCATTCGGTGGAAGGCAGGAGGGTTAACTGCTTGTCTTGTTATCTCACATCAAACTTGAGCTGACTAAGAAATACTTTATCGTCAATGAATCCATAGAACTCTTTTCATAGAATAGTACGTTTGAGAATCAACGAAGAGGGAATTGTTTTTAAAATGCAGGGACCAAATTGTTGAGACTTAGCTAGAGATCACCAGTCACCAGTGATATAATGGGACCCAGAATCCCTGTGTCCTGAAATAGCTGCTTCTTGCTGCTTAGAAGCCTCTTATCTGCCTTTGCCAAGGGGAACGCATTCCGGGCAGAGAGAAACCCTGTACACACACAAATGAGGCCTGAAGCAGCATAAACGTTTGGGGAGCTTTCAAAGTTTAACACAAGCACGCCAAAGGCACAAAGGGTATGAGGACTGGGGAGGAGGAAATCGGCCTTATATTTGGACTTGGTATTCTTTGGGACTTCTCCAAGGATGAGTTACAGAAACCCAGGACAAATTAAGTCAGGTAATAACAACAATACTAACAGTTACACATACTGAGCACTTAACTGTGTCCTAGGCAACAGTAGTCTGCATTCTCTCTGTGCATTAACTCATTTGAATGTCATTATAACACTGTGAGATAGGTGTTGTTATTGTGTCCATTTTACAGGTGAGGAAACTGAAATAAAGAAAGGTTAAATAATTGGCCCAAAGTCACCTAGCCGGTAAGTGGCAACACTGGGATTCTAACACAAGAAATATATTGACTCCCATGATTGCTCAATTGTATGGGTAAAGCTGGTTGCGTGTGTTACTAAAACCAGACAGTCACGTGTCCAGAGGGCCTGTCTGGGCTTCATACGCAGCTCTGTGCCCTCTCCTGCATTGCCTGTGTGCTTGGAGAGACTCTCTCCCTAAGTAAAAGAGACAGCTCAGGTCCCAGAACAGGAGTGAAACCATTGCCCTGCCAACAGCCACATGCAACTTGGTGCTGGCTTGCCCATTCTGGAACTAGTCACTGTGACCAGGAGCATGGAATATGCAAGAAGAGGCTGTGGCAGAGCCAGCCAGAATGAATGGGTTCCCACAAAAAGAAGATCTATCACTATGAACGACAGGCCTGATAGATGGCCCTCCAGAGGATGTACGTAGGGAAGAGGTATAATCCAGTTTGCATTCTGGAGGATTTTGTGTCAGAAGTGAAAGAGAAGAATGTAGAATTGGAGACAAGCCAGCTAAGTTTTCTAGGTGACAACTGGCCCCAAAGGCCGTGGTGAAGAGAAGGGAATGAGCTCAAGAGGTACAGAGGACAGAGGATGGGATATGGGGCCTGAGGAGGGACAGTGGAAATCAAGGGCAACTTTGTGATTGTATTATCAACTGGAATGGAGAAAAGAGGCTGGGCAAGCTTGCAAATAAAGATGAGCCAGTATGTGAGTTCATGCGAACACACGTGTTTGCTGTCGGCCCGTCCTCCCTGCTAGGCACAAAATTCTGTGAGTTGGAGGCCTCATTGGCTTTGTGCACTACAGTATCTACACTGGCCACAGAGCACACACTCACTTGCTGAATGAACAAAAGAAAGGTGTCCATCAGTTACCAAGTGCACACAACAGTCGGGTCGTTGGAAAGGCAGAAGAGAGATCTGGCCCAGCGGTGTGAGTCTGGGAGTCACCAGGGGTATGGACGCATTGAGATTTCCCTGGGGGAAGGTGTGGGATGAGAGAACAAGCATAGAATGCCAACACGTAAAGGGCTAGTCAGAGACAGAAGAGCATGGTGAACCACTGGAAAACAATTGATGAGAGCAGATGCAGCTGAGTGGTAAGTGGGAAAACCTAAGATGGAAAGGGAGAGTTTCTGGAGAACAGAACCCGTTCTCCCACTTACTAGCTGTGTGATCTTGAGCAAGTTGCTTACTTCCCATGTGCCTGAGTTTCCCATCTGTAAGATGAGACTAATAATACTGTCTATGTTAAGGTTGTTGTGAGAATTTCAAAACCAGACATATAAAGGACTTAGCACAGTACTTACCTCAGTATTTACCTAAGGGCTGAGTGAGTGATGTCTGATACTGAATACCACAGAGTGGCCAAGCGAGACAAGAACTGAAATGTTTCCACTAGACGTGGCACTTTGGAGGGGGTGAGGCCCATGAATGGACAATCAGCCAGGACGGGAACGAGAACCAGATTGGATAACTTGAGGGAGGGCGGGGCAGGGGTATAAAGTTGGCCCCCTGCTGTAGTTTTCTTCTACTTGGCCAACAGCAGTAGCTCATACGTGTTGCGTCATCATCATATTTGTAATTCGTCTCCCACTGAGAATGTGAGCTTTATGAGAGCAGTAGTCGTGTCTGTCCTGTGTCCCCAGTCCCTAGGGCACACCAGCGCATTGTAGGTGCTCTGTAAGGATCTGCTGAATGACCAGATAGACTGGGTGGTGGCAGAGGTGGACAGGGACCAGATGATTCGTCGTGGCCCCAGACTTGCCGGGCCAACAGGTCTCATGTCAGGCTGTACTTCCCACCTGCCTGCAGATTCCCAGGCCTCTCTCCCTGGACACAATCTGCATGGACATCCCTGGTTGGAGAGGGAAAATGACTGAGGCCCGGGGAGGTATTTTTTTAAAGCTCTCCTAGTTGTTGTGATACTCACTCCTGCCTCAAAGCTAACAGCCTATACATAATTTAATGTGTAACTTAATATGGGAATAAAAAGAAAAAAAATGACTCAAGCCTTCAGTCATTGTTTCTTTCCTCAGGATCTGAATCAAATTAATATATTTTTTCAAATATGTTCATATTTGACAGTTGAAAAATACGGTAAAAAAAAATTCCCAGGGAAGCAGCTCAGAGGAGTTCTCTAACAAGGAAGTCCCAGTAGAACGAACGGATTGGGCCTCTGGCAAGAAAAAAAAAATGCACAGCCAGCAGGTTTTTTTCTTTGTCACCGTGTAAACCAGCCATCAATCAAGGTTCACACCTGCCTTTCTGCTCAGCACAAAGGAACCAATTGAGAGGTGCCCACAGCCCCCATGGAAAGCACGGGAGCCTGGACAATGCAGGCTGGAAAGGCAGGAAAATGGACGTACGCAACAGAGAATTATACCAGATTGCCCAAGCAACTAACAGGGAATTCTCAGAAACACTGGGCTACTGTCTGATTCTAAGAACATAAGAACTATGTGCTCAAAGAACAGGTAATGTGGGATTGCCCAGGGAAACAAAAGAAAACATTTTTGCTAAAGGAAATCATGGAATCAGGTCCCTAAATATAGAACATTCTGGAATGAAATGAAGGGGACCCATTTTATCAGAAACTCACCTTAAGTCTCTGCAGAAAGCCTGTAGATGGACTGAAGATGGCTCTCCAACTTCATCACCCACTGTATGCCCCTCCCGTCATAGACACCCTACACTCTGCATGCTCTGACCTTCTCACCTTCCCCAGAACAAGTAGCACAAGCTGTTTTCTGTTTCTGTACTTGAATAACTTTCCCCCTTTTCTGCCCAAGAAAAGCTTACTCATCCCTCTAGACTTACCTCCAGTGAACACAGCCTTCTTTGGAGAGCCTTCTCTGATTCCTTGGGCAGAAGGAGTTTGTTCCTTGCTCTTCTTTGAGGCTCTGCTCCTCTGCACAATACAATTTGTGTAAAATATCAAAATCAATACCAACTTATGTTGTAATGATTTGTTTATAAATGCCCATCTTCCATTAGGATGTGACTTTCCAAGCATAGCAATCATGTGTTGAGACAAACAATTGTAATGGGTACCATCTATGTGCTACACAATGATACCTGTATTCTTTCTATTCTGTATGACAACCCTGCAGAGTAAGCACAAGATCCCGTTTACAGAGGACAAAACTGATGCTCTGGATATTCAGATAAATTCCTTGATGTCACATTGCTGATTAGCAATAAGATATACAACCCCAAAGTCAAGACCCTTTCCTCTATACACCTATCTTTCATATTTTGGGGCACATATTTGGTACTCAGTAAATGTCATCCAAATGGATGAAGGGAAGGCTTACAGATTATAGGTACCTTGACACACAGAGGGTCATTTTGAGGCTCAAACGAATTGTTATATAGAAACACACAGAAGTTCCCGGCATTTAATAATTTTGAGCTATTATTATTATTGTTATATTATTATTGTTATCATCATCATCACAATAAGTCAGGAATGTATGAGATACTGAGGATACAGGAATGAGCGAAGCACATGCGTTTCCTGACACCAACAAGTGAGGAAACATACACCGTGGCAGGTTTTCTGAAGAAAAAGTACAGAATCCGCTGAGACCCTATAACGAGGGATCCTGGCCCGGCCTGGATGGGAGACAAAACCTTCCCTGATGGAAACCGGAAGGGCATGTAGGGTAACTGAATAGCACATGGACTGCCCAGACGACTGGTCAAGGCAAAGGGAACAGCGCACACTGACAGCACATGTCATGTGTACAGACTTCTCTTGAGACAGTTAACAGGATAACTGTATTCGAATAGTATCTGTTTAATGTAGTTTTACTAAACAATTTAGTTCTACAAGTAGCTTTGTGTATTACTTTCCCCCCTCTCCCCCCCCCCCATCTCAGACAGGTGATGAGAGCTAGGTAAGCAACATGTGCTCCCTTTTGGTCCAACCACAATGTCAGGGTTTAGTTGAGTGGCTAACTACAAAGATTAGATCATCTCAGGTGTCTTGTAACATCAACTGCCTTACTCATTTTATAAGGTCTCTCTTCTCTTTGTACCCATTATTTCCTTATTTGACTTTGAAATATTCAAGAGCCCTCATAGCCTTTAGGAAGTTGGAAGGAATGAATCCCGGATATGTAAAATAAAATATACTGATTAGGAACAGGGTAATGGGTGAGAGCCTGGTTCAGAACAGGGTAGGTAGGGGAAAGTATGCTGCCCCACCCCCACTCCCAGGAAGACCAGCCTTTGAAGAGGTTGTTCACAATGTCTCATTGGAATTGCTTCCCGTGTGAAATTGCTAAAGCCACAACTCCGAGGGAAGGTATTGTAGAAGAGGAGGTATCCAATGTAACCCGTTTATAGGGACTTTGTTTGAATGTTGCCACTTTTAGATGTAAACAGTGTGTTAGCACTTTGGAGGTTCTAGAAGAAAAGAATGTGTATGCTGAGCCTCTGGGTCTGTTCCGTTTGTCAGTTGTTTTCTGGGGTTGCTTTTTCAAATAGCTGATGCATTTGTCTGCAAGACAAAGAAATGAAAACAACGGAGAGTTTTGTTTGTGGGCTGGGGAGCCCTGGCCTCACGGTTACAGCTTCCAGAGCAGTCTAACGTTAACCTGTCTGAAAGCAGCAGGGAGAAGAGCAGAATTCTTTGGCCACACTTCCTGCTTTTCTATCAGCTGTCCACATCTGGCCCTTCTCCGTGCCACCAACTCCCTGCAGCCATTCACTGAGTATTTACAAAGCACCTTTAAGACGCCAAGGACGTCGCTATGGGTCGGGGACAGTATGAAACAGAACCTACATGGTGCTACGCCATCTCTTCCCTGCCTTCTTCCCACATCCCCCCAAAAATGAACCCTTGGGACCAGCCTACTCCTCCAGCACTTCCTGCTCAAGCAAAAGAGAGACTGGAGCAGCCTTGCCCAGCTTGAAGAGGACTGTGCTGAAGGCCCCACAGTGAAAAAGCCCCAGAATCCACCAGGGCAGGATGGAGGTAGACGGGACAGGCAGGAACATGCAAACATTTCTAATGTTTGTCTTCTTTTTTTTTAATTTTAGTGTTTTTATTTATTTCTGAGAGAGAGAGGGAGAGAGCAGGGAAGGGTCAGAGAGAGAGAGAGAGGAAGCTGCAGAATTTGAAACAGGCTCCAGGCTCTAAGCTGTTAACACAGACCCTGACGGAGGGCTCAAACCCAGAACCGTGAGATCATGACCTGATCCGAAGTCGGACGCTTAACCGACTGAGCCACCCAGGCGCCCCATGTTTCTGCCTTCTGCTCCTGGGAGGGGACAACATAGAGACCTCACGCTGATTTGGAAAAGTCTAAATTGAGAGGCCTGATTTAGAAATAATGAGATTGATTCTAATAAGGAGAACAAACATTTGTATGGTGATTAAAATCCACAGAGAGGGCTTTTATGTGCATAATCTCAGTGAATCCTCAAAACACACCTGGAGGGGTGTTACGATGGCTTTTTCCAAGACAAGAAATGGGGGCTCACGGCGACTTGGTCCCACTGCTGAAAAACTAAAGGCCATCCACAAAACCATCTCTGCCACATTTGAGGTGAAGCAGCCAGGCTCAGACTTGCAAATAACATCTGAGCTCAGTCTGCTTTTTCCACACATGAGGACACCATTTATCTTTCTTTAAGAGAGAAGACAATGCTGTAAAGGGGAACTATGATCCTTACCAACAGAGGAGGCGAATGGGAGTTGGGAAAAGTCCAGCAAGTTGCGTCAGGTCACATAGCCAGAAGTAGAGGACCCAGAATTCCATCACTGGGGGGTCTGACAGCAAAGCGCAGAAGCAGAAATGACCTTGCCTGGCAGCAAAGGTAGCATGAAGGCTGGACTGCTATGGAGCAAGGGATGGAAATATCCCGCTTAAGTCAAAAGCCCTGGACAGGAGTAGAAGTACGCCATCTCCAAGCTGGGTGACCTTGGTCAAGTCAGGTAATCTCTCTGTTTCATCATCTGTAAAATAAGAGAAATAGGGTGGTAATGTGGATTAAATAAAATAATGTGTGCACACATTGTATGCATAGTCTAAAACTCTACACACAGCATGGGGATTCCAAGAGGACCATGAGCTACTGTCCACAGACAGAGAAAGAACACAAGGAAAAGGACAGAAACCTGAAGACTATTATTCCTTGGAGGTGAGGAACATTGACTGAAATTGGAATACATTGGATGCTTTAATCCCAAGTCTTTTCAAACCACCTCAGTCCTGAAGGGCCAATGGGCACTTTTAGGGACCAAAAGTTGCTGCTGACCCTAGGCTGTGGTGATTCCTGAAATAAGTGCTGAATGCTGGGGTGAGGGAGAAGCTTTCTTCTTCCCCTGAGAAAGGCTGCAATCCCCAACAGCTGCTTTCACTTTCTATGGGCTGACACTTTACCCAAATCCTTCAAACTCACTCGTAGATCTTCTCCGGTTCCCCTATCCACTTATTCTCCCTGTAAATCCACCTAAGCATCCTGATCCTTTGAAATTGTTCAATGCATCAGAAATCAACTCAGCCCTGCAACAAAATATCTACTGAGCGCCACGATGTGCCACGAAAAGAGGGGATGGCACACGATACACTTTAACAACCACTGAAGACATACAATTTATAAAGAAATAGGGCACAAGGTGCACTTCTGTCTGTCCCAGCAATTCTGAGTCAACTGTGCAAAAGCATAAACAATTCTTCCGCTGGGCTTGCACACTATATCTGGATTGACTTGATTATGTTGGCTGGCCTTCCTTTGGTCATCAAGATTCTCAAGTTTCTTTAAGTCTAAGTTAAGCCCTTTTCAAAGACGGCATCGGTTTCCTACTTCATTTAAGGACGAAAACACTAGAGAGCTCTCAGATTACTGGGGTTTTGTTTATTTGTTTGTTTGTGGTTTCTTTTATAGAATACAGTAAGAGGTAGTACCTTCTTAGTATTAATATAAATACATACAGTTAAATCACTTTGGTCAAAACAATTGAACAAAGTACATTCCATCAGGCAGGTAACTTTGTTCTTGTATTCTTACACTTCTTTGGATAAATTCAATAAAACAAACTCAAAGCTCAGTTAGGGGCTTTCATAAAGAAAAGGCCTTCTAAGTACTCATGAAGTTCATTCAAACTCTACAGGATGCAGCTTACATGAGAGGTTACTAGGTTTTTAACACCGGTGAGATTTGTTCCCTTGAGAACACATCTTTTTACCATATTCACCGATTCTTCTAAATAAACCAAGAAGGACGAGAAAAAAAAAAAGAATTAACAAAATAATCCATACAGAACTAGGTAATCTGGAACATTCCAAAGCAGCCAAGTATCCTCCAGCGTTTCTCCAGGGGCTGCTAACTGGACTGCAACTCTGGCCCTCCCTGAGTGTGAACAAATAGCCTCCTCACAGCTCCGGCTCAGATCACTCTTTATGGCCACCTCCCAGGCACCTCAATGAATGAAGTGAGTCTTATAGTCCCCTTCTAAGGGTCATGTAGTATGTTTGAATGATCTTTTTCAAGAGCTGTTCTAATCAAGAATCTTCAAAGTCCAACTCCTCCAATATGATCCAACCAGTTCCCTCATTTCCCACTCCCTTCCCATAGTTATCTGATATTTTGATCCAGCTAAGCTCTTCAGTGGTCGATGACCATGGCCCCAAGTTTACTGCTTATGATCCCTATTGCTGATCCTCCCTCTGGAGCATCCTGCCTTCACATCCCTGGTCACTGAGCCTGTAACAGCCTGTCCACCTCTCAGAAGGCTTTTCAGTGCTACAGTCTTCACAAAGTCGTCTGGAATTTCCCCAGTCTGTTAGAATTTCTACATCTTTGTCACACCACCACCCCCATCACATTTTACCTTCTTACATGACATTTTTCATTCTGCCTTTTTTATTGTAATTTCTGTAGAACAGAATCCATGCCTTAAGCAAATGTTTAACCCCTTTAATATATGACCCAGGATAGAGGCTCAGTTCTATGAGATTAGATATTATGCTGCAGCACACCTTTCCTACCAGCACACAGACAAATTCTTTCTCTCTTTTCCAGTTCTCAGGTCCTATGGGGAGAATAAAGACTTCATTAGGAGCTAGAGGAGCTATGTAGCCAGCTTCAGATAACTGAGAACTGAGGGTGTTTGGAAGCTTAGAGCCTTAGGGTAAACTGTTGGCCATGCAGATCTACCTATAGTTTTATAGAGGGAAGGGTTGCTGAGAGCATTGGCTCTGCTTACGCTCAGTGGATACATTATTTTAAAGATAGTCACGTCATTTCTCTTGGCCACACCAGGACTTCATGGTCAGTGCAATTTCCAGGCATTCTGACCAGTTACAGAACTGTCAGTAGCGATTTTATGGCATGTGTTGCTGAAAAATGCAAACAGTAGTGTCCAGAAAGAAACACAAGGGAAGACACTGAAACCATCATAATCTTGAAGCCCAAGCCAGGAAAGCTGCTCAGACTAGCAGGAGAGAGGGAAAAGCTGCCTGGAGATAGCATTTTTTCTTTACAATATCTCCAAATTCCCAGATATCCTTGAGTGCAGAGGATAGTAATCTGAACCTGGATATAGAAGATTTGGTTTCTAGCTTGGGGCCCCCTTACATTAAATAGCTAGGTAACCTTGGGTAAATCACTTAACCTCTCTGGGCTCTATTTGCTTAGCTCTAAATTCTAATAACCTAAGGGGAAGAACGGAAATGCTATAATTTATTTCCACTCTATTACAAATTCACATGAGACTTGGCATAGTCTCCTCTTGGCCACTTGTTCTTAAAATATTTCCCTACTTTGGCCCTTTTCTTTCATTTAATACCAGAGTTGCCCCTTTTTTCCAGCACACTAGGACCCTCTGAGGTTATGACTGCTTGCCCCCACTAAACTCTGTGCTCAGTTACAATTCCACTGAGAATCTTACCCTTTCTGGGACTGTTCAGCTCAACATTCAATACAATAAAGTTGTTTCTGTGTTTCAAAGGAAGAAGAGAAGAAGGGATTCCATATGTGGGAAGAAAGAATCCAGATCACACAACCCTTTCTCTTAACAAAATATAAGGAAGTCCAAATGCTGAATCTTCACAGGTATTTGAAATAAGAGTAAACATCCACATGATTAAATGATTGATCTCACTTATACCAAAAATGTTATTATAAAGTAAAATAAGTTTTCACAGCCTAAGGACATGGGCATGACACTATATTTTCAAAACGTCCATTTTAATGTATTGTATTAAAGATGTATGTAACTTTAAAAGTATGTAACTTTTAAATAAAACAAATATTTACTAGGTATCAACAAAGAACTAAAAGAAGGAAGAAAAAAGCCCATGAGCTTGGGGTTCATAAACATTATTTTTTTAATGTTTATTTATTTTTGAGAGACAGAGACAGAGCTTGCGCAGGGGAGGGGCAGAGAGAAGGAAGACACAGATTCCAAAGCAGGCTCTAGGCTCTGAGCTGTGACACAGAGAGTGATGTGGGGCTCGAGCTCACAAATTGTAAGATCATAACCTGAGCCAGAGTTCGATGCTTAACTGACTGAGCCACCCAGGCGCCCTGAGATTCTCTTCTAAAAAGCAAATGCTTTATTTTGGCTTTCAAACATGATGTTTTAAAAAGGACAGGAGCTAGCATAGTTTGAATGTCTAGTTACATGCTCAATCTTGTTATAATTGCTTTCGCTATGTTGTGCTATTTAATAGCCACAAGAACCATATTTTCAACCCCATTTTAAATTTGGGGAAGCTAAAACTAAAGCAAACACTTAAACCCATGCCTATCTGGCCTCAGAATCTCTGTTCCTTTTCCCACCCCATATTATAAATCCAGAATGTAGCCTCAAGAGGTCTTAGATTTCAACCAACCCTCCTTCTTCCTTCATGCCCCCCACCCTGCTCCAGATGTGACTGTTTTTCTATCACCATTGTGCTAGCTCTGGCCTCTTCTTGGTATCCTACATGGAAGACTTCCCACAGCATTTGTCGATAACCCACTTCAAAGATTCAAAGCCTTTATGATCGTCAGGCAGAGAAGGACAAATACCATATGTTTGCACATATAGGTGGATTAGGAGGAACTTAACGGAGGATGAAGCAGGAGAAAATGGGCAAAAATAGTTGGGGAGAGGGAGGGAGGCAAACCATGAGAGACTTTTGAATGCTGAGAACAAACTGAGGGCTTGGGGGGGGTGGTGAGAGGGGAAGGGGGAGATGGGCATGGAGGAGGGCACTTGTTGGGATGAGCATGGGTGTTATACGCAAACCAACTTGACAATAAACTGTTTAGGGGAGAAAAAAAAGCCTTTATGATGAACAGGCATTTCCATAGGAGCCTAAGTCGCTTTTGGTGCTGTTTCAACCCAGTATTGTTTCACTCCCAGGTGTGATTCATTTATCCATTCATTCATATCTGACCCAAACATACTTTTTCCAACCTTAAATTTACCACTCCCTTTCATGAATGTTTTAATTAAGATTCTTTGCTAAAATAACACAAGGAACTCAAACCAACTTAAATGAAAAAAGAAAATTGCACCCAGGGGCAGGTATCTGTCAAGTTTACAGAAGGTTCTGGATCCAGGACTCAGAGCTACCTAGACTCTCTCCATTCCTTCTCTCTTCTTTTCCCTGTACATATGCTTCATTTTCCATATTTCTGCAGACCCCCAGAATACATATAAAATATGGTAAAAAATATTTAATGAATGACAGATGAATAAATCAATAATTTCTCAGAGGAAAAGATGTTTTCTCCTCTGTGAAACACTTTTAAAGATAGTTCTACATTTCAGCTTATTCGCTTCCTCTTTTCCAAGATAAACTTATTCTTATTTTTTAAACTGTCTCTCTTGAGCTCAATTTAAACATATTGTGGTTATTTTCCATGAAACTGAAGATGCCCTATATTAGCCAGAGTAGTGATTGGAGAGAGAAAAAAAACCCACACATTCAAACTGAGTAATTCGAGGAGACCTTAATAAAGGCCTATTCATAAAACTATAGACAGAATTTAAGGAAAACCACAAAAGAATAGTGCAGTATCCCAAGGCTTGCCTTAGTGAGGAATCTTTACTACCTCACATGCTGAAGGCATAGAGGAGGGAGTCGTTCCCAGAACCCAGAGAAGACACCTGGAGAGCGAGGACCCAGAGAAGGCATCTGGAGAGTGAAAGCCACCTAACAGGAGCTCGCTGAGGGTAAGGCCAGGTCGTTGGTGACCCAACAAGGAGAAAGTCAGAAAAATACATACCCTAACCATATTCTCCTTCTGTCTGATCACCTGCCAAAACATACCAGTGACCAACCCAAACCAGAAGACAGAAGACAAAGCATGCCGATGAAGTCCACACAGGTCAGTTTCCCAAAGGCAAATGGAGTAGGGTGGGGATTGGATCTGGAGGCACAAACAGGCTTTGTCCACACTCCTTAAATTATAGACTCTCCGACTAGGCATGATCATGTAGCTGATCCAGACCTACTAACTTAGGCCACAGAGGAAAAATCAGTGCATTTCATTTGGGGATTGGATTCATGTAAACTTTTAGGAACTCAAATGTCCTTATTCCACTAGCTTGGCTATTACTTTAACAAATGGTAATTTTGCGTTAAAACTATGAGATCCAGACAGCAAAAATGCCATCCTTCTGTAGCCATACATGCCACCTCCATGTCAAATATGAGCCTTGGGGTAAGTTGAAAGTAAAGAAACTTGGGTTCGAGCCTTGCAACTTCTGGATGGGCGACTCGGGACAGGTCTCTCCACCTCGGGTTCAATTTTCTTCCATCTGCATCTTCCAGCTCCAACATTCTGTGTTTCTAATTTCTCATGTCCTTGGCTTCAAAATAAGAGTAGAGTTCCCTGTGGGGGTGGTGATGGTGCGAGCAGCACAGGATGCTTCCAGGTTCTGCGGTGGTATCCCAGAACACTAGCGCGTGAGGAGTTTTAAGATCAGGCACTGTGTTTTTTTTCCGTAGCTTCACCATCCACTCAAGTAGAATGGTCTGCGTCTTGCCAAGATTCAATTTCTTTATTTGATGTTTTATTCTTTATTTTGATAATTTCAAAAACCTTTTCAGAATAGACCACATAGAGAAGAACAAGGGACAAGGCCGATAGAACAAAAAGTAATTGATTTGTGACCGTGTGTCCATTGTTTCCGATGTGATAGTGTTTCGGGATGGATTTTGCCTTATCCCCATTTCACCAAAAAGGAAATTGAGACTCAGAGAAGGTAACCTGCCCAAAGCTCGTGTGTGAAACACAATTTAAACCTGACTCCTGCTAAATGGAAAGCCCCCATTCTTTTTCCTTTGCAACTCTGCACATGGTGTTTGATTTAGGTGTTTATGGAATAAATGCTTGACCTTTAACCTTTGTCTTACTAGTCAGAACATTACAATAATCTTCATGGACACTGCATCCTTGCCAAACCTGCTGCCTGCTCCCATCCACAAGGGAGCCTCCTCTGGTCTCCCCAGGGCTCCAGCTCTGCCACCTTACTGGCATGATATACATGACAGAAAGGCAGCATGGACTTTGGCACCTGGGCAAAACCTCCCACATCTCAAAATGATTTTATTGGATTTTTAATAGCATTTCTCCATGAAACCTCTGTGCAGTAATTCAGCATTCTGATCCTCAGGGTACAGATTAGAACATGGAAGGAAGCCTAGAAAGGTTGTGACTTGCCTTTTTGTCAGAATGTGAGCTGGTGGCAAAGCCTCCTGACAGCTCCTTCTCCCTCCCCTCCTTCCTGTCTCAACAGGCTGAAATATGCCCAACCCTGGGATGGAAATGTGGCTTGGGTGGGAAGGCTGAATAAAGGAAAGGGGAAGAAAAGTGAAGTCACCAAGCACAGAAGATGTCACTGAAAAGGGCCTGGTGATTCTTGAAAAGGAAATATCTAAGAGGGGGGACCAAGACAAGCCTTTTGATGACTATTGCTGGAAGAAATCATCTGGAAGCAACATGGCAGAAGTAGCTCAGTTGCTGTGGCTAACTACTCAGACCTCAGAGTGTGGAGTGAGGTCAACAGCAACTCTGGCCCCTGATGGTGCAAGGGATGATATGGTTCTAAGCACAAGACTCTTATCTCAAACATTTCTGGATTCAGACCATAGCCATTAAATGTCACTTCACATGACATATTTATGTAACCAAAGTATCTGCTGCTTTGTTAGTATCTATCTGTAAGATAGAACACACCCCACTTGCCCTCCTGATTTTTTGAATATCACTGATAAGATGCCTCACATGCCCACAACCTCTTCTGACATCTCTTGTCCATGCTACTATCTACAAAGAAGCATATCCCCACTTCTGCCTATCTTGAGAATACCAGGGTCCATGCCAAGGGACTGTGTTTGGAGGCTCCCACAATCCCCCAGTCTGCCAGGTGCTAGACTGAGTTTCATCACCAATATCATGCTATATTTTGTCACCCAAGTGCCAGAGGAAGTCTGTTTGGATTAGAAGCTCATCAAATCTGTCTTGAATAACATCTATTGACTTTTATGCCCACCTGCCAAGCACAGTACCAAAACCCAGTCCTCAGGAGTTTACTGGAGAATGCAACGCAATGGTGGAGACTTGCCAAGAAGAAGACTTTTCTTGATCTCCACATATTTATTTAACAAATATCCATTTAATAACAACTATATTGCAGCCCTGGGGAGCGTGTTACCCCAAGGAATCAAAAGTTAGATGGATATATTTCAATTTTTTCTCCACCTCAGCACATCTAATGACTGTCCCACACATTCCTACATGCAGTGTTGGTTCATTATGGATGCAATGATTCACAATTGCATAAATGTTCCCCCTAAGAGAAAAGGGAAGGCATACGCTAATTTGAAGATGCCTCCCAGGCAATTCTAATAAGAAGGGATGCCCCTTCTCCAGCCTAACAGTCCCCTTTCACTCTCAGAGTATTAAGAATCACATTTCCCATCATTGAAAGACCATTTTTCAATGAGTGGCATAAAGCTCTCTACTCAGAAATGAAAAATAATGCAAAACTGATGAGAACTGGGGCATGGTCAATGGCACGCAGTTCTTCCTTGCTATTGCTCTCTTTATGAAAAACACTTATACACACTCAGTCTCTTTCAAGTGAAGCAGGGATTCCAGAAGCTTATGTGAGCACGTAAGCTCAGTCCTCTGCAGGGCATGTAGCACATCAAGGTCCTTGAAGAGGGAAATAGCGGAAAGAGAAAAAAAAGGCATATAAGGTGTCCCAAATTGCCTCTCCTGCCCACAGTCATTTTAGACGACTTTCAATGTTTCCAGGAGGTGGACTGTGGTCATTAGTTCTCTGTACTCTGAGATGATCCAATAGAGATTTTCAGTATTTGGTGTGGTTCCTCTGAATTGAATTTCACCTTCTCATCCCACAATGTAAAGCTCATGGAGAGCAATCAGACAGGAGGGTGATGACATGCCACCAGTGTCAAATGAACAGTGGGCTTAGCCTGAGTGATTACACAGAAAGCCATACCAAGAAAAAGGAGAAAACACAGTCTCCTTCTCTGACCTCTTTCAGTGTCTGAACTCATGCACCATGACATTTTAAGACAAGTCTTGCCTATGCCAGGGCCTTATCGTCCAGAGCTAGACCACTAGAGATCTTCATATGAATATGAGTACGAATGTGAATATGAACATGAATAAAATTTTAATTTCCCTTAAATTCTTAAATGCATTTCAAGTTGTACTGACACTGTGCTAGTGGGAAGTCGGTTGTAGAGAAGGATGGGGTGGATGCAATTCTGTCAGCCCATCCCAAAATTTAAAGTACATTGGGGAAGGAGGGCAGACTTTAGAATTAGGCAGTTATGCATTCAAGCCTAACGAGGCCACTCTCTAGCTCATGATCTTCACCAGTTTGTTTCACCTCTGTAGAACTCTATTACCAACATCCACTGTACAAGGGTGTAGAAGCTAAATGTATGTAAAGTTATCTGGCACAGTGACTGGCCTAGAACCAGAAGCCCACACATTTTAGTAGAGTAGAAAGAGCAGTGACAATTGTCTGTTCACTTGTTCACCTTGCAGGGGAAACCAAGTCTAGGAGGAGGTGAGACTGAAATGCAAAGGAAAGGCCATATTCACCCTTAGATTTCCCATGCTTCCTCAGGGACTGGGAGGGAAATTATTCACCCAAGATTATACGGCCAGAGTTCCACAGTGGAGATTTGAATTCAGGGCTGTCTGAAGCTGCCAAGCAAAGGAGACCCCGAAGTAAAGGCACAGCATAGAAAGACAGTAAGGGATAATGATTAGCTGTGGAGTCGGGCCTGAATTTAAATCCCAACTCTGCCATTTACTCATTGTATAACTTAAGGCCTCTAAGCGTCAATATCCTCACCCCTAAAATTAGCTTATTGACTATCATGGACTGAATACATGTGTCCCCTCCAAATTCTTAAGGGTGCAGCCTAAACCACCAGTGTCACTGTGTTTGGAGTCAGGAAATAATTAAGGTTAAGTGAGGTCATAAGGTGGGGCCTTGATCTGCTAAGATTAGTGTCCTCTTAAGAAGAGACAACAGTGGGGCGCCTGGGTGGCTCAGTTGGTTAAGTGTCAGAATGTGGCTCAGGTCATGATCTCATGGTTTGTGAGTATGAGCCCCATGGTGGGCTCTATGCTGACAGCTCAGAGCCTGGAGCCTAGAGCCTGCTTTGGATTTTGTGTCTCCCTCTATCTCTCTCTCAAAAAAAAATAAACATTAAAATTTTTTAAATAAATAAATAAGAAGAGACATCAGAGAACTCTCTCTCTCTCTCTGTCTCTATCTCTGTCTCTGTCTATCTCACACACACACACATTCTCTCCATGTCTGTCTTTATCTCTCTCTTCTCCCACCATGTGAAGACACAGTGAGATAGCAAGCCAGGAGAAGAAGGCTCAAAATGTAACCTACCTGGGGAGCACCTTGATCTTGGACTTTCCAGCCTCCAGGATGGTGAGAAATCAATCTCTGTTGTTTAAGTCACCCAGCCCATGGTATTTTGTTACGGCAGCCCAAGCAGATTAATACCCCAGGTCCAGACTGGAAGGCCCAAGCCACTTAACCCAGGCCAGCTGACCACACTGTGGTCAGAGGGAGAGTCCTAACTGACATCCAGGAAAGAGGTGAGAGGTCAAAGCTGAAGGCCTTTGTAGGACCTGAAGTGGGAAAACAGGACAAATAGACAGATGGCAGGAAGATGAGGAATGAGCCAGGGCACGGGATCCAAGGCAGATGGGGAGGGGGTGGTTTGCTGTCAACTATTCAATGCAGACGCTGTGGCCCCCATGGGGGTGTGAGAGCTCCATTTCCACGTGTGCCTGCTGTGCAAGGTGGCAAAGGCATACAGCTTACGGGCAGCCGGCAGGGCAGGGGAGAATCAACTGAGCAGTAGTGGTGGTGGGAGCAGTGGTGTCCACATGTCAGAGACACACAGTTCACAGCCCAGATCATCAGAAATGAGCCGTGGACGCCAAAAGGCAAGGGCATTGGAGATGTGCTCCAGCTGCTCAGACATGAAAACTGGACATTTGGGGGCAGATAGCATAAGGAGCTCCAGGGTCCAGCCAGAAAAGCACATGAAGGCAGAGGGGGGATTCGGGAGAAGTTGAGCTATTCCTCTCTGACTTGCTTCCTATTAACTGCTCCCTGCAGGGTTCTGTGACCGTGCAAAAGAGGACTCATTTACTTGGCCATTTATTAAATAACTAGTCTGTGCTGGATACTGATCTAAGCACTGTGGATACCACAATAAAAAGACAGACATGACATCGTTTATTTTTTAAGAGGAAATGCAGACAATAAACAGGCTAACAGATAGATAAAGGCATTTCAGATGGGGGAAAGTACTATAAAAGCAACTGAGCAGGGTAAGGTGAGGGAAAATGATGGAACGGTGCAAGGAAGCCTTCTACAGACAAGTCGGGAAGGTTGTCTGAGAAAGGAACAGTCGAGTTTAACCTGAATGACCCGAAGGACACGGCTCTATGCAAACCTGAAGGAGGCACATCCTAGCAGATGACGTAAGCTCCCTTCCCCCAGATTCCCCAAAGTCCGTGTCAGCAGGTAAAGCAGAAAGCAGCATCTCTGTGGCATTTTCCTCCCTTCTCAGATTCTCTCCGAGCCTGAATATCAATCTGGAAACCAAGTGTCATTTGTCCCCCCATCCATTAGATGAGTATTGAGTGTCTACCAGGCTTCGGGTACTGTGCTCGGCACAGGGAACATAACATAGGTGCTGACACCTGACCAGGATCCAAGGACAAGCCAGTGACTGAATCCACATTTTAGACCAAGAACAGGATTCGAGACTCAACGTTGATTCCATTGAGATCAAAAGTAAACCAAGCAGAAGTACATGCATGCATGTGCGTGTGCGTGTGCTGTGTATGTTTGTCCGGATAAACATGCGCCCGGCAGCCTGTGAGCTCACAGACAAAAAGCAAAGCCTCCACACACATTTGGCCCAAGCACGCATCGAGTAAATCTTCTTTGTGCACAGTGAAAGTTACTTCCACACACTCAGCCAAAGCAAGGCTTGCCACACTCTGAAAAGCAAAGACTGGGTCTGAGATAGTCATCTTACTAGGAGGTTCGTTCTGAGCTAAAAATACAGAAGAGAAAAACAATGATCTCAGCAAGGTAATTGCCAATAGGTGAGCAAATGAAGCAGACAGAGTGTGAACAGGCCGTCCTCAGGGGGAGGGGAAGAGCGCGCATGGCTAATGCAAGTGGGGCACCAGCAATAGTTAGAGCCCAGCGAAACAGTTTAAAACTGGTTATCCAACTCTTCCTGACACTTCACACTCCTCGCCTGGGGGGGGCATTCCTGACATGTGGGCGGTGGGGAGGCGGCGACAGGAGAAGGATGACAGGCTGACAGGAAGGAGAATCAGGGCGTCTTCTTTTCCAAACCATCAGGTATCCCAATTGATCCTACTTAACATTTTTTCCTATGTGGATTTTACGCATCGATGGCAAGCAATGTGTAAGGAAGCAGGAAATTTTGTTTCTGTTTGGGCTTGGCGGGGACCTCTGGGCAGCCAGCTTGTTCTTTTATTTTAGGAAGGCAGCTGTATTTTAGCTGGGGAGTAGGTTTTGCAGGGAGATTTTGCAAGTGCCATCTTAGAATGGTTTTAGTCCAGAGTGAAAGCAGGAAGGAGCTGGATGACAGGAAACACCAAGCCCCGTGTCCCCGACCATCTGAATCTGTGAACACTATGGGGTGACCAGCCCCTGTGGCATCTTTGGCCGCTCATCCGCACGACCAGCGGGGAGCGATGCCTGGAACGGCCGCGTGTCACTGGGATTCCGGGCTGATCAGGTTACTGTAGGGGGGGGGGGAGCCACCCAGGTCCAAGGGCTGCTGCAGCCTCTCATGGATTCCTCCCTCAGAAAGCTCTCGGCTTGAGCTCGGAAAGAACACTACCACATTTTTCTTGGCTTTTTATAGGGTGTTGATCCAAAGATCTGTTTTTACATTTGAATGCAGCAGTCAACTGGAGCATAATAGATTGCAGACCTTTGTGAGAAATCACTGTGAAGGCTTCGCAGGGAACTGTGGGCGGCTGCGGGGAACTGCACTGTCAGCAGGTTAGGACCTGGGCACTTGTCCATGTTTTCCTTATTTTTAAAGGAGTCATTGACCTTCCACAGGCCTGTATCAAAATGGGGTGAACAAAATGCTGCCAGAGACGGCGGGACTGGAAGGGAGCTCTTTCAGGGGCTGCAAAGGGCTTCATTTGGTCTATTTACTGTCATGGAAATTCTGAGTGTGACTTAGAGGCCTCCCTGGCTCTGAGCCAGGTGGAAAGGTTTGGGGGGGAAAAAAAAACCAGCAGAGACTCCACAGGGCAGGGAGCAGGGTGGGAACGCAGCTGCCCTGGCACAGCCACCCGGGGGTGCGAGAGCCCCAGTGCCTATTGTGCAAAGGCACATTCAGAAGTCCCTGCAAGTGTGAGTGAAGGGGGACTGCCAGTGTCACTGGTCCAGGTGGCCAGGCCATGGAGCATGCTGGGAACTTGTTCTCAGTTGTTCTCACCATTGGGAGATACACCCCCCCCCCACAAACATGCCATTCGTTCCTTTATTCTTCCCTTCATTCATTCCACAGTACTTTTTGAAAAAAATTTTTAATGTTTATTTATTTTTGAAAGAGAGACAGCATGAGTGGGAGAAGGGCAGGGAGAGAAGGAAACACAGTTTGAAGCAGGCTCCAGGCTCCGAGATGGCAGCACAGACCCCAATGCAGGGCTCGAACCCACAGCCCACAAACCGTGAGAGCAAGATCTGAGTCAAAATTGGACGCCTAACCAACCGAGCCACCCAGGCGCCCCTCCACAAACAGTCCTTAAAGGCCTACTGTGTTTGGGACACTGCAAAAATAGGGATGACAATCTCTGCCCGCTATTATGTGAGGAGAACTAGAAAAAACCCACTATGCCAGGAATCCAGATCAGAGCTGCTATCTGTGGGAGGACTGGGAGGAGACCTGCCTCGGATGTCCCCCACATCTGCCATCTCCGGGGGACCTGAGTCAGTTCAGCAGTCACAGCAGGAATCCCGACTAACTCGGTACTGAGCAGAGCTTCCTCCCTCCACCTGATGGCCCTAGAATCCATGGCAGGGAGTGGGTGTTCTCCCAGGTTCAGAGAGCCCCTCAAGTGCAAAGTCCATGTGAGCTACAGTGTCTCCCTCGCCCCTACCTCCATGGGAGGTGGGGGGGGAGGGGGGATTTGCATTTTAAGGAGGATTATCAAGGCAGCTAAAGGCAAGGCTCAGCCCCTGGCTAGTAGGCCTGAGCTGGAAGGGCAGGGTGTGTCTGGTTGCTAAAGAGGGCCTTCCTAGAAACACAGATGTCACTCTGGGTAGGCAGGCTGCCCGCTCTGGGCTTTAGGCTGTTCTGTAACTAAAAGGGGGTTGCAAACCATCTGGCAGGGGAGAAAACAGAAAGCATGGCCAAGAGCCACCGGAGGCTTCTTTCCTGCCCTCCTCTTCCCTGGGCTAGCCTTCCTAAACTCCCAGCAAGCGCCGACTTGTTTTCTGCGAAGCTCCCGGATGTAGGCGAATCTAGCGTGTGTGTGTGTGTGTGTGTGTGTGTGTGTGTGTGTGTGTGTGTGTTTATAGCCTGCAGAGAAACAGCACATGGGGAAGCGGGTGAGAGAGAGCGGTCAGGGAAAAGATGCCAAGCAAGGAGCGAGAGCTGCTTCTGGCCGGCCTCCAGAGCCGCTATTATTTTTGTGGTCGATAATCACAGTACTGTGCTTGAGTATGAAGAATACCTTCAGAGCAGGGGACGGGGAGGAGCCTGACTCCTCAGAAAAGCATATCTACCACCAGGCAGAACGGGCTCGTAATTAATCATTGGGGTGAATTTGAGCCCCAGGGGATGATGAGCCTCCGACTGAATAATGGTATCTTTATTTCGGGAAACTCTGAAAAGGAGATGCTCTTCTGAACAGGATTCCTGTCAGGGCTGACCTCGCTAACTCAAATGAAACTTCTGGAGTAAAGCCTAGTGACTGTATCGTCGTGTTTTCAACCTTATAGTGTTATACTAGAGACTTCTAGACAATGTTAACTCTGATTTATCCATTCTGGAGGAGACAGATTGAAATAATTCAAAACATCGGGCAATCTGAGCTATGAGTCTTTAAGTACACCAGTATAAATATCTTTCTTTCTTCTGGCTGCTATGCCTTCCTTATTATTAGGATCAAGTTAACAAACAAGTCTGTTCTTTTCTCTAAATGCTAATTTAGACATTGAGATGAAGATCAGCTTTATGCTACCTGTGTGAAAAAGTTTTGCTAACTAAATGAGGACAGTAAACAATATCCCGGTCCAGTTTTGTTTGGCCTGCTTGAAGAAACACATATTTGAAGAACTCTAGCAGTGTTCATTTACATGTAAACATTTTTTTTACGCTACTCACAAATTATTCTCACCTTTTCTTAAAAGCTGATCCTCAGAGAGCCTGTCACTGACAACACAGTGATAACCCCATCTTCATTACCCTATACCCAATTTGAAATTCAGAAAAGCGCTCTTCTTTGCCTATATTTCCACCAAAGCAAATTTGAATTAATAATGTCATTTGTGGGGCGCCTGCGTGGCTCAGTCGGTTAAGCATCTCACTTTGACTCCGGTCATGATCTCGCAGTTCCTCAGTTTGAGCCCCATGTCAGGCCCTGTGCTGACAGCTCAGAGCCTGGAGCCTGCTTCAGATTCTGTGTCGCCCTCTCTCTTTGCCCCCACCCCACTCAGTATACTCTGTCTTTCCCTCTCTCTCTCTCTCTCTCTCAAAAATAAACATTAAAAAAATAATAATAATGTCATTTGTCATATGTTAGAGTTTGTGTATGATCTGACACTATTAAATGGATGGGTAGAGAGGCGGATAGATGAATCTAGAGTAAACTCTGGTTTATGTCCCTGTTTCCCTCAGATACAGTCCTCTGGGATTCAGGAGACTCTCTGGGACCTAGAAAGTATGTCTGTGCCTCCCAAGAATTCTTCACCATCCAAGACACACATCTACCCATGACCGCATACCCTAATTCGCCCACTCGAGCCCTGCGTCAGCGTTCTGCAAGCAGCGTCTTTCGCATCTCACCGCTTGCCCACCTTAGCTGTTTCGCCAGTGACCCATTTGGATTCGGCTCTGCTTGGCCTTGAGAACTAAGTTAACCCAGCTTGGCCTGGAGAGTCTGATCTTTTCCTACAACTTTTGGTGAGTAGTGCTCCTACCTTGCTCTCCCACAGCCCTGCCCTCCTCTCCCTCACTTCCCTTTCTCACGCCCAGACTTGGGGCAGGGTGAAGGGGGGTGGCAAGATTAGACAGTCTTCCGACAAACCCTCTCAGGAATGCCTCATGTCTGATGTAGGTAAACTCCTACTAGCTGTGATCTATCTGGTCTCAAATCTAGATGGCTTTGGATTCAGCACAACCTCACTTCCTAAAGACTCTGGTTTAAGGAGACGTGGTACTTTGGCCCTTGGCTGGAAAACCCCCTTCTGCTCAAGGGTAAAATGATCGATGACTTCCTACTAAAATTTCCTATAGTCCTTACCTCTTATTTTTCCTTTCAAATAGTAGCATTTCTTTTATTTAGCCAAGAAAACTTCTTTCTGTTTTCCCTCAGCTTTTCAATAGACCCAAACATTCTCCATTAATCTGATTTTGCCTTTAATCCAATACTGCTCAAATTTTCCAAAGATTTTTCTCAAAAATTTTTGTTTACACTTTATTTACACAATATAAGACAAATAAAACACAAGCATCCAAATGCTATGATTTGTTAACATAAAATATAAAATAAGCACAGGGGCACCTGGGTGGCTCTGTCAGTTAAGTGTCGGACTATTGATTTAGGATCAGGTTGTGATCTCACAGTTCATGGGACTGAGCCTTGCGTTGGGCTCTGTGGTTTCAGGGAGGAACCCACTTGGGATTCTCTCTCCCTCTCTTTCTGCCCGAGCCCTACTTGCCTGTGCGCTCTCTCTCTCGCTCTCTCTTCCCCCTAAAATACACCATCCAAGCAGGATTGTTTATAATCACTTGGGAAGTTCATGGCATTGATGAGAAGGTGGTAGAACTAACCTCAGAAATCAGCAGGAACCCAGGGAGTCTGGGTAGCAGCTGCAGTAACATACGGGTCCAGATGAGCTTGGTCAGGATGTTCTGCTGCCCCTTCTGGACCTCAACACTTCTCTAGCCTGGACCCCCGGTGGCGTTAGGCTAGGACTCCAACTGGCCCCTGGGCTGGCCACCTCTGCCACCGCTGGCATAAATCTGTCTTGTCCCAGGTCTTTGTTTCACTGGAGCTAGATCTGGAGTCCCAGGTGGGGCAGCCGGCCCATTCCTTAGCGTTTAGAACTGGCTGAGGGAGTATGTAGCCTCTTCACCTGCTGGAGGGGTGGAGGTGGGGAAGTCTCCCACCCTCCCACCAAGACCCACAAGGTGGGGGAATCCCCGAGACAAAAAGGGGCTCAGAGGCTTGTCAGCTGAGAACACTAAGAGCAGCACTACAAATACCTACATTCCATTTTCCACACAGCAGCCTGAGAAAGGGTTGCATATTTAAACTCATCAGGCTACTCTTCTGTTTTAATCTTTCCAGTGGTTTCCCACTGCCCTTAGAAAACAGTCTCAACCACTTGTCCCTGATACTGAAGGCCCTGGTGGAAGACTCCAGAACTGGAAGCCTGTCACCAGGGAGTTAAATGGGACCCACCCCAAAGTTAGACTCATGAGCCTAACAGTCCTTGATGTCAGAGCCAAATGCCCTTCCCACATGCCTCTTCATATGCACAGAGGTTCAGATAATGCATTTGGGCCCTGATGCTGTTCAATGGCTTAGTTAGAAGCGTTGTAAAACTCCAATTTAATGAGCTAATTTAAATTCTGTTTAATTGACCGCATGTGTACGATGTGCCCCATACAGGTCCAGGAACTAATGACCATCTTCAGAAAAACCACTAACATTTGCAGAGTGGTTCACAGTTTACTCCATGCTTTTGTACACTTTAAACCAACTGATTCTCAAAATACTCCTGTGAATAGGTAGGATAGACATCATTACTTCATTTTAACAGGGAAGAAAACTCAGACTCAGAGGTCAAACATACTTCTCAAGCACAGCAGGTGTAAGGGAGGGGGCTGGAAATCTAGATGAAAACCTATCTTCTCTTAACTCTTAATGTCCCTCATAACCATTGAATTCACCAGGCATTGTAAGTAATCAAGGTTTTATTGGTGGGCGTGAGGAGCTGAATAAACAAAGGTCATGGCTTCCCATTCAGAGGCAGGTAGGGGTAAAATGAAGAGAGATGGGTTATTTGTGGACTTGGCAATACCCAGCTCCTAGGGACATGCCCAGGCAGGTTCCAGGGCTGAGAGCAAACCACACACTGGGCCACCCCCTAACAGCCTACCTACCTTACACACCACCATTTCATGTAGGTGGAGTAAATTTAAATGGCCATTGGGGACAGCCTCAAAGAGGAAATTAAATATCAAAGAGACTGAGGGAAGGAGGGGGTGGGAGGAGGCACTGGTGATTGTTTAAGGGCTAGAGGCCTTCTGAAACTGGCTGGCTGGACCCTGTATCTGCTGGCCTCTGCCTGGAGTCCAGTCATCGCAAGCGGGACTGGGAATGGGCACAAGTTAGGATTTGCATGGCAGAACTAGGGATGTCACCTCCAGCAAGACTCCAGGGAGAAGCTGCACTAGGTCCAGTCTTGCTGCTTTGAGAACTTTCCTGCAGAACAGAAACAAGACACAGTGCCCACGCCCTTCAGTTTATCAGAGAGTAAGTCTCCTGGCTGAGGCAGCTTCTCTTCAAGGTCAAGTTTCCTCCCAGGTGACAGCCCTCTGATCCCTGCTCCTGGGACATGACATTGAGTGTCTATGTCCCCTCCCTCTGTTCTTCTAGCACATCTGCCTGGCCTGGCCTCAGACAAGAGCCCAACGTGTCTCAAGAGCAAATGGAAATCACCGGTACAATGCCTCTTTGTAGTCTGTTCACACCTTTCATCCCCCAGTTTCAAAGCACAGTGCAAATGCTAACTTGTCCTCAGACACCTCAGGAGAGGCAAGTAGGTGGCATATGCTATTATCATCTCCTGCTTTATAGAAGCAAACCAGGCTCGGAGCCGTGAACTGTCTTGCTGGAGGCCTCATGGTGAATAATTGTATGTCCTGCGGACCTACATCTAGTCATTAACTATATAATGTCACTGTCAAAATACCACAAATATCAGCCCTCTAACTGATAACTAGTTTCTTTCCTCACTTTCTTCTTTCTTCCTTCCTTTGGAGTCTGAGTTCTCCTCTAGCTTTGTAGAGAAGTCCCACAAATTGGGATGACCACCAGCCATCTTCAGTTGCCCTTCTCTTAAGAGAAGCCAGGGGATAAATTAAACCAGCCCCCTTTGCTATGTGCTTGGCATAGATGAAATAAGAAAAGAGGGAAATAGTTTGGGTCAGGTGAGTGTGTTATTTCGAGCAGATAGTTGATCACAGTGCCCACGCTCCCACTGTCCCCTTATAGGGGACTCCCCACTCTGGCTCAGAAGAAGCCCTCTGACTGCAACTTAAGTGGGGTGGCCATCTTTTGTCACACATGCCTGCACACACCTGATTGAACCAGAGACCCAAGTATAACTATTCCAGAGGCTTGTCTGTGGATTAACCAGGGGGCTGATAAGAAAACTCTTTCCAGGGGCACCTGGGTGGTTCAGTCAGTTAAGCAGCTGACTTCAGCTTAGGTCATGATCTTGCAGTCTGTGAGTTTGAGCCCCACAACGGGCTCTGTCCTGGCAGCTCAGCCTCAAGCCTGCTTCCAATGCTGTGTCTCCCTCTCTCTCTGTCCCTCCCCTGCTTGCTCTCTGTCTGTCTCTTTCTCAAAAATAATAGAAAGAAAGAAAGAAAGAAAGAAAGAAAGAAAGAAAGAAAGAAAGAAAGAAAGAAAGAAAGAAAGAAAGAAAGAAGGGAGGAAGGAAAGCTCTATTCAAACAGGTAATTGGGGTGGGGGTGTGTGTGGATGGGGACGATGAGTTTCTATTGGGGGGGTCAAACAAAGATAAATGGGCAGGCGTAGGTAGAAAACTTCAGTAAGGAAGCAGATCAATGACAGAGAACTAAAGAATCCAGAACTTCAGCTACTATGTGGATACGTCTCAAGGAGTCTTTGGAACTGCTATGGAGTCTAAATGACCTTGAAGTTCTAAGGTCTGTGAGTCTCAGCCGTACCATGGTCACATTCTTCTGTATACATTCCTAGCTCCATTCCTGTTCCTCTTTATAATATGCCCCCATTCTTAGCTTGAGAGCAGAAATACTCAACTCAGGATTTCATTGAAGTTCTGTGACTTATATGCTTAAGTCACTATAAAGATGAGTGAGGCACTTGTTTTTCATGCTTCAAAGCTTTCATCAGCAAAATAAGGATAATTATTTCTTAGGCCATGCCTACAGAGTTGATTGGACTTCATAAATATCTAGTTGATTTGAAGAGAGGTTTTTCTAGCCATTATAACATCCAATCACTAAGCAATCACTGAATGTGGACCTGATTTGATTGTTTAGAAATCTGAAGTAATGACTGGCCTTTCGAGCCCGTCACATAGTCCTCTCAAGAATAGGGTAATGTTGGCTTTGCTGCACAGAAGTTCTGACCAACCCGTAAGTGGCAGACCAGTAAACATACTAATCCTGATGGTCAAGTAATTCCAGGCCTCTTCAAATATGGGGATTGCAGGTGTGAGAGGGATTAGATTACAGAAGACATCAGTCACGTGGCCTGAATGGTACAAATAAATCTCATCTAAGAGAGAGGGAAGTTCAGACAGACGCTGTGTGCTTAGGAGAAAAAATACAACACCTATAAAACATTTTTGAGAAATGAGATAGTTGACATTTTGATCAGTCAACCTTAGCTATTAAATACCACCATCCCTGCCAAGTTAATTACCTGCAAATGAAGAGCTAGACCTGGCCAAGAGTAGGCCGCCAGCATCCTGCACCACAATCACATCATGGAAAGAAAAAACCCAGAAACTAAGGGAAAGCAGGGCAAAGCCCAAAGAAATGAAAATTGCTAGGTGTGCAGGGTAGCACTTCCCTGAGGGATGCAGTTCCAGCACCCCTACGGCCTGAGGGAGAGCTGCAGGCAGAGGAGGCCCCCCCTACCCCCTACCCCCCTACCCCCCTCAGATGAGCTTGTCACCTGCTCTCTCCACATCCCGCAGGGGTCAGCTCATCCCTCAGGCAGCTGCTGTGAAAGTGGCAGTCTGTTGGCCATCGGTCCCAGTCTGTTCCGACGCCCATTTCAGGGGTGACTTAGCACATTTGCCTAAGACTCTGAGGTTGCCGCTCAGTGGGAAGAGGAGTGAGGTCTTTCCATGTGGATGAAGCAAGAGGAACAAAAACAGGCTTTCTGTGGGGCTCGGTTGCCAAGGCATTTTAGTTAGGCAGGACCTCGGGGAGTCAAGTCCATGTGAGTCTTTTCTCCCAAAGTCTATGACGAGAGAGAGCAAGTGCTTACATCCACTCTGAACCACAAAGACAGTGCAGGTATTTTTGCTGGAGACACAGGGGGTCTAGGTTTTGAGGAGCTGGGACTTTATATCATTTGAGGGAGAATTCCTCTTTTAAAGAAAGGATACAGGGGGCGCCTGGGCGGCTCAGTCAGTTAAATGTCCAGTTATTGATTTCAGCTCTGGTCATGACCTCACAGTTTGTGGGTTTGAGCCCCACATTGGGCTCTGTGCTGTTAGCACGGAGCCTGCTTGGGATTCTCTCCCTCCCTCTCTCTCTCTGCCCCTCCCTTGCTGTACACACTCTCTCTCAAAATAAACTTAAAAAAAAAAAAAAGGAATACAAAGTTAAACACAGGATATTTTTTTAAAAAGCTAGGCAGCTTAAGTTTTATTAGCTTCATGGAAAATCTGCCTCTACTTAGAAGTACGTTTATTTTCTGTCACTCTGTCTCTGTCTCTCTCTCTCTCTCACTTTATTTGTCCCTGTCGGTCTCCATTCCTGCAGGTGCATTTTCCCTGGCAGTAGACAAAAACAGACAGGTTATATGAATGTTTCTGGAATGTTCTTAGAACTCTCCCTCTGAGACTCTCCAGTAGCACCACAAAGACTTATTGGCACTAAGAGATGGACTTAAGGCAAAGGAATGAACTTCCTTGAAAATCTCTACTTCTCTGAGTCCTGCCCACATAGACTCTGGACTCTGGGACTTAGGACTTAGGACTCTGTGTTCTGAACTCCATTCAGCTGTCCATTCACAGAGTCACTGCTTTGAGTTGAATTATGTCCCTCCCAAATTCATATGCTGCAGTCTTAATCCCCTGTGTCTCAGAAAGCGATCTTACTTGAAGAGAGAATCTTTACAGAGGCAATCAAATTAAAATGAGGTCATTAGGGTGGGCCCCATCTAATATGACTGGGGTCCTTATAAAAAGGAGAAAATTGGAGGCAGACACACATATAGGGGAAATGCCAAGTGAGTGTGAAGGCAGAGATTGGGGTGATCTTCCTACAAGCCAAGGAATGCCAAAGATGGCCAGCAAACCACTGGAAACTGGGGAGAGGCAGAGAAAAGATTTCCCTCACAGCTCTTACCTTTACCTTGCCTGCCTACACCTTAATCTTGAACTTCTAACTTCCAGAACTGTGAAACTATACTCCTCCTTTGTTGAAGCCTCTCAGTCCGTGGCGCTCTGTTGCCACAGACCTCTCAGCCTAATATGGGCAAGCTCGGCTCCATCTCCCCTCTACACCATTTGCCCCAAAATGAAGACCGAAATAATGTTCTTCATCATCTACACTCTAAGGCATCAACCAGAACAGAAATAGAAAAGGGCTTTTATTCTGTACTATGTACCAATGATAACTCAGAAACAGAAGTTTCCTGAGTCCTTCTCCTGAAAAGGGCCTCTTTTACTAGCCTGATTGTGTTACGAATGATTCCATTCAAGTCATCAGCCATCACAAGAGAGAAAGTTTCAAGAAATTTTCCTTAAATACATTCAGCCATTCTCCCAGTCTCAGGTCTTCATTCCAGGAGATGATAGCTTTCATTCATGACATTTCAGCCAGTGTTTATTGAGCACATGCAATTGTGCCCTTGCTGGGCCGGGGCTTGGGGGCAAAGCTTCATTAGACAAGTGACAGGCTTTCAAGTAGTCTGGTAAGAACACAACTGTAGCAAGAGCTATGATGCAGCTGGAAAAATGCTATAAAGTGATGTTTATAAAGTACTATGGAGGCTCAGAGCAGGCAGACTCCCTGAAGGATAGTTTTAAAGGCACTAACATTTGAGTTGGGCTTTGAAGGCTGAATAAGAGTTTGCTAGGCAGAGAAAGAGGAAGGCAAAGCATGGACAATTTGAAGTATGTTGAATGAATTAGTGTGGCTGTGGTACAGTGATTATAGAGAATATTAAAGAGCAGAACAAGTGTGTGTAGTGAGGGGGGCAGGAGAGAGTGGGAGTTGGGGATAGAAACTTCAATATCAGAATCTGTCCTCTTGATATTTTGTGTGTTCTGGTGTTGATGTATAGCTCTAGGAAGCCTTATTTGGGTGTCAGTCAGATTCCAAGGAAAGGTCTTAACAAGGCTCCTCTGTATTCCTGCATTTGGGCTAATATATAACGAAAAGGGCACCAGGCTGGGTGGAAGGTGGAAGGGAGTGGAAGAAGGAGGGGCAGGCCCCTATGTTGTTCCCCTTGCATCTGGCCGCGGCTAAGTGCTGAGTGTTTGATTTTCACTTTGTACCTTGTTCCAACAGCTTCCCTCTGCTCTGCTTCAGGTTCTCAGATAACCAGGGGCCTCTGTGCTTTGTTCCAAGGCACTTGTAGGAGCCTTCCTGCTTTGGCAGCTTAACCTGGTCAAATCAATCCAGTCATTTACTTAGCAAACACTTCAGGCATTGTTCTAGGCACCAGACATATAACTGAAGCAACCAGGAGCAAATATCACCCTTTCCTCCCAAAGCCAGGTATAGGGGTTGTGGCCAGTAGGCAAACAGCACGCAACCGAGAGCCAGAGGCCTGGCTGTGCAACTTTTAAGCTGTGTGACCTTAGATACATCACTTTATTTCTCCTCTTTGGCTTCCACGTGTTTAAACTTAGGTTTATGATTTTTCCCCCCTTCTTTTAAGAGGATAGAATAAAACAATGACTGTGAAAATGTTTTCTCATCTGAGAAACCCTAGACAATTCTTATTTGTTACTGTGACCAGACCAGTTAGGTGAGTAGGAGCCTAAGCATATTCATCAAACTCTCTCTGTGGCAAGTAACAGGAAGCCAAGCCAAGCTAGCCAAAGAAACAAAGGAGTTTATTGACTCATTTACCTGGGAAGATACTGCTGAACCTCACAGTCAAAGGAAGACTCGTGGGATCTAAGGCCTCAGGGAGCCAGAGATCTGGCCCTCTCCTTGATAATCTTAGTGTCTACTTGTTTCCACTTCTCCTTCTGCGGCGGCCTCCTCCTTTTCTGCCCGACACTGGCTTTCTCTTTATAGCAAGAAACATGCGCGCTTGCAGCTCAGGCCTGGAGAGATAGGTGAGGCGACAGGAGAGCAATGTGCTATCAGAGGCGGGTGGGAAAGCACGTGGGGTGGACAGCAGAGTCACTACTGTCCATAGTCTTCTACGGAGTCCCACTGTCCAGAGTCTTCTACGTAGTCACTGCTGTCCACTGTCTTCTACGACATAACAGCCACTTGCTCGGAGAACGTGGTTTGCGGACTGTTCTCCACCAGACCCTGTTCGAGACCCTGAAAACATAAGTCCGCTCCACTATGCCCAGCTCTTCAGCTTATGTCTCAGGGACATCACCCAGAGACATGGTCGCAACACCATGTATAAGACCATGCTTGTGGTCTTACAGCTTATGAAAGACACAGATGAAGACAAGGTCCTTCTCTTCTTTCATAGAGAGGGACAGGAAAACCATAAAGACAAACCAGAAACAACCCAATATCTACCCACTAATGGAAAAGTAAATAAAATGTGCTATATCCGTACAATGAAACAGAATTTGGCCCCAATAAAGAAATGAAGTATTGATTCATGGTATGACATGGGTGAACCTTAGAAATATCACAATAAGTGAAAGAAGCTGGTCACAAAGACCACATATTGTATGATTATATATGTACGAAAGATCCAGAACAGGCATATCTAAAGAGACAGAAAGATTAATGGTGTCCAGAAGCTGGACAGTGAAGTAGTCAGGAGAGGGGTGGGGCACTACCCTAAAGCTAATGGACATGAGGTTTCTTTTTGGGGTGCTGAAAATGTTCTAAAATTAGATTTTGTGACGGTTGCACTGTTTCATAAATACACTAAAATCGACTGAGCTGTGTTTAAACAAATACATTTTATGGAATACAAGGCATATCTCAATAAAGCTGTTTTAAGAAAAGCAAATGGAAGGGCCATGTAGAAAATATAAATAAGCTGTGAAATGAGTAACTTAATGGTTACTCTAAAATAGATGGAGATGGGGGCGCCTGGGTGGCTCAGTTGATTGAGCGTCTGACTCTTGATTTCAGCTCATGTCATGACCATGCATTGTTAGATCAAGCCCCACATTGGGGCTCCATGCTTTGCATGGAGCCTGCTTGGAGATTGTTTTTCTTCCTCTCTCTCTCTCTGCCCCTCCTGCCCTGCACAAGCTCTCTTTCTCTGTCCCTGTCTCTCTCTCTTTCTAAAAAAAAAGAAAAGAAAAGAAAAGAAAAGAAAAAGATGGAATGTCACAAAGACCTTTCAAGATATGACATAAAAGTTGAGGTCTGATTGACAGGAAAAAGGCAGTCCTGCAGAGAGCAGAAGGAATATCATTCCAGGCAGAGAGGAGTGCTGGTCAAAGGCCCTGAAGCAGAAATAAGTTTAGTGCTTTCAAGCACTAGGTAGGTGGATGAGGCTGGTAGGGACCAGATCATGTGACTTGCTATACACCTGTGGGAGGGGTGGCTTTGACTCCAAGTGTAGAAACAAGTCACTGGAGGATTTAAGAAGGGGAATAGCAGGATCTCAATTGTTTTCGAAAAGTCATTCTGGCTGCAACAGAGAGAATCAATTGTTGAAAGCTAGTACTAAGGTTTCTTAGATTGATAATGGCAAAGCTTTGAGAAAGAACAAATAAGATTAAATCTTGGCCTTAAAAGAGCTAATGGTGTAATGAAAGAAATGATACATACAAACACCCATAAATCTCAGAAGAAGCAGAATATGAGAAGTGGCCAGAGAGAGGTGTAGAAAGGCAGACACATGGGAATAGAAACTCAGTAAGGAAGATGTTTAATTGAAGTGTGATGGATGAATGGGAGAAGAAAGGAGGGTGGTCTCCTGGCAGCCCATGTAAGTCTCGGTGATGAGAAAGTAGAAGCGGCCTTAAATGTTTATTTATTTTGAAGGGGGAGAGAGAGGGAGAATGAGAAAATGAGAGGGGGAGGGGCAGAGAGAGCATGAGCAGGGGAGGGGCAAAGAGAGGGGGATAGAGGATCTGAGGCGGGGTCTGCACTGACAGCAGGAAGCCTGATGTGGAGTTTGAACTCATGAGCATGGGCCATGAGATCATGACCTGAGCCGAAGTCGGACACTCAACTGACTGAGCCATCTAGGCGTCCCTCAAAGGGTCTTAAGAGAAAGTATGTCACCCAGTTACTCCACAGAGGAGAAGACAAACAAGAAGCAATGGAACTCCTATTTATCTGATTAAGAGGTAATGACCTAGATGTGATAGGAGGAGTGGAAAGAAGGGACAAATTCCAAAGGGCTTCTTTTCAAGAGCAATATTGAAGAACAGCACCACTGGACATGTTGGGTAATGGGAGATGATGGGGAGGTGGGATGAGATAAAGGAAGTGCCAAAGGTAACATGAGGGTTTTCAGCCCGAATACTAAAGGAAGACAAGTCATACTATTGAAGGAAATCTTAATCCAGTGAAGGTCTGGACTTGAGGGTGTTACAGTCAAGGCTCTTCCATTTGAAGCCCACTTATGCTGGCTCAAGGACAAAAGGGAGACTTTAATATGAAAATATAGGATTATATCTCAAAATTAAGGGTAGATAGTATAGCTGAGCCACACAAGCAAGGGACCAGAATCAGGAAGGGTCAATAATCCAGAGCCATGTTGCTTTTTGACAATACTGAGTCATCCTAAGTGTGCAGGATTTCTCTTTGCTGCCTCTCCTCACTTTGTTTGTGCCTCTTTTCACCAACAAGATTTCTCTACATCTCCACATGCACGTGCACACGTGCACACACACATACACCCACAAACCTGACTGAAGACAGCAGCTTTATCTCTGTCTTTGTATCATGTCCCAGTTCAGCCAAAGCAGTGGGACACCCACCGTCCTTCCAACTAGCTATGGCCTAGGGTGCAGGATCATGTCGTTCAAGTCCAAACTGGAGTGGAGAAAGTTCTCAGAGGAGGTCCATGTGCTCGGGGGAAATGCCTAAGAGGTGAGGGAAGGATGAGCTCAGTGTTGGACATTTTGAGTGGGAGGGACATGTAGAATGTCTTAGTTGGACTATCTAGCAAGCTGTCGTTGACTTCAGTACAAAATGAGCGAGCGAGTTGGCAGGAGGGTAATCAGGAGTAGTGAAATAGGGTTGACAGTTGAAGACAAATGCCAAAAGAGGGGATGGAGCAGAAAGGACCCAAAACTTAACCTTGTGAGTATTTCCATTTCTAGGGCAGGGCAGGAATGTCAGAAAGGACACCAGTAAAGAATAGAGAAAGGGATCCATGGGGAAGTATAAAAAAAGGAAGAGGAGAGTGCAGAGTCATGGCATCAGGAAGGAAGGGAAGAAGAGCTGATCCACAAGTAACTCGGTAACTGTGCGTTCCTGGAGGGCAAGAGCCAAGTCTGGCTCCAGGAGAGGCCACGATACCTAGGAGAAGGGGCTTAGTAAGTATCTGTTGTACTGAGTAAAGGTGGCAAAGAAAGAGACAAGCTATAAAGATATAGCAAGAATGTGGTCAGGCAGAGGATAACAGAGCTTTAGAACAGCAGTGAGCAAAATGCTGCATGTCATCTTCAAGAAGGAGGTCAATACCCGGGGCGCCTGGGTGGCTTAGTCGGTTAAGCGTCCGACTTTCGCTTAGGTCATGATCTCGCGGTTCGTGGGTTAGAGCCCCGCGTCGGGCTCTGTGCTGACTGCCAGCTCAGAGCCTGGAGCCTGTTTCAGAGTCTGTATCTCCCTCTCTCTCTGACCCTCCCCTGCTCACGCTGTCTCTCTCTCTCTCTCCTAGAAATAAATAAAAATATTAATAAAAAAAAAAAGGAGGTCAATACCCAACAATAAGACGCCAGGTAAAGTTAGTGTAAATTTGTTATGGCCTCAGTTCATACAACTGCAAGGTGTGAGTTCAGTGATGGGGATGCTGAAGCAGAATCCCACGATGATCACTAGGAGCAGAGGGGTGAAAAATCCCAGCGTGGTGGTGAAATGCTGTATTGGAAGAGCTCAGCCAGGGGTCAGAGTGTTCAGTGCAGCTGATGACTGGAGAACCTGGGGCATTCCTGACCAGAATGACACGAAGGACAGAGAGGGAAAAAAAAGATGGGAGAGGCTGTCTCAGAGGAGGAAGTGTCCACTGTCAAACATAAGAGTGCAAGTCATGGTGAAGGTCAAGACACTGATATGCCAAGGAATGTCTCCAGCTCTGAAGAAACAGTTCAAAGCAAGAAGGACTGAAGAAACATTCAGTGAACTCTTGCTTACCACCCTGGAGAGGCCCACACTTCCCAAAGCGCCGTTGCCACAGAGGCTTCTAATCTCTAATGAGGCTGGTTCCCACAAAACCCAATGGTAGGAAGTAGACATTAAAGTTTGCCCTAGCATGTGATGAAAAGTGAAAAGGAAATAATAAACAAATCAAATATACAGTGGGATTACAACCACGAGGAAATGCTTCGTAGAAAGAAAGAAGAAAGAAATGAGAGAATGGGGAAAATCACCGAAAGCCGTTGCTTTTCATCCTGGGAGACGAGGGGAGGAGGTGGGGGAGGAGGAAAAGACAAGGGGAGGGCTGGGAAGCAACTAGGAGTGATTTGATGGTTTTCTTTTCTTTTTTTTTTTTTTCCTCTGTTACCCTGCCCCCCTACCATCTTTTTACATTTCTGTGAGAGAAGTATTGTTGTTCCAAGAACAGCTCAAAGATTTTGGAGTCAGGAAGCACAATTATAATTGCTAGCAGTTATAGACCACCCACCAAGAGCTAGGCATTGAGCTTGGTGCTTTACATATATTACTTCTAATCTCTGCAACAATGCTTGTAGTTACTATTATCCCCATTTCAGATGTGAAAAATGAAACTCAAAATGATAAGGGACTTTGCCAAGTCCAAAACCCATCTGTATTCCATGTATCTTAACTCACAGCCACTTCGATTTTTAGTTCTGTTTCTTACTAGATGTCAGACCTTGGGCAAAATATTCAACCTCTCGGAGGGTCAGTTGCTTCAGCTGCAAATATACACACACATGCACACACACAAACATACACACACACACACAGACACACACACAAATGAATTTACCACCAACTCAAAATCTGTATAAGAACCACCAAGTTGAAGCAGATTAAATCAGCTCCTAGAAATGGACTGCAGGGAAACTGGTTTTCCAGAGAAAACAAGAAGCCGTGTTCTGTGGCCCCGATTATGCTGTTTGGCTCAAGAACCAAGAGAACCCAATGTTTGTAAACATTCTTTTTACTACAAATACAAAGGTTGTTAGTTTAGGCTGTTCTAGAATGATGTTGTAACCTCAAGTATAAAAGGGCAGAGATAGGGCAAGAATTTAGCTGTTTTCCCAACTGTGACAGGCCCTTGCTCGCGCAGAGAGCATCACTGGCAGCTGTACAGCCCGTAGGAAGTGCAGGGCCAAGGGAAAGCTCACCACGGTGGGCGGGGTCACTCTCATATCCCAGCTGGATAAATCCGGCCGTGCGGTGGAGGTGGGCACAATGGTGGTGTCGGGGAGATGTCTCCCCCGATCTGCATCTCACCTGAAATATTACATATGCCTACTCCAAAGAGTTGTGCAGATTAAAAAAGAATATTTTTAGACAACCTGGTTGGGAGCCCTGCACAAAATATGACCTCATTAAACGGTAGCTTTTATTACTTTTTTTTTTCCCAAAAATTTTATGTCGAGCTTGTATTACCTTTTATGGGTAGGAAAATGAATTCTTAAATGTGCTTACATTTCAGCTGCAGTTATATCTGTAGAGTAGAAGTGAGATGAGTAGCTACATTGAAGGAAAGATATTCATCTTTTACCTTATGCATTTTTGTTTGGCTATACCTTGAGCATATATTAATTCTTTAGGGGTTTTTTCCCCCAAATACACAATTTTCTTGAAATATTCATTAGCAAGATCATCCTTAGGAGGCCGAGGTACCTCCTGAACGTTCCACCAGCCACACTGGAGAAATCTAGTTGAAATGAACCATGGGCACCAGAACTAGAAATGCAGACATCAATGACAGCAATAGGCAGAAGTGATACCAAGATGCAACAGCTAAGAGGGGAAGGCAGCTCAGATGCCCAGCAACAGGTGAACGGATAAACAAAATGCAGTCTATACATACCGTGGAACATCGTTTTTAATATTATGTTCAAAAAGGAAGAGAATTCTGCCACATGCTACAATATGGATGAACCTTGAGGACACCATGTTAAATGAAATAAGCCAGTCGCAGAAAGACAAATACCATACAATCCCACTTATATGAGGTATCTAAGTAGCCAAATCCGTAGAAACAGAGAATAGAAGGGTGGTTTCCAAGGACTGGAGGGAAGGGGGAAAGGGCAGTTATTTAATGTGTATAGAGCTTCAGTTTTGTAATATGGGTTAGTCAGGGCTCTCCAGAGAGAGAGAGAGAGAGAGAGAGAGAGATTTATTAAGAGGAATTGACTCACTTGATTATAGAGGCTGAAAAATCCTATGATCTGCCATCTGCATGCTGCAGACCCAGGAAAGTCAACAGTGTAAATGCAGTCCAGGGGTGCCAGAAGACTACTCTCCCAGCTCAAGCAGGCAGGCAGTAATGGGAAAGATCCTCTTTTCTCTGCTTTGTCTTCTATTCAGGCCCTCACCAGATTGCACGATACCCACCCACACTGGGATGAGGGCAAGCGACTTGACCAAGTTCACGGATTCAAATGCTAATCTCATCCAGAAACACTCACAGACACATCCAGAAATCATATGTAATCTGGACACCCCACAACCCAGCAATGATGATACGTAAAATTAGCCATCACACAAGATAAAAAAAAAAAAAGTTCTGGAGATCTATTTTACCACAACATGAACATACCTAACAGTACTGAGCTGTACACTTAAAAATGGTTAAGATGGTAATGATTCCAATTCCCAGGAGTATCATAGATCTTAAAAAAATAAATAAATAAATTTCCTTGAATATATATAAAACCAAATTTGAGCCACTCAAAAAACAAAATGTGATGTCAAAGGAAGGAGGCCACCACAGACCAGAAGATGTTATGGAAGTCCAAGGTAGGAGAATCAGAGAGTAGGCTGTAGAAGCAGCCTGCCCACCTCACTCAGGTGACCGGAGGAGGAAGTGCGGGGGCGGGAGGCATGCCAAATTTGTTTGACGGTTCCCGCCTCTTTCAGAGCAGTCAGCAAAGTGACCTCCTCTTCCTCTTCCTCCCCTGACTCTCTGAGTCCCAGCTGCCTGGCTGGTGTAAGCAGCTGACCTGCAGTTCGTCGAGCGTGTGTGTTAACCTGCCTGCTAGAGCGTCCGCCTGCCACCATCTCTCATTTGCCTACACCAGGTGGGTGTTGGTACCGCTTCTGTACATCACTAACATGCCGCCTGCTGCCTCCCACACTTGCATCAAGGACAGCTCTACCCGCACTCTGAGAATCTGGATGATTAGCCTTGATCAAGAAAATCACTAAATATGCCGGTGGAAGATTTTCATGAGAAAATTATAAAAAAAAAAAAGAAAGCTCATTAGCTAGGAGGCTTCTGACTACAAATAACAGAAAGGTCTGATTCAAGCCAGTGAAAAGATAAGGAAATGTATTATTATGTAATAAGAAGTCAAAGTTAAGTCAATAGACAGAATAGGCTCCAGCTGTAGTTAATCAGAAGCTCGACGTTGTCATCAAAGACCTGGAAGGCTTCAGTTTCTACTCTGCCATCTAGGTATTGACTCTGTCCTTTGGCTGGTGACAAGGTATCCCTACAGCTCTAGCCATCATATGCAGAGAGGACATGCCCAGAGGAAGAAGAGCCCATGTCTCTTCCTGTTTTCTCTTTCCTTAAGCAGAAAAAAAAAATCTACCCTGTAAACCCTTAGCATATTTCGCCTCTCGTTCCATTGGTCAAAAAATGGGGCCACATACGCATTGCTAAACTGTCCACTGCAAGAGGAATATTTTTACTATAATTGTCTGAGTTTAATTGTTTAGTGAGACCACAGTGTCCACTATACAACATAAACAAGACCAGAAAATTAGCTATTATATCAAGAGCTTGCCCCAGTGGCTTTCAAAGAACTGTGAAACAATCTGTGACCCACAGTCACCCCCACCCACTCTCCATCTCCACTCAGTTACAATGATCTAAGTTCTCAAATGTGGAATCGCTCATCTGAGAGAGATGCGGGAAGAGGATTTTGTGGTCAAGTGTGACTGGGAAATATACGCTCCACATCTCTCTGAGAGATTCATGGTTCTCACTGGTACATTTATTAAAAGCTCTGTGGGGTCCTGCACATTGCTTAATCTGTCGGTTCCCAAATTTATCTAACTAGCTATTTTCCCCCAGGCGATTTTAAAACTAATATCCTATGGAATTAATACTCCTTAAACTTTAAGAAATCTCAATTGAGACAGTCAATATGTCGTTCCCCGTGTGCCTTCAGTCTGAGCCTTAAACAACACCTCTCCCCGGGAGCCCTGCCCCCACCCAACAAGGGAGGTGGAACACACTTATCCGGCTACGCATTGCAATTGCCTGTTCCTTGAGTTCTCTCCCCCACAATCTGTGAGCTCTTTGAGGGCAGGAACTGGGTCTTGCTCATGGCTTGATGTGCAATACCCAGCACATTGGATCACTAGAGAAAAGACTGAATGTTTCTTGAAAGAATCCAGTGGCCTACCAGTGGTATTGCCCAGAGGTAAGAGAACAAACTAGACTGAGACCTAGATGGACAAATACTGATTTGAGCCGTTGTAATCCACTCCGGCTCTGAGCAATCACTGAGTACCTCTCCAGGATTGCTAGGGAGCCAACTTTTTCCAGAAACTCCAGTCAGCACAAAGGAAGCTTTTGTTAATAGACCACACCCCTGCATCCAGAAGCCTCCGCGAAAGCCTTGGCTCCTTTGGGCCTGTCACTCCTATTGGAGAAGCAAGAAGGAGGAAGTACTCTGCCTCCAGATTGGGCCTTTGGGGCTGCCTCCTGATCCTCACACCATCTCCATAAATGGAAGATAGTAATCCTCTGGGCAGAGGTCAATGAGTCTGTAAAAGTGCCTGGAGCGTGTTGGAAGAAAGGCCTTTCCTAAGTACAAAGTAAGGTTATAACTAGCATAAAAAGAAAAGAAAAAAAAAAAAAAAAGGCCTCCAACTGGCACAGTCCAAGTACATCAGATGTGGAGGCCTCAGGGCAGGGTTGAGTAAGGGAAGATACCAGCCTGCTTTCTTCCCTTCTCTAGAGGTACAGAGAACACTGGACCTGTCAGGGCTAGATCGTGAGCTGTTGAGAACACTCTTGGTTGTCTATCCTAGACTGTAGCCCACCTCTCTTCCTCCTTCCAAATAGAAATAAGTTTGGGTTCAGGCATCCACCGTCTTTCACACAGCCATGTGCCTCAGGGCAAGTTGTCACCAAGCCCATCTTCACATGGTGACTCTGGTTTGTCTATAAGCCAACCACGATGGCTCCATTCCTCCTGGTAAGCCTTGGTTCAGGAATGAGCTTGTGACTTGGTTCTAACCGAGTTCTAACCAACAAAATGCAAGAGTGAAGTCTGCTACCGACTTCTGGGAAAGTTTTCTTGTTTCTAAAAGAAAAGGGGAAAAGGGGAAATCTTTCCCCTTTCTCTGGTTATTACTGACTGAGAATTGATGGCTGGAACCACAGCAGCCATTTGCTCACCAGTCCGAGGTTGAAGGCAACATCAAGGTGGCAGGATGGAAAGAATGAAACATCCTAGGTTTTTGATACTGTTGTTAGGCCTGGGCCACTCTCTAAATATAGCCCACTCCAGACTCACTGTGTGAGCTAACATTTTATCATTGTTTCATTGTGCTTTTATATATACTATGGCCCAAATCTTCCCAAGTTAGATGTACTGGTCCCCAAGGCCAGGTCTTGAGCATTCTGTATCCAGTTGGTTTGGCTTTTCTCCCTAGTGAACAGCACCAGCCACTGTGAATTGAGACCAGGGCTCTAAATAATCCGGTTGATTGGGATATGTTTTATCACAGATAAAACCCTCAGACCACACATCCCTGAGGCCCACTACAGTACAAAGCAGTCACTCCTCTTTCCCTGTTCTGCTTGAGAAAACAAAGCTTCCTCCCAAATGTCTATCCTCAACTGATTTGGAAGAGGGCCATGGTCCAAAAATCTTTAGTAAATGAGCTAGACCAGAGCACAGGGTCTGATCTAGGTTCAAGGATGCACAAGAATGATGCATTTGGGGGCATATGGATGGCTCTGTTGGTTAAGCATCCAGTTTCAGCTCAGGCCATGATCTCACAGTTTGTGAGCTCGAGCCCTGCATCGAGCTCTGTGCTCACAGCTCAGAGCCTGGAGCCTGCTTTGGATTCTGCGTCTCCCTCTCTCTCTGCCTCTTCCCCGCTCTCTCTCTCTAAAGAAAGAGGGGGAAAAAAAGAATGATGCATTTGGACTAGTTTGCAGTTAATATTATTTTGGCTAATTCCCAAGGCAGCAAGAGTAAAGAATGTAGAGTAAGGTTTATGGTGGATAGACATGGCTCTCTACTGATCCCCTTATTTGCTATGGACTCTTGGCTAAAATGTGGGGCTTTGACAGTGTAACAGCAATGAGACACCTGCCTGCTCAGAGCTGTGTTGAGCTGTGAGTGCACTGCTGTACATCCCAGGCATGGAAGCACTCCAGATAATTCAACAATCCCCTCACTGAGGAAGCTATACTCCGTATCTTCATATCTGGGTTCTGGGCTTCAAAATTCTCATGTGCCAGCACCAGGCAATCTTTCACCTTCTGCGCCTGCCTTGCAAGGAGTTTTCTGGTGAAGGCTATGGGGGCTTCACTGACCATAGCAAGCATAGCAGAACAGCAGGCACATCGCTGCCTACCTCTCCCTCCCAGCACCCATCTGCTACCTCATCTCACTAAGCTCCGGTTTCCTCATTTCAGTTTTCCCACTAAAGTGTACGCTCTACCATGGCATGGTGTTTTTTCTCTGTTTTGTTTACTGATACACTCTAGGTGCCTAAAACAGTACATGGCACATAGTAGTCACTCAATAAATATCTGGTGAATAAAATAACCTCTAAGGTGGAAGTAAAAGTAGTATCTGTCTCATAGGATTGTTCAAACATTGAGTAAGGCAGAGTGCAAAATCTTGGCTCAGTGTCTGGCACAAAGTATGTGCTAAATAAATAGTAGTGGTTATTATTATTATTATTATTATCCAAACCTTTGTCTTTGCCCTATTGAGCAGATTCCAGCTGAACCAATAACTGGTAGTTCGAGATCTTTAAAGGAAGAATCTGAGTTACTCCTGTGTGCCCATGTGGAACCCCAGACAGAAGTAGTGTTGAGAATTCATTGTTGGGCACCTGGGTGGCTAAGTCAGTTAAGTATCCAACTTTGACTCAGGTCATGATCTTGCAGTTCGTGGGTTTGAGCCTGGCATCCCGCTATCTGTTCTCAGTGCACAGCCTGCTTCAAATCCTCTGTCTCCTTCTCTGTCTATTCCTCCCCTTCTCATGCTCTCTCTCTCTCTTCCTCTCTCTCTCTGTCAGAAATAAACTTTTTAAAAAAATAAGAATTCATTGTTAAATGTCAGATCTGTTCCTTCTCCTCCTCTTTCAAATTCTCTTATCTCAGTCAATGCTATCCTCTTTGCCCAGTGATGTCTTTCTCACCCGCCTGACACCCCTCTCCCACCCTTCACTCACAGTTCTCACGGAGTTTCTGATCTCCCTGGGAGTGTCTCCTACACTGGCCTCCCCCAGCCACCCTCACTGAGCTACCCTCTGTACACCAACTTGGCTGGAGCCATCCCCCCCATCTTCTGCCTCGGTGCCCCTCTTCCATTCCCATCTCTGCACTCTTGCAAGATTCTTCCTCCAACCACTCTCCTCTCTCAAACCACAGGCACTCCTGATTCCCTGCAAGATCGAGTCCCACTTATTAGCAATTTTATCAGTGAGGTTTTCAACCTGGCCCAAAAGTATTTTTCTAGCCTCTTCTCTTCATTCCTCTTTACGTACCCCATGGCCACCATTTCCCAACACAGGCAGGGTCCGGCTTCTCTACGATCATTCAAAGGGACCCTTTTGCCTGAAGCACACTTTCCCTTCACCTTTAGCTATGCTGGTGATACTCAGCTGGAGGCAGGCTTGCCCCCAAGGGAACATTGGGCAGTGTCAAGAGACACTTTTGATTGACACAACCGGGATAGACCAAGTGGGTAGAGACCAGAGATGCTGTTGAACACCCTACAATGCATGAGACATCCTCCCACAATGAAGAATTAACCGATGCCAAAGTCAATAGTATTGAGAAATCCTGGTGATGCAAAGACCCCAAGCTTCAGGACCTACCCACATGCCATGAAGCTTCCCCATGAGGGTCTGGAATGAAAACAGAGGACCTTCCCCTCCAACTTCATTGTAGATTTGGCAACCCCATCAGTCCTTTCCAAAACCAGGAGCCCACTCTCCAGCTTTCAGTTTCTCTCCTGGCCGAGAGGAAAGATCCCAAATGTACTTATGTCAAATCAGAGCCAGATAGTAGCCACTGTGGAAAATGGTATAGAGGTTCCCCACAAAATTAAAAATAGAACTCCTGGCATGCCTGGATGGCTCAGACACTTAAGTATCCGACTCCTGGTGTGGCTCAGGTCATGATCTCACAGTTTGTGAGATCAAGCCCCGCATTGAACTCTGTACTGATAACACAGAGCTTGCTTGCCTGCACGCACATGCTCTCTCTCAAACTTAATAAATAAACTTTAAAAATAGAACTACCATAAGATCCAGTAATTCAACTTCTGGGTATTTATCCAAAGAAAATGAAAACACTACCTCGAAAAGATACCTGCAACTCCATATTCACTGCAGTGTTATTTATAATACCAAAATATGAACAAAACCTAATTGTCCATCAATGGATAAATGGATAAAAAAAATATGATACACACACACACACACACACACACACACACAGTCATATAAAAGAATGGAATCTTGCCATTTGCACCATGAATGGACCTTGAGGCATTATGCTAAGTGAAATAAGTCAGACAAAGAAAGACAAATCACTTATATGTGAAAACAAAACAAAACAGACAAACAAAAAAAACAAGCTTCTACATACAGAGAGCAGATTGGTGGTTGCCAAAGGTGGGGGTGGGGATGAAATGGTAAAGGGGATCACTTACAAATAAATAGTCATAGAGATGTAATGTGTAGCATGGTAAGTGTAGTTAATAATACTGTGTTGCATACTTGAAAGTTGCTAAAGAGAATGGATCTTAAAAGTTCTCATCACAAGAAAAATATTTTGTAATGATGTATGGTAACAGGTGTTAACTAGATTTATTGTGTGGATCATTTTGCAATATATACAAACATCGAATCAATCTGTTGTATACCAGCAACTAAAATAATCTTATATGTCAATTATGTCTCAGTAAAAAGAAAAAAAGAAGAAAGAAAGAAAGAAAAGAAAAGGAAGAAGAAAAGAAAAGAAAAGAAAAAAGAAGAAGAAGGTGCCCACAATATTTGTACCTGTTAAAATAATTTGGGAGACCAGCAGTATACAAGAATAAAGCTCTATTAAATTTTTTTTAATAATCACAACTAGATAAGACAGTCTTAAATGGACACAGATCAAAACTCATTGCAACTCTGGTTTTACTTCCCACACCCAGTATTTCCACTGAGTTTTTGATTCTGTTTTCATGCTAGTGGCTAACAAGCTTGTCTTTACACAAGGAAGCAACTATCCATCCCATCCCATGGAGCAAGCATAACACCTGACCAAAGTGGGGGTTTAATGGGTGTTTAGTGAATGTTAAATGTCATTTAACAAATCTTGACTGTATGGTCTGTTTCTACTTTCTGCAGAAAAGGTTCTTACTGAGTGGCTTTGTTTATATCTTTTCTTTGTCTGCATCAACCTGTCAGTTATATCCCCCAGGATACCTCATGGGGAAGAATGAATTATTTCTCAAGTGCCCTTTTTTTTATTTTAAGGAAGAGAATGTAGGGCAGCCAGTCCCACTACTATTCAAGTAAGCCCTACTTCAAAGTTAACACATCTACTTTCCTGACTAGCTACCTTTGCAGGAGCAGATGGACAGGATACCTTTGTGAGAAACACCCCAAATGTTACAGAGCAGAGTGTTCCAAAAAGAGCCACTCGTTTTGAAACTGACACCAAGTTATAACTAGTAAAATCCAACTGAAAAATATGAAGGTGAAATAAGACGCCCCAATAATTTCCTCCAAATGACAGTGAATGGTTCTGCCCTCAATAAGACAACTTTGGACTTTAAGGCTGCAATCGTGGTGCATGCCCTCACCCTCCACTCCCTGATGGCAGGTACAATCTGCTTCTCTCGCTGGAGTTGTCGTGTTGGCGTGATAGCTTGGCACTTTCTCTATTCCTCCTTCTGCTGTGGATCAGCGAGCAGAATGCTCTCAGGAAGCCAGTAAGAGAAATTTACTTGACTACAAAATGGGCATTTCAGGGTACATGATATTTGCTGATAAGCAAATTATAAATACAGTTGACTGTTCAGAAACATGGGTTTGAACTGCATGGGTCCACTTATACATGAATTTTTCACAGTCTAGTACTGTAAATATATTTTCTTTTCCTTATCATTTTCTTAATATTTTCTTTAGCTTAGCTTATTCTAAGAATGTAATATATAATATATATAACATGCAAAATATGTGCTAATCACTGTTTATGTTATCAGTAAGGTTTCTGGTCAACAGTAAGCTATTAGTAGTAAAGTTTTGGGGGAGTCATAAGGTGTACACAGGTTTATTTTTTTTTAACTTTTTAAAGTTTAAAGTTTAAGTATTTGAGAGTGGGGAGAGGAAGAGGGGGAGAGAGAGAGACAGAGAATCCCAAGCAGGCTCAGTGCTGTCAGCTCAGAGCCCAATACAGGGCTTGAACTCACGAACCATGAGATCATGAGATCATGACCTGAGCTGAAGTTAGACACTTAACCGACTGAGCTACCCACGCACCTCTGTATGCAGACTTTTGTAAAGGTGTATACAGAATTTGACTGTGTGGTCAACTGTATCATCCTCAGCTTACTCAGCAATCCCCGTCCAGCATGGGTCCACCCAGCGGGCTAGATCCTGGCCCAGCCTGCTTGCCCCTGGGAGGGCTGGCTATCTCAGCCTTGGCTTTTGGGCTTCACATTCCTTCTGCCCTGGTTCCAAACAAAATGCCCCCCACCCTTTGAGACCCAAACTATATACTCCAAAACACCAATTCCTTGCTCAGCTGGATTCCATCCTACCTTCCCCCAAATAAGCCCCAATTCTGGATGCCTCCTCACTGGTAGGCTGAGCTTAATGAATGATTCTTTTCAGGCTTCATTTGCCTTTCCTCTAGGCCCTGGGTGCTTAAGCCATGTTTCAGATTTAGAGAATGATGGCCGTGTACATATGAAGTTAGAGAGTCTCTTGCTTTCATTAGAGTTTCAACACCACTCTCTGCTCTGGACTCACCCTCTCCTAGAGTCTATCAGCTGCTATGCTTTTTATCATTTATTGTGTCTCCAATCCTTGCTTTTAATCAGCCAGACTTCTAACTTTTTTTTTCCTATATCAGACTTTTGAGCCCACTGCATTCCTCCTCACCTAGGCTTGCTCTCTCCTGGTCCATTTATTGTCCGACCTTGGCCACCCATTCCAGTTCATTACAAAATCATTTCCCAAACTACATTTCCATATTGCATCTATAAAGTAACCTTTGTCTTCAATAGGAAGGGAAACAATTACACTACACATAATTAGAGCAAGAGTCTATTCATTATAATCTGACATCTCTCCAGAAAAGTAAACTCTTAACTTTACATCAGTTTCCTATTGTAGACAACCAACCCTCATAATTCAGGATTGTTTTCTTTATTTCCAGTTGGACTTTCCCATACCCAGAAAGATGTTATGGAAAAAGCACTGCACTTAGATCCAGAAGACTTGTGTTCAAAAGCCAGCTCTGCCACTTACCAGCTGTGTGACATTGGGACACTGCATGGCTCAGTTTACCCATATGTAGAAGGGGAAGATAACACCTACCTCATTTAGTTACAGGGATTTTGAGGTGCCTGAGTTACCTGTGAGTAACCAGCCCTGTGCTTCAGCAGTGATTAGCCTCATCAGTCTCCCTGGGCAAACCGAAATGAAGAGCAACACTGGACTTGTAGAGTAGCTGACTCATCATGGACCTTAATTTCTCAACAATTTGACTTCTTCATCTATAAAATAAAGATTACATTAGAAAAAATTTTAAAAATGGGGCACCTATGTGGCTCAGTTGAATGCCCAACTTCCACTCAAGTCATGATCTCATGATTCATGGGTTCCAGCCCCACATCAGGTTTTGTGCTGACAGCATGGAGTCTGCTTTGAATTCTGTTTCCCACTCTCTCTGCCCCTCCCCTACTCAAGTACATGCGCACACACACTCTCTCTCTCTCAGAAATAAACATTAAAAATAAAATTAAAGAGGGGTGCCTGAGTGGCTCAGTAGGTTAAGCTTCCAACTTCAGCTCAAGTCATTGATCTCAAGGTTCCTGAGTTCGAACCTGGCATCAGGCTCTCTGCTGTCAGCATAGAGCCTCCTTTGTGTATCCTGTCTCCTTCTCCTCTGCCCCTCCCCCACTCACGCTCTCTCTCTCTCAAAAATAAATAAGTATTTTAAAAAATTTAATTTCATTTAAAGTGAATATAATGTCTCCTACCCTGTTTAACTTCTATAGGACATTTTGATCCAAGCTCAGCTTTGTGAACTGAGGCACATTGTAATGTGTTAAGTAGTGCATCTCCTTCTCAGGGAAGACTTGAACCAGGGAATTTTAACCAGATTCTCCCATCTGCCCCCACCCCCCAGCTTTCTGTGGTTACTCTAGTCCTCCACCCCAACCCCTGGAGAAGATCAAACAAGGAGATCTGTACTGCCTCTTGTCTCTGGGAAAGTAGGGCAGAATCTTGCAGCCTGGAGGGAGTTGGGCCTGAAATTAAAGCCTGAGGCACTCCCAGGACTTGGAGATGCCAGATCATCAGACTTCCATTGCAGGGCCTAAGTGACAACTAATCTCCTTAAAGTCTCCCAGAGAAATTTAGCAAGAGTAAGGATTATTCATACTATCGTTTATATCCAGCATTTGAAGAAAATTATTGTAAAAAGAAAAATAATGCAGTGCAATGCAATATAAATGTAAGGTAAGGTAAAGTAATGCAAATATAAAAATTAAAACTAATCATTGAGTAAAATATAAAGTTTTTATTCAATGATATGTTTAACCTTTGACCACCCATGCAAGAGATTTGCATTAATGCAAGTGTATTGGTCTGTCACACCCCCATTGGAGGCTGGAGCTACTAAGACACAGTGTTTCACCCAAAAATCTGAGGGCCAGTACAATTAGAGTCAGACTGTACCCCAGGAGACTAGCAGCCAGGTTCAGAAATAAGGTGTAACAACTGCCTTCTGGAATGTTTTCTTCTGAGGAGGAAAACAAACAAGCAAACAAAGCCTGTAACTGTTCAGGACTCTTCCCAGGCCCCAGAACATGACTGAGCTCTGCAAACATCTAAGTCCCAGAAAGTCTCTGAACCGTCTATGGGCAAGTTCCCTGAGGAAAACAGCCCAACTTCCACCCACCCTTTATTTGGTCCAAATAGACAAAGCCTTAGATGTCACTGGAAAGTGCAGGAAGGAGTGGGAGGAAGAAGAGATCACGTTTTGTTTTCTGATAACCGTGAATTTTCCTTGCTTCATCTGGCTTTCAACTTCCATCAAAACAAGTTTTTTACCAAGATTAATGTCAGATATAATAAAGATCCCAGATAGTTCTACCTATGAGTACTGAGACTCAATAATGCTGTGCTCAGATTACGCTCTCTGCTTCCGCGGGGCAGCATCAATGTGTTATTGTGAGCTGCTTTCTGTTGATTTAAAGTGAGGCGACACAGAGACAGATTAGTGAAAACCACAGACTTTATAAATTGCAATTTGGCCTCAAAAGATGAATGAAGAAGAAATGCTTTGATCTGTGATTCAGAACTGAGCTGCATATTTACAGAAAAACATGTCTTCGGGGGGGGGGGGGGGGAGAGAGAGAGAGAAGCAGGAAAGACAAACAGAGACAGAGAGACCAGGACATACAGACAGAGCAGGAGGGACAGAGAGACAGAGAGACAGAGAAAGACAAAGACTAAAGTATAGAAAAGAGCTTTGGGGTATTGAAAAAATATTTTCTCAATTACAGATGACTTAAATGGGTATGAGGGCCAGACAGAGTACAGGGGTTTTCTTGTACTTTTGTCAAAGCTGCAAAGGTTGAATTGAGGAGATTTATACATAGGACATCTGCTCTGATAAAACATTACAGCCCCTAATGCAATTCATGTGTGTGACGCAGGCTCCAGAGAGACAAATGGCTCCATGATGCATGGAGGTCCTCTTGCAGCTTTCGTCCCTTGCCCTGAGCCCTGGTAGATGCTGCATGGCCAGAGCAGTTCCTCTCTGGGCCAAGCATCTCCCTGCCCTTCTCCCAGTGCAGGGCACACAGCCATCCTGGGGACCCTTGGGGACTCTGAGGGCCATGACCCCAGCCACTCCTCGACTTCACACAGATCTAGGATGTTCCCAGGGCACTATGTTGGTCTACACCTCACCCACTTCTTCCCCCCTTCTCACTAAGCCCTGAGCTGATTTAAAATTCGTTGCACTATGGAATGTTAAAGTGGGAAGGGCTACTAGAGATCAGAGAGAGACTCAATCCTTTCAAAGCTACAGATGGGCAAACTGAGACCTGGCAAGGGAACATCATCTCCCCAAGTTCACACATCTGGCTATGTGTGACCAACAAAAATTTGTAATAGGCTGGACATCGGACAGAATATCCTAATGGGAAAAATACTTAAGAAATGTCTAGTTCCAGGGGTGCCTCGGTGGCTCAGTCATTTAAGCATTCAAGACGGGCCATGATCTCTGTGAGATTGAGCCCTGCACTTGGCTCTGTGTTGGGCATGAAGCCTGCTTAAGAGTCTCTCTCTCCTAGAAGGGGAGAAATGGTGGGGGAAAGGGAGAGAGGCAAACCATGAGAGACTCTTGAATGCTGAGAACAAACTGAGGACTCATGTGTGTGTGGGGGGGAGGGGGGAGATGGGCATGGAGGAGGGCACTTGAGGGGATGAGCACTGGGTGTTATATGGAAACCAACTTGACAATAAACTATTTGTAAAAAAAATAATAATAATGAGTCTCTCTCTCTCTCCTTCTCCTTCTGCCTCCCCCCCCCACCCCAGGCATGTACGTGAGCACCCTCTCTCTCAAAAAATTAAACTAAAAACAAGTTTTTAAAGAAATGTCTAGTTCTCTCTCATCTAGCTTCCTGCTTCTGCTACTGATGAAGTAAGGAATGTTGAAGCCCTTTCGGCATTCCCCACCCTGGGGTGAAAAGATGCAGAGAAGCAAAGAATCAACAGTAAAATGTCAAATTGTGTATTATTCATAATTATTACTGCTGAGATTCACTGAGTATTTACTGTGTGCTGGACACTACTTACGTATATGAACTCATTGAATGCTCACAGCCCCCCAAGAGGCAGGTCCATGTATCATCCCCATTTCACATAGGAGGGAGCTGAGATTTAGAGCTATGTCAAGACCCCACACCTATGCAGTGCTCCGTGAGTGCAGACTCCCACTTCCTGAACTGTTACCAGCTGTGTCTCCGCAGTCTGCAGAACAGTGCAAACAGCTGGGCCTCATCCCTGGCTTCCTTTTCGGCACCTCTTGGTCCAGCCTCCCAACCCCCCAGTTTTCTCCCCATCTCTCACCCTGAAAACATTCCCTTACCCTTGTAGCTTATCTAGCAGGGTGATCATGTTCCTCCCAAGACACGCCCTCTTGACTCTTCATTTCTTTTGTGACCTCCCTTTAAAGGCTGCTCAGGAGAGCTTTTCATCACGGGTCTCCTCCTCTTTCCCCTGAATTCCCACACCTGGGCCTCCCAGACTCCCACATCCCTCTCTCCTGTCTCTTCCCATCTCTTCCCTCAGCCCTGGCCCCTCCAACAAACCTCCCTTTGATCTTGGGTCTCATGTGCTCTTCCTGCCCCCCCCACCATACTTTAACAAAGATAGGCAATGTTGTTCTTAAACACCAGTGTACATCAACACTATTCTCACCTTGTTTATTATTTGGAGGTAGGGAGCGCAGAGGAGGGGAATTTGTACCTAAGTAGATCTCTTTTTGATTGTCTCCTATCCACCCAGCAAAGCCTCCTGCAGCAATTTGTGTCTGCTGAGCAACACGCCGGGTGCTGCTGACATGAAGTGAATAAAACATAGCACTTGACTTCAAGAGCTTATAGTCTAGATCTTCCATCTAGAGGAGGATAATACCACCTCCCCTTCTTCGCAAGGCTGTCTTCATTCATTTACTCACTCAGTGAATATATATTAAGTACCTTCCATTCTCCCAGGTAACTTTTAGGAGCTAAGAATAAAGGCTTTGCTATCCAGGATGTTACAGAAAGAGAGAGAGAGATTCAACAGAGGATCATCCTGCAATGTAACTGCGGGAGCCAGAGTTACCACTTGCCTACATGAGTTGGGAAAAGCCTCCATGAAGCACCTTTGGAGCTAGATCCTGAAGACTGCTAGGTGAGGAAGGGAGAAGTGAAGGGCATTCAGGGAAGGACAAGGGCAAAGGTAGAAAGAAATAAAAAGTATACTGTGTTCGAAGAATATATATTGACTTCTGTGACTCTATGTGAGGCATGTGAAGGAAAGGATAGAAAGTAAAGGTGGAGAGTTGGCTGAGACCTTCCCTTTCTGCTGGGCCTGATAGCACCGCTTCCTGGCTTTCCTTTGCTCACACAGGCCGCTGTTAGCTGCCTCCCATATGCCCGGGGGCTCTGTCCCCCTCATCTCTTACCCTACATTTCACTTGCCCATCCCGTTGACCACATCCATGGCTATCCCGCAAGGATTTTTATGTTTATACGGCGACCTTGGCCCCTCCCCCTTGCCCCAGGACCTCTGTATGAGTCATCAGCCCACCACACAGACCGCCAATCATCACAGCAGAAAGAACTCTCAAGGCCCAGATGCTATACAAGTATTTAATTATGGGCACACAGTTTAATTACTCAGTCCAGCTTTATATGACTTAATTTATAAATATAATTTACAGTTCCCTTGTTTCTTTCTCAAGCCATTTAGCTCATTAATAGTGCTGACTGTAAGAGCTCTTCAGTCCTATCTTGCTGGGCTCCAGGCCAGGGGTGTACTAAGCTGAGGGGCAGAGGGCCAGAGCGGGGTGGGGGGTAGAATTCTGGCCCTACAAGAAGCATTTTTCCACCAATGTTGTTAAGAATTTCCAGTGCATGGCAATAAAAAAAGAAGAAGGGCTTGTAGTTAGTTTTATTATTGTTTTTTAAAACCTGTAAAGCTAACACCACCCTCCCCATTCCCTGCACCCAGGACAGACAATGTCCCCATGCCTCTGCTCCAGGCACAACCTGCAGTTCGACACTGAAACCAGCTCTCGGCAACAACCTGCTGGAGGGTCCCCTTAGGCCTCCCTGAGGAGCATTTGTTCATTCAACTATCATTTTATTTAGTACCTATTACTGTGCAAGACATTGTTGGCAATGAAATGAAAAGCTGGGGTAAAATATAATACAATAATTAACAGTTAGTGCACACTCACTATGCACCAGGCTCTGTGCCAAGCTTTTGCAAACATTGCATTGAATTTTCAGAACAACCCTGGAAATAACACTCAGGTTGTTTGAAACAGTGGTTCTAGACCCCAGGCTGCCTGTTGGAGTCACCGGGGGAGCTCTACAGGCTGGGTCCTACCCTCTACAGTTTGAGGTATCACTGATTTGGGGTATGGTCTGAACATTGGGATAGTAAATCAAATGAAAACCACTTCAGGCAATTATAATGTGCAGCTTTGTTTAAGAACCACTGATTTAGGTAATGTACCCAAGATTCCACAGACAGAGCAGGGAAAGCAGGCAGGCTGGCCAGCTGGCCACTCGATCCCTACTGTGTGCCAGAATAAGCACTAATTCCTTTCACTACCTCGTTCGCAGCAGATAGCATGTGCCATCAAAAAGATAAAGCTCTATTACAGTTCAAAGAACAATGAATGCAGGGAATTCTTCATGAAAGATGTAAATTATGGGTTATTCTTTTAAAGAATTTGCAGACTATGCAGAAGTGGTCAAAAGGGTAAGGCAAGACTTCCAGGCAGAAAGAACCATGTGAACAAAAGTGCGTAGGTTGGGACATACGACGAATGTCCAAGGAACAGGGAGCAAATACTGTACATAAGTACAGTTGAGGGAAATGAGGCAGGAAAGGGAAGTCAGGGACAGGTTGTGAAGGACAATGCTTCCCAAACCATTTTGAGTTGAGGCACATGTGGAACAATGATCACATTTGTAACGTACAAATGGACATTCATGGAGGAGGCTGTCACAATCTGTCTTAGTATGTTTAAACTGCTATAACAAAATACCATAGACTGGTGGCTTATGAACAACAGAAATTGATTTCTCACAGTTCTGGAGGCTGAGAAGTCCAAGATCATGGCTCCAGTGAGATCCACCCCTTCATAAGCGGCCATCTTCTCTTTGTAACTTCACATGGCTAAATGCGCCAGGGATCTCTCTAGAGCCTCCTTTTCAAGGGCACTAATCCCATTCATGAGGGCTCCACCCTCATGACCTAATCACTTCTTAAAGGCCCCACCTCCGAATACCATCACATTGGGAAATAGGTCTCAACACATAAATGTTGACAGGGAGACACAATCATCAGCCCATAGCCCCATCTCAACATATCTGGCACGCCCACTAGGAAGCTTTGGCACAGGCCTTGAACGTGATCCAACAAGTTTACACTTTATTCTCCAAAAGATAATGATGATTTTTATACTAGAGTGGGGACACTGTGACAGGGAGCCGTGTTTTAAATACAAATCTAGGTATTATCAGCAATGACTTCGTAAAAATAAAGGCTTGACTTAAGGAATTATTTGTGAGCACTACTAATAAAATACTCTCATAAATGTATCATGATTATTATATAGGTAGTGTCTTTCCTGCTATTAAAGAGCATTAAGCTTTTGTCTTTTTAATAAAAGGGATTGTGCCATACTCTTTTTTCTTTACTTCTCTTTTCTTTCTTTCTTTCTTTCTTTCTTTCTTTCTTTCTTTCTTTCTTTCTTTCTTTCTTTCAGTAATTCTAGTGCCTAGCACAGAGCTTGGCACACAGGAGGTGAACAATTAGAAACAGCCTTTGACTCACTCATTAAATTCCATTCAGCAGGCAGCCATTCATTCCAGGGTCAAGGGGCAAAATCTGGTGTGAATGCATGTACATTACAAAAAGAAAGAGAATGGATGTCAGAGACAGAAGGACATGAGGACAGCCATGACGGCCATGCAGCACTGGGGCTGGGGCAGACAGACCTGCTTCCCAGGGGTCATTATCCCTCCCCTAGGCTCTGTTTCTCTTCCACAATGAGAACAATAAAAGCCACCTAGCAGGAGTGTTGTGAAATAATACAGAAGTGCATGCAAAGACGTGGCATGCAGCTGGCACTCAGAAATGTCACTAGCCTCAATTCTCTCAACCACATTTAATTTTCAAATGATTCAAATCAAATAATGAGGATCACATTAAAAGCTCTAATCTCTATGAGTTATATTGTCTTTCCAAATATCCATTCTGCTGGATATGTGGAGGGCAGGGGAGCTGACATAGATAAGCCTGAAGCTTCTGCTATTTATTGCCTTTAGTTAGCCTTCTACACAGTCACCAGGTAGGAATTGTCATACATACTATTTAATGAGAATTGACTATGTTTTAGATTCAATACAAAACATTTTATATATGTTATCTCTTAATTTAATTTAATTTAATCTTTACAGTAAGGCTGAGCTGAACAGAGGCTGCCAAATCTGTCCCTGGGTCACTTGGGTATAGTTCTCAAGCTGAGAAGTTTGTACATTTTTAAAAGTTTGCTAAAAAAAAAAAAAAAAAAAAAAAAAAAAACCCGAGAGGGGGTGACTGAGTGGCTTAGTCAGTTAAGTGTCTGACTTAGGCTCATGTCATGATCTTGCAGTTTGTGAGCTCAAGCCCCGCATCGGGCTCTGCTAACAGCTCAGAGCCTGGAGCCTACTTCCAATTCTGTGCCTCCTTCTCTCTCTGCCCCTCCTCCATTCATGCTCTGTCTCTCTCTGTCTCTCAAAAATGAATAAACGTTAAAACTTTTAAAAACAAACAAGAATAGGCAACAAAAACTACAAGTGCTGCAAAACCTAAAATAGTTACTATCTGGTCCTTTACAGAAAAAGTTTGCCCATTCTTGGCCTATAAGATAGGTATTATCACTATGTCCATTTTATAGATGAGAAAACTGGGTTTTAGACAGGTGAAGTAATTACCCAAGTTCATACAGATAATAGTAAGTGGCAAGTGTTGGCCCACGTCTAATTCCATAAGAGGTCTTAAAACCAGCTTTATTGATTGAAATTATATTAAAAGTAGCCAGGAGGTATGGGGAAGGGTGCCTAGGGGGCTCAGTCAGTTAAGTCACCAGCTCTTGATTTCAGCGTAGGTCATGGTCTCACAGTTTACCACATCGGAATCTGTGCTGACAGTGTGGAGCCTGCTTGGGATTCTCTGTCTCCCTCCCTCTCTGCTCCTCCCCCACTCATGCTTTCTCTTTCTCTCACTCTCCTTGTCAAAATAAATAAATAAACTTTAAAAAAAATATCCCAGGGCGCCTGAGGGGCTCAATTGGTTGAGCGTCCAACTCATCATTTTGGCTCAGGTTATGATCTTATGGTTCATGGGATCAAGCCCCACATGAGTTTCTGTGCTGACAGCACAGAACCTGCTTGAGATTCTCTCTTCCTCTCTCTCTGCCCCTCCCCTCCTTGTGCTCGTGCTCTCTCTCTCTCAAAATAAATAAACATTAAAGAAGAAAAAGCATTTCCCTTTAACTTAAACATGAACTTGACCCATCCATGGCTTTTTCTCAAGGATCTATGGCATGCCTTCTCGGTTGCCTACATCCCTGAACGTGCTCCATCTGGCCTCTTCTTGTGTTTTTATTTTATTTTATTTTTTTAAAGGGCCCAAACTCTGTATCAGTTTCCTCTCTCACACTCCCCACAGAGTTTCCAAGGGGTCAAGGGCTGTGAGCAGAATTACAATCCACAGGAGAGCCTGCTGAGAAGGAAACACAATTTCAGCGGCTCTGGATTCCAGCTGTGGGGGAAGGGAGAGAACTAGGGTTTCCTTCCAAAGGAAAACCAGAGGTTTCCACGTCAGCACAAATCTGAGCAGTCTCGTTTTGGCATTGTCTGGGTTTGGGGGGTGGGGGAAGGGGAGACACCTGAAAGCCACCCTGCTTCCACCTCTGGCCGCTCACCAGCTGAGAAGAGCAGCTGCTCCTGTTTCAGCTCTTCCATATGCAGCAGGAGGATTCGTTGAAGGTTCTGACCCTGCGAGAATCATGCCTGCAGTGAGCGCTCTGTTACCCCATCCATCTGGGGAGCGAAGTGCCCTTCTTTGTCAAATGTGCTGGTTCATGGAGAGTTAGTTGCCTCGTATGCCATCAGCAGGCGACTGGTATTCAAAGACTCAGAATGCATAAAATACACTTTGTACTAAAACTATCCAGAACGTGGTTCCTTCTTTCTTAGCTGTTTCATCGGCCATGGTGTCTCAGAGACATTGTCAGAGAAGGAAGGGTGTACAGACAATGATATCCACACTTGTTGAGTTCCATGCTACTAAGGTGATCTGAATGCCTTAAATAAATATGCCATGTAATGTTGACAGTTGACCCACATTTATCTCCACTTTACAGGAGAAAAAACTGAGGCTCCATGTGGGTTCACTCATTCATACAATATTGACTGAGTGCCTTCTGTTGGCATCAGCCCTGGGACCATCTGTCCCTGCCCTCACAACACTTCGATTCTCACGAGGGAACCTCAACTAAACAACTGCAAGCAATTATGGCAGGAGTAAGAGCCACAAAGGGCAGGTGAGGAGGCTAGGAGAACATATCACAGAGGGAGCTGGCACAGTCTAAGATCCCAAGACTTCCCTAAAGAAGTAAAATTGAAGCTGAGACCCAAGGTGTTGATTAGGAAAGGGGCAAGCAAGCATTCCCAGCACTATGGAGCCCCATGGCCATTCAAAGAAATGAAAACACACCTGGGGATGGGGGAGGGGGTGTGGCTAGGGCAGAGAGGGAGGAGTGGAGATTACTACAAGATGAAGCTGGCCAGATTAGTACGGTCTAGGGCCACCAGGGCCAGCCTCACAGACCAAGCAAGGATGTTGGACTTCATTCCAGGGAGTCACAGAGGATGCAATCAAAGGAGAAACATGGCGCTCCTGCAGAAGGTCAAACTCCTAGAGGTGAGTAGTGAGCAAGAGTTCAAATGCAGGTTCAGCTCTAAAGTCCATATTTTTTCCACTGTCCCCAGCACATTTTTTTAATTAAAAAAAAAAAAAAAAAGCCCGCAGGTATGATCAAGTGATAGGAGCTTTCAGTTGATAGAAAGGAAGTCTGATACAGAAGGAAAGCCCTGAATTAGGAGTCAGAAGTCTTGGATTTAGTTCTGTCCAGCCCATTCCTAGTCATGTGGTGTGGCTGTCTTTTAACCCGCAGACCTCACCTCTAAAGGGAGGGTTAGACTAGGTGCTTCATGAGTTATCACATGTAAAACACTTAGAGCCACTCAGAACCCACAGTAAATGCTCAACAAGTCTTAGCCGTTGACTCTCAGCCTCACTGAGCTTTAATAGTCTATGATTCAGCATAAATTCTGTGACCGTGAGTGTACTTTCTCAGAGCCCTCCTCGCCCAAGCACAATAATAAATCATGATCATTTCTAGGGTAAGGTGGTAAAATTATTCTTTTGACATAATCCTAGAATTCTCCCATAACACTTAGGAACTCTTGTCTTCCTGGGTTTTATAGCTCACTGAAATGTTTGCATAATTGATTCCCCTTCTTACAGGATTTACCCACATAACCCACAAGCAGAAATTTAATTACAATTCTGACTTGCTGTTATAATACTGGCAGAGCTTTCATGGGTTAAGTGATAATTAAAATTTAAATTCCACTGAGGTCAAGCAACTTTTAAATGGATCCTCTCTCTTTCCCATCCTATATGGTAACAAAGGTAATTTGGCTTTTGAAATACAGGATGAGGGGCTCCTGTGTGGCTCAGTCAGTTAAGTGTCCAAGTTTGGCTCAGGTCATGATCTCACGGTTCATGGGTTCGAGCCCCACATTGGGCTCTGTGCTGAGAGCTTGGAGCTTGGATCCTGCTTCGGATGCTATGTCTCCCTCTCTCTCTGCACCACCCCCACTTGTGCTCTGTCTCTCAAAAATGAATAAACATTAAAAGAAAACAAAAAAAGTTTTTGAAATACAGGATGGTACTAGGGGCACCTGGATGGCTCAGTTGGTTCTGCATCCAACTCTTGATTTCAGCTCAGGTCATGATCTCACAGGTTCATGAGTTGGAGCCCATGTGCTGGACTCAGTGCTGACAGCACCAAGCCTGCTTGGGATTCTCTGTCTCCCCTTCTCTACCCCTTCCCCCACAAAAGCAAATAAACATTAATAAAAAGAAATACAGGATGATACTAAACAAGAAATTATTTGGGGCACCATATGCAAAGTTGTACTTGCTTTTCTTTGGTTCCTTGATTTAGTGACAATAAATTTTCACAGGCGTGTTGTGTCCCTACAGCTTACTTATAAAAGTTGGGAGGACTCCAGAGGGCTATTCTTGGTTCTTATAGCAAATATTTAGTCCTAGGCCACTTCCTTTATGACCACCCCTACCCCATCTCACTTAGCAAGCTTTTGCACCCTCTCCTTTCTTGGCCTAGCTGGTGTGTGTTTTCTTTGGGAATGCAAACTCATTTTAATAACAGCCTAAGCAAGGCATAATTAGGAACGAAAATCTGCTGCAAGGAAACAACACAATTCATTCAAAAGCCAAGATTCAATGACTTTTGGGTTATCTGTTGTTGGGTTTCTTTTGACATCCTCATTGCACCTGAATCCAGTAATTGAATGCTATCTGTATATTTAAGTAGGCAGCTTAAATTGGCCTGCTAATATATCTCCCAGGCAAACTTGGTTGTTTTGCAAGAAGAAATAGGATCACGGGTCTCTCTTTTGCAAACTTAATAGAGGAGGAGGAGGTTCTTTCTAGATTCTTCCTGTGACAGATGCAAGAATAGAACTCCCTATACACTGGAGCTGAGTCACACACCGAGGGTCAGGGTATTTTTTATACCAGGTACGGTTTCTTATTTTCCATAATAATCTTTTCTTGAGCTTTGTCTTCCTGCTTACCCATCTGCCCTCTCTTTCAACAGGAGAGGTCTCACTTTGTCTTGAGACCAGTTTGCCTTGCCCTTTTGTCAACATTGCAAAGCTGAAACAAAAAATAACCACCCACTCCTGAATTGTCAACTTTTTGCCTTTAGAAGCCAAATGTATATGTTAGCAACACCTAAACTCAAAAATGAGTTTATAACACATTACAGTCAGAGAGTCACATCATGACGGGGCATTATTTCAGACAAAGGACCTTCAGCTCACTTCTCATTATGTAACGCCATCCTGGTAGGAAGGTAACAAACTCCTGCATGATTTAGTTCCTAGCTATCTTTCTAGACACCTCTCAAACTCCCTCACTGCATTCTCTATGGTCTGACCATACTAGCACAATCAATGCCTTGAAATTCGTGCTCCTTGCCTCTTCTGGGCCTTCACATGTTTTCGCTCTACCTGGCATCTGCTTTTATTCTCACTGAACTATTTATTCCTTATCCTTCAGGTCTCAAGTTAATTGTCACTTCCTGTGAAACGTGGCTGTTGACCTGGATCTACACATGGCTGCATAGATTTTCAACTATAGCAAACGTTTTTAACTCTTTCTTCAGGCAAGTCTGTAACCTGGGCCCTGGACATACAGGGAAAGAGGAAGAAGGCTCTAAGGAATCATCCAAAGATCTCCAATATCCCCATCTGTGGCAATTCCAAATGAACTGATCCCTACGTCTCTGAACTGCTAATATCCTTGTATTAGGAACTAATTTGCTGACTATGCCATTTTATACAAAACTCTCATAATTTTGTGTTCTAAATTCTTTATGGACAAGGTGTATCTTACTTTTAAACTGCCTACAAAGCCTAGAACTGGAGTAAATATATAAGAAATACCCAATAAAGTGGGGACTGGGTGGCTCAGTTGGTTAAGTGTCTGACTTCAGCTCAGGTCATAATCTCATACTTCATGAGTTTGAGCCCCACATTGGGCTTGCTGCTGTCAGCTGAGAGCCTGCTTTGGATCCTCTGTCTCCCTCTCTTTCTGCCCCTCCCCCACTCATGCTCTCCCTCTATTTCAAAAATAAATAATCATTTTTAAAAAGAGAGAGAAATACCCAATAAATACCATTAGTTAATTGCCTATTGACATACCTTGCAATAACTCCCACATGAATCATTTAGCAACATGGTGAAATGCCCAGGGGATTGTAAGCTGTGTAAGGACAAGGACCTTGTCTACCACTTTCAGCATTTTCCCAGGTCCTAACTCAATGTCTGACACATCACAGACACTCAAATATTTATAGAGTAAATGTGTGAATGAATAGTACAAAGGCAATAGTGAATGCAAGTCCTTCCTAAAGGGAGCTTCTAGGCAGTGGAAGGAGACTTGTACTTACATTCTCCTCTCTCCTCCCCAACCATTGTCTTTATTGAACATTATTTACACTTCCTTCCTGATTTCTTCTCAGAGATATCTTGAGATGAGGTTTTTACTATTTTCTTAGATAGCCCTTATAAGGAAAAAGGATAATCTTAGCAAAAACTCATAAACAGAATTCTTCTTTTATTTACTTTGAGAGAGAGAGAAAGGGAGAATGTGAGCAAGGCAGAGAGGGAGAGAGAGAGAATCCCAAGCAGGCTCTGTGCCATCAGCACAGAGCCCAGAGCTGAGCTTGATCTCATGACCTGAGCCAAGATCAAGAGTCAGGTGCTTAACTGACTGAGCCACCCAGGAATCTTCTTTTGAACAGTTTTTCAAAACACCTATAATGATGATGGGGAGGACTGATCTACACCAGCAGGCTTCACAGAGGTAGAGTTAGAAACATCCTTTCTGTTTATGGCCTTCTTTCCATAACATACAACCATTTGGCAAACATTTCAAATCCTAAGAGCAAACTCTTCAATTTAACATAAGCCAGCAAGTATTCGAGATGAAAAATAAAAAGATGAATAAGACTGGAGTGGAGTGAGAGAGAATGTAAACAGCTATCACACAACATGGTAATTTCTATGGTAGAGGGGTGGACAGAGTGTTCAGGGAATAATGAAGACAGAGCAACTAATTCTTTCTCAGGGCACAGAGGAAAATGCCACAGAGAAATTATCATGGAACTCGTTCTTTAATATGGCAGGATTTTGCAAGTAAAAAATGTGAGATGCGCATCCAGGGTGCAGAGAGCAGCATGAAGACATCGAGCGTGCATCATGTTCATGATTCAGGCAGCTTGGCTAAGACAGCATTGCAACAGTTTTAACACCAAAGAGTTTCATTCACCCCTAATGAAAATAGTTGTAGCTTTAGCATTCATTGATTGAGAAAGCTCATCACAACAAAATCTACTACACATTTAGTAAAGCTCATGAACAAGTCTGTGTTTTATCAGTCACAATAGCATATGTATCATAAAATAGTAGCATGTGATATCAGACCTGAAGCTCACATCCACCCTTCCCTTCACCTAAGAAGGGAAACTAAGATGGAGGATTGTTGTCTAAGCAAAATATGTGATCTTTCTAGAAAAGTTTCCTGGTGGGATTTTCAGAGCTAAAGAGAGAAGACCAGAGTTTTAGGTTGCTCTTTAACCCTGCACAGTAGTGCAGGGGGGGGGGGGGGGGGGGGGGGGCAGAGGATCAGGAGGAGGGGGATAAGTACAGAAGGAATGGCAACTCTGCCCAGGAGTGAGACATAGTCTTCCCAAGTTCTCTGTCACCAAAGTAAAGCCATCCTCCACTGCAAGTGCCAGGGCCCCCCAGCTGCCTTTGGGAGGAAATCCTACTTACAAAGAGCCCACAGATAGCCTTTTAATCCAGAGAACTCTATAGCTTCATATATAAACGTATCCAACAGCCTAACCCTCACCCACAAAGATAACCTGGGAATTATAAACAGAAGAAGAAAGTGGAAGAAAACCCACTGACCCTAGAAAAAACAGAGGATATTCAGGGAATAGAAAAGAGCTTTTAATGAAAAAAAAATTTTAACTAGAATCTTCAAGGATTCAAGGTTTTGCATCAATTAAGCAAGACCAGGGTGCTATGTAAAAAGTAACAATCGGCCAAAACCAGACAATAGTTCTTAGAAATTAAAAATGACAAGCAGGGGGTGCCTGGGTGGCTCAGTTGGTTAAGCTTCTGACTCTTGGGTTCAGCTCAGGTCATGATCACACAGTTCATGAGATCAAGCCTCAAGTTGGGCTCTGTGCTGATGGTGGGGAGCCTACTTAAGATTCTCTCTCTCTCTCTCTCTCTCTCTCTGTCCCTCACCCACTCATTCTCCTTCTCTCTCTCTCAAAATAAATAAGTTTTTAAAAAATGACAAGAAATTCGATAAGTGGCCTGAAATACTACACTAAATACAGCAGATAAGCAAAGTGGATACTCAGAAAATGAAGTCAAGGAGGGTTCCCAAAATTTATATCAACAAAATTTTAAATATGCAAAATGAGGGGCACCTGGGTGGCTCCAGTTGGTTAAGCATCCGACTTTGGCTCAGGTCATGATCTCATGGTTTGTGAGTTCGAGCCCTGCGTTGGTCTCTGTGCTGACAGCTCAGAGCCTGGATCCTGCTTCAGATTCTATGTCTCCCTCTCTCTGCCCCTCCCCTGCCCTCTGTCTCTCTCAAAAATAAACATTAAAAGAATTTTTTAATATGCAAAATGAGGGAAAAATAGGAGACAAGGAGAAAGAAGAGTATGAGCAGGCAGTGATGTGTTATTCATTTCATAATGAGGATCCTTCATAACCGAGAGTCAATAATTCCCTTCAGCTGGTAATAACAAGAATGGGAGTCTTAACTATAAATGACTTAAGGTCATATTGTTACCAGTAGAACCAAAAACACAACCTGTCAGCAGGAATTGCCTCTAGCACGTGAAACTGGGTTGAGGAAACTGCTTCTAGGACAGACGAGTCCTTTTGTGGACTCCTGTTATCTTGGAAAAAAGAAAAAAGTTACTACATAGGGATACATTATGTCTAATATTTTTCATAAAGCTATCCTTAAAAATGATAACCCATTGGCTAAGTAAGACACGTATTCTCTGCCAATGTGGGGGTCCTTTGTAACAAAAAGAAGACCCAGAAAGAATAGCATATTCCATTTATTTATTCATTCAATCACTCAATAAGCATGAATTAAATGCCTATGTGTCAGGGGCTGTTCTGGTGCTCCAGATGAAGCACTGAATAAACAACAAAAACTCTTGCCTTCACAGAGCTTACATTCTTCCCTTTAGCACAGCAATGCCAGGGTTATTACTTTGCAATTTACAGAGTCAAATATCATTTCAACACATTTCAACATTCTGAGAGGAATGTGTTTCTCAGGTGAAAATAGACTGTATTATCTTCAGAAAAAAATAAATATTTCACAGTGACAAGGTGTGTTTACTGTTAGGTAAATTCAAGAGGAACCCACTACCCTCCCCCAATTCTACTCCAAGAAGAGATCTTCCCAAGTGAGGATGGCGTGGGCCACCAGATGGGAAGAATTTAAAGAGGGGGGTGGGACACCTGGGTGATTCATTCGGTGAAGCATGCAACTCTTGATTTCAGTTCAGGTCATGATCTCATGGTTTGTGAATTTGAGCCCCACATGGGTCTCTGTGCTGACACTGAGGAGCCTACTTGGCATTTTCTGTCTCCCTCTCTCTCTCTGCCCCTCCCTCCCTCTCCTCTCAAAATAAAAAATAAAAATAAAGAGGGAGAAGTTCAGGAAAGGGACTAGATAAGGGAGATCAAGTTGAAGGATAAGGGAGCTATCCCGAGGAACCAGAAAATGAGGCACCTTAGTATGGTGCATGGGAACAAGTTAGCAGAAAAGCCCCAGCTCTCCAACCACCAGGCTCCACACGACTCAGGGATGCTTAATTGAATCTTGAGTAAAAGAAATGTTTGCCCCTCGCTCAAAGTTTGTGGTGGCTTATATCTGGGGAAGACTGACATGGGGATAGTCAAACACAAGCATGATCTCTGAACTTGAAAGGCCACAAAAAGACCAATACCCCAAGCTTGAGAACATGTCATTGGCAGGACAATCCCTTGCTGTCTGTTCAGTGGGTCTCCTGGGACCAACCCTTCCCCCCACCATAACATGACCACAAAAGAAAGCCACCTCCTCCACAAGCTAATATGTATACCTGCTGCCAGCAGATGGGGAAGAAAACAGAGGGGACGTGGTACAAGAAACAAGATTCAGCGTAGGCAAAATGAAGAAACTCCATTTTCTCTGCAAATCCAGGGAGAAGAGTGAGTTAAGTTTTGTGAACCTACAACATATGCTTAAGGCACATTACTTATTCAGGCTACAGATTTTTTGATGTACATATGGTTTTTCTGATCTTCTGAAATAATTCCATAGGACCCCAGAGCACACCAGTTGGAAACGTCAGGGCTAGCACGAAGGGTACTTCTTGGGGGGAGGGGGAGGGGGGTAGTGAGAATTGGGGCCAGGGAAGCAGATTTTGAAAAGTACTTCTTATGCCATACCAAAAATTTAGAGGAGGGCCAAGAGATGTAAAAGAAGAAAGGAGTGAAGGAAAGAAGGTTTCTAAGGAAGGGATTGATATAATCGGATCTGGGTTTCGGAAAGATGATCCTGGCAATATCTGAATAGTGAATTTGAAGAGAGATTTGCAGACAGAGAGCATAGTTAGGAGGACACTGTATTATGCAGGCAAGAGATAACCTAAACTAAGGCAGTGGCAGTTGGCAAAGATCACGTCTTGTGTACTACTTCACATCCTTTACTCTGACCACTGATGTGGTCACCATTTCTGCATAGCCTTCAACTAACTCCAGGCAGCGCAAACTAAGAGTGTATCTCCCAGCCAAAGACCATGTGCCTCATGCTTCCCACCCAGAGTCTTTTTTGACGTTGCCGGGTGACGTACCCCAAGACTGCACTCTGCAGTCTTCCACCCACAACCTGGAAGTATGAGGGTAATGAGGGTATTGATGCCCATGAAATCCTGCTTGAATGATGGTGGATGGGAGTCTCCCAAACGGACAGATCTGAGATGGATTTCACGAGGCTCCTCAAAAGATCTTGCAGGATCAGGGATTCAAGATAGTGGCCAATCCAGTAACATAAATTTGGGTTGGCTCCCGCTCTTCCCTAGGCACTCCCCCCTCTCTCTCACTGCTCCCTGGGTCACCCCCAGGTCAACCACTGCAAACAGGCCTTGTCTCAGATTTTGTTTTTGGTGGAAGCCAGACTAAGGCCAGCAGTCACAGAACCTGATAACTCACACAGCGTTGGGCTGCCGAGAAGAAGATTCCGAGATGGCTGGAGTTTCTCTCGTGGGTGACACAGCTGGCATGTGTTGGAGCCATCCGATGTGACCGTGTCCACCGCCAACATGCACACACAAGCACACACACTCCTACACACTATTCTCTGTTCTCACGTGGCTGGAGTCTGGCTCTGAGTTGTGAGTAGCTGGTTCCACGGCAGCTCTGACTTCTTTAAGACGGTTTGGTCTCTTTCATTTCTGTGTCGTTCTTACCTCACTCCTCCTCCTCACTCTATTCCCTTTCTCCCCACAAGTCTTTCTCTTTCACTCATAGCACACAATCCATTTTCATTTTCTGAAGTAAAATTCTAACTGAACCAAATGTACGGAGAGAGAAAGAGAACAAAGACGTACATTTTTAGTAAAGAGAGGAGGGCAAGAGTCAAGGTAATCCACCATTTTGCAGGCTGATTTGCCAGCACCTTAGACTATTTGGATTTACTGAGGACTACTCCGTAGGTTCTTGTGGAGGGCAGCACAGAGTCGATTTGCTTCCGTATCCACTGGGTATGGAGGACGTCTCCAGACAGGTGGCAGGTGGAGGCACCTGACCTCCCTTCGTCAGAGGCCTGTGTTCTGCTGCATTGGAATGGGGGAGGGGCTGCAACAGTGTAAGATGTTGTCTTACAACATGTTAGCAAGTCGTGTTGCGATGAGACATTATTTCACATTGTAAAGTCACAGGGACAAAAATATGAATCTGGAAACACGACCACCCAACAAATGCTTATTGAGCTTATTACGTTGCTTACTTAGACCCTTTGGAGGAAAATCGCAGACTTTTTTGGGTATGCAGAGAACCCCTATCCCAGAACTCAGAGTAAGACAAATGAAAGTAGAAGCCAGTGTTCTCCATGTGTAAATTTCCACGCTCTTACACATAGTGACCGAACTCCACCACTGCTCCAACCCAGCCCCCCACCGCAACTCATCCTTGACTCTCTCTTATCCAACTTACAGACATCCAGTTCCTTTCTCATAGTCTATTGCGCACACACCAAAAGAAATTACTATGTTAAGAACCATGCGTTAAAATAAAATTCCTGTCTTTGTAGCAAGCTCTCCTTTTTCGTTTCCTTCTATGTCAGACACCACCTCTGAGATCTGCCCCTGTTCATTGATGTCAGCGGGAACTGACCTCTTGTCGAGTTGTCCTGAATCCCTACTGTCAGTTTGCTTTTGACCAGAAATATCTATATAAGCAGGGAGGGAATGAGAGCATTTATCTCTTTAAAAAAATTCCATGTTCTGTGTTCAAGGTCAGTTTCCCAAAGATTCACTTGGGGATTGAGGAGCGGGTTGGAGGGAGGGGGGCACTGGGGCAAACTGCCAATGGATCTGGGGAGAAAGTAGCCAGATGAGATGCCATTTTTTCACATGCGAACAGTGGCAAAGGGATTTGTTTATGCCTTGTCATGACTAGACATCCCAAATACCATCAAGCCTGCATCAGCAATTAGGTCTGGGTTTTGTCATTGTGAGTCCCTCTGGTATTCAGAAGAGATGCTGGCTCAGGAGGGCCAGCAGAGTTTAATTTCCAAATGCATCTGAAATCCTTTAAGCCTTTTGTTGGAGCCATTGCAAAACCAGAGTGGCTATAAGCCTTTTTTTCCCTCCAGTGGTTACATCATTGTCACCAAGAAGAGCACAACTGACTCTTTCTCCGGAGGAACTTTGGCATTCGTGGTCCAAAGGTTAAGCAGGCTGGGGCCTGGCTGGGTGAATTGCATTTCATTTGAGAGCACAAGTGAGTGCAGGCTGAGCTCAGCAGCCCGCTGGGGAGTGGGAAGCTCTCGCTGGTTGTTCTTTCTCCAGGGAAGGCAGGCAGCATATGGTGTGCTGCCTGTGACACAAACGGTTAATTTCCACCAGCTTTTCTGGGGTTTCAGCAGCTCTGGGATTAGAAGGAACAGGTTCTTTACAATCCCCTCCAATATCTCTCAAAGTTACTTTCCAAGTCTCTGCTTTTGTTCTGGTGATTCTCTTTCAGCGGCTTTGTGCTGCTGGGGAGGTAAACACTTGGCTTGGGGTGGAGGGGGTTTAGCCGCTGTGGTTTCCTTGCTGTCTTTACCCGGGGCCTCTGGAACAATTTTTCAAATCTTAAAGTGGTCTTAAATGTGACCACCCTGTATGCATATGCAAACACTACACTGCGTGCATGTGCACGTGTGCACACACACACGCACACACACTCATCCCCTTCCGTGTAATGCTTATTAATGAGTGCAGAGCTATATTGGCCCATATGGAATAAAGATCAGCTGGAGCAAGGACAAAATACTTGATAGATTTGGTAGTGGTGGTGGTGGTCGTGGTGTGCATGAGAGAGACAGAGAGAAAGAGAGAGAAACTAATAATAACAATAGCTATAATAATAGCTACCATTTATTGAGAACTTTCTATGTACTGGGCACACTGCTGGGTACTTTATATGAGTTCTTTCATTTAATTACCTTCAAAACTTACAGACACAGGGGTTATTACTATCCTCATTTTACAATGAGAAAACCGAGGCCTAATTTGCTCCAGACATGAACCCAGACACAAAAACTGCCTAATCATGCCTAATCATGACGTGATAATGCCTATCAATAGCATCCTCCCCTCTCATCTTCTCAGAATTCTGTTTTATAAGGAGATAACTGTATCGGGGCGCCTGGGTGGCTTAGTCGGTTAAGCGTCCAACTTTCGCTTAGGTCACGGTCTCACGGTTCGTGGGTTCGAGCCCCGCGTCGGGCTCTGTGCTGACTGCCAGCTCAGAGCCTGGAGCCTGTTTCAGAGTCTGTGTCTCCCTCTCTCTCTGACCCTCCCCTGCTCATGCTGTCTCTCTCTCTCTCTCTCCTAGAAATAAAATAAAAATATTTTAAAAAATAAAAAAAAGAAGAAGAAGATAACTGTATCGTTGCTTTTCCACAGTAACAAGTCCTGAGAACAACAATGGTGACAATAAAGGCTGTGTACCTTGTGTATCAGACTCAACACTTGGAGCCTTATATGCAATATCGCTCTTAATGCTCACATAAACGTGTATGTATATAAATAATAATACATATTATTCCCACCTTACTGATGGGAGAACAGAGATAGGATTTTTGAAGTAAGTAACTAACCACAGGTCACACAACCAGTAAGTGGCACATTGGAATTCAAACCCAAATCGGCTGATTCCGAAGTCCTAAAACTTCCTAGAGCCTGTTCCATTTTTTTCTTGTTTTCTCAGGAAAAGAGCCCAAGAGGAGCATAGTTGGTTGATGACTTTCCAACTTATCACTGTGTGAGTGCCAGCACCTCATTTCTAATATACAGACTCATGCATCCAACACACAGGAGAAGCAAATTTGGAAAGATAAATGCTTCAGAAATGGGAAAACGAGCGTTTACCGAACTTGTGCCAGATGCCAGGCAAAATGCTGGGGTCTAGGAATACTAGCAATCAAAGGAACTCATGGCATCACAGAGAGAGACTCTGAGACAAACCCTTTCAACAGAACAGAGTGAGCAGAGTGCGGGACTATCGAACACATTCCCAGACGAGGGGCGTGTAATGCAATTGAGGCTCTGGGAGGCCTTGGTGTCACATGCTCATTGTTTTCAAATGCTCAAGTTTGCACAGTTAACACAATTTTAGAGGGTAACAATGTTGTTAGCAGTTCATGAAGCCGAGGAACAGAGCAACTATAGCAAAAAATTTAAAAAAAAATAAGTGAACCATAACTTCCTACTCAGAAGGTTTCCCAGGCTCCCCCACAGCCCCCAGCAGAACGGGGCTGGCCACTCAGCCAGGCCATCGCACCACAAACCCTCACCCTGCCTGCAGCTGGAGTCCCTTCCCGGGACACCCGCACAGTTTGCTACACAGGCAGCCGTGTCGTGAAGCCTCCCTCCCAGACCCCGTGACTGGACTCGGGTGGACACATAGCCTACAGGCAGCCATTGGGAGTCTCTCCCTCAAAGCGTTGTACAATGAGACCCGGGGACGACTGTCCTCGCTCATGACCAGATTTGAGAGACAAGTGGCTATGCTGGGCTGGGCCATGAGAAAAATAAGCAAATAGAGGAAACCAGTAGGGGAAACAGAGGAGTGAAGCAGACAAACAACGAGAAATAGAGCTGGGACCTCACAGCTCCTGTGAGATAAAAGTCCAGGGCCTGAAATGTCCTCATTTCCTACAAGTTTCAGCGGGACCCAGAGAAACTCTCCTTCTTGAATTCTGTGCAGGGTCCCTATTTTAGGCCAATAAGTCTTCCCGTGTGTTCTAGCTGCAGTGAGTTTCTGTTTCTTCCTACCACAAGATCTTTGACAAGAACACCTCCAAATCCTTCTTTAATGAGTCATAAACGTATCTTTTTAATGTATCATTTTGCCTCAGGAATCAGACCCAACCAGAGATATTCATTATCCCACAAATGCATTTAGCCTTTTGCTGCCTCAACATCTTGGCTGATAGGTTCTCTCCACTCAGAACTCTTGACACCTGCATGCCCAAGTGTCCACATTGAGCTTTTGATTCCCAGCTGGAAATTTCTGCCATATGGCTCCTTGGAACCCTCCTGGTTACAAGTGACATCTCACTTCTTCAGTGGGCCTTGTATATAAGTTTCCTAGTTCCAGTGCTTTCTTCCCTGGGGTAGAGCTATTAGTGTACCCAGCTTATCTTTCCTAATGCATTGTAAGCTTCTAGGGGTAGACAATCTTGTCTTATCCTTCCCACACTTCATCAGGGTTTAGCACACAGTTGACACTCAAATGCTGTTTATAGAATTAGCAAATAAATGAATGAAGTCAAATTACCAGAAAGCATAGTCAACTAAAACAGTGTCAATGTTCCAATTTTGGAGGGGCAAAAAAAGATGAATAGATAAGTTATCATAGCAGACTTATAGTATGTCAGAGAGCTGTACAAATTCAAACAAATCTTGAACCATAATCTCTAAGGTTTCTTACTACAAAATAATCTATGCCTATATGATTCTATACTGTATGTACCTATAAGATTCCAGAGAGAGACCTGAGGTGAGGAGTCAAGCTCTGAGATGCCATACATTTTTAGTGACTAAAAGACAAACCATTAGGAAATACTGGAATCAAAGAATTGAATTTTACTTGACAAAGAGAGAGAGACAATCTTCTTATCCATTCAGCATAGTACTTATCACCATATGACATGATATGTAATTATTTCTTATGTCTGTTTTCTCATTGTTTCTCTCCCACTGCAATCAGGACTGCATTAGGGAATGATCTTTATTTCACTCACTGGTGTATCCCATGTGCCTATAATAGTGTTTGGTATAGAGGTGCCACACAATAACTAGTTCCTGAATGGATGATTGAATGATGAATAAATAGGACGTATAAAAACAGATAAGATGGAGCCTCTGCTGTCTTTAGTGCAGAAGACACCTTCATGCCCTGCCCAGATCTCCTTCATCAGCCAGTCCCCCCACCCTTGCTGTTTAAGAGACTGTAAACAGATGGCAGTGGCCTCCTTCTCCTGACAATTGCCCTTAGTGGATGAGCACATCCCTCCAAGAAAGCCTTAGCAGGCGGAACACTAGCTCCAGAGGTGGCCTATAGCCAATGATTGACTAATAAAGGGATCCAAAAAGTATCTCTCTTGCCTCATTGTGGGGAAAGTTCTGTGGTGTCATTCACCATATAGAGTTCCTCATGGGAACAAGTAAAAGCTAGCCTTCAGCGGGATACATATCTTAATCCATTCTTCCTCATCCTGTTTCTCTCACTCACTCCTCACAGCTGTTAACTGAGAACAAGCCCTTAATAAATCACCGCCACAAAAATCCCTGTCTCAGGCTCTGCATCTCAAGAACAAATGCCGAATAGCCAAAGTATGGGAAGAGTCCAAATGTCCATCAACTGATGAATGGATAAAGAAGATGTGGTTTGTCTGTAAACATATACACATACGTATACATACAATGGAATATTACTCAGCAGTCAAAAAGAATGAAGTCTTGCCATTTGCAATAATGTGGATGGAACTAGTGTATCATGCTAAGTAAAATAAATCAGAGAAAGATAAATATCATATGATTTCACTCATATGTGGAATTTAAGAAATAAATAATGATAGATGAACATTGGGGAAGGGAAGCAAAAATAAGATAAAAACAGAGAGGGAGACAAGCCATAAGAGACTCCTAAATACAGAGAACAAACTGAGGTTTACGGGAAGAGTGTTGGGAGGGGGCTGGACTAAATGGGCGATGGGCATTAAGCCCATTGGGATGCGCATGGGGTGTCATATGTAACTGATGAATCACTAAATTCTATTCCAGAAATCATTATTACACTATATGTTAACTAACTTGGGGTTGAATTTTAAAAATTAGTTAATTAAAAAAAAGAACTGCAGAGCCTGAGACAGGCATTTTTTTAAATGTTTTATTTATTTCTGAGAGAAAGAGAGAAAGAGAGAGACAGCGTGAGCAGGGGAGGGTGAGAGAGAGGGAGACACAGAATCTGAAGCAGCCTCCAGGCTCTGAGCTAGCTGTCAGCACAGAGCCCAACGCGGGGCTCGAACCCACCAACCATGAGATCATGACCTGAGCTGAAGTCGGATGCTCAACGGACTGAGCCACCCAGGCGCCCCAAGACAGGCATTTTTTTATTATCTACTATGCATCGTTAGAATATGCACTATTCTTGAGACGTTATACACATCTTGAAATGAAATTTGATTTAATCGTGCCCTCACAACCAATTTTCATGACAGTTACTATCATCTGTAAATTACTCAAGCTGATAGAGGCTAGATAATTTGCTTACATACATTCTATGTAGTTAAGGTGGGATTTAAACCCTAATCCTACCCAGCTCCAGAATCTCTGTGCTTCATGTTATACTACATTAATGCAGGAGTTCATTCATATATTTCAGAAACATTTTTGATGACAAAAAGAGAAATAAGTGATTTTCTGGCTGATCTTCAGTTAGCCAGAATATGCAACTAATATGCTGTCCAGTCTTTAAAATTCAAGATAACCATGTAGGGTCTCTCCCTTCCCAAACTGGCTATTCCTTCACATTCTTATGAGAGCCAGACTTAGGAGTTGACACATTCAAAAACCTTTCAGTGTATTTTATTGCATCAGACTTTTAAGTAAATTCTTAACACCTTGAGAAAGCAGGTATCTGTTGATGAAGGCTACATAATACATTTTCATCAGAACCAAGCATTTCAAATTCCTTACCCATGCCTCAGACTTTCAGATTGCTATCTTGAATGGATCCGCAACTTTCATCATAACTGGAAGAGGTGAGCCCCTTATTTTGACTTTTGTCTGATTCTACTGGTCAAGAATGGGATAGAGGCACCTGGGTGGCTCAGTTGGCTAAGCGTCTGACTTCGGCTCAGGTCATGATCTCACAGCTCGTGAGTTGGAGCCCCACGTCGGGCTCTGTGCTGACAGCCTAGAGCCTGGATCCTGCTTCAGATTCTGTGTCTCCCTCTCTCTCTGTCCCTCCCCTGCTCATACTCTCTCTCTCTCTCAAAAATAAATAAACATTTAAAAAAAAGAATGGGACAAAAATATGTATATGTGAAGAGTGATCATCTTTGTTTCCAGCCTTACAGATCAGATTAAAATGGAATTTGGAGTGGATAATATGTATAATTAAAATATTTAAAGTATTTTAAATTAGGAGAAATGGACCATTTGGACATTTATTTTACTTGAGATCCTTGGACTACTTTGCTTCTGGAGCACATCTCCTTTGGAGGTGTATTGTGTTTTTATGAAGGAGACTTTGAACTTCTAAACATTTTTAACAATCTTTTGCTAGTCAAAGAAAGGATAAAGAGTAGGTAGATATATTACAGGCTAAATGTGGGTTAGAATGATAAAACAAACATAATACCCACAGAATGGGGAATTATATTGAAATTGTGGCTCATAGATGTTTCTGATCCTTTCAATGGAATTAATAAAAAGAAATACAAGTTAAATTATGGATTTTTGGGAGCTCCTGGGTGGCTCGGTCAGTTAAGTGTTCAACTTTGGCTCAGGTCACGATCTTGCGATTCGTGAGTTCGAGCCCCACGTCGGGCTCTGTACTGACAGCTAGCTCAGAGCCTGGAGCCTGTTTTGGATTCTGTGTCTCCCTCTCTCTCACCCTCCCCTGCTCACGCTGTCTCTCTCTCTCTATCAAAAATAAATAAAACATTAAAAAATTTTTTTAATTATGGATTTCTGTATTCTTTCTATCACTGGTATTTTTTGTTTCTATCAAACTAATGCTTTAGATTTTCAGACCCTATTTAAATTTGATTTGCACTTGGGGCACCTGGATGGCTCGATTGGTTTAGCGTCCGACTTTTGATTTTGGCTCAGGTCATGATTTCATGGTTCATGAGATCAAGTCTCACAGTGGGCTCTGTGCTGACAGTGTGGAGTCTGCTTGAGATTCTCTCTCCCTCTTCCTCTGTCCCTACCTCGCTCATGTGCATGCATGCACAGGTGTGTGCTCTCTCACAGAATAAATAAATAAATGAAATATTGAAAAATAGATTTAATTTACACTTGGCAACAATAGAGTTAGTGTCAAAGAAGAAAATACAGGGGTGACTGGCTGGCTCAATTGGCAGGGCATATGACTCTCAATCTCGGGGTTGTGAGTTCAAGCCCCACATTAGACATGGAGCCTACTTTAAAAAGAAAAAAGAAGAAGAAAATACAAAAAAGAGATTTTGATTAAAGTCTCTAGTATAAAAAGGAGTATTACAATGTGATCCTGGCATATAAAAAACAAAATTTATAACTATGTCTTATTAATAAGTATGGATTTTCCCCTTATTTTAAGTAATTCCATTCTTTAAAGTTGAATTGCCCAAAACAAAGATTCCCAAACACATATTTTTGTTTTCATAAAAGACATTTGTCTATCAATATCTCAAATAATGATTATAATCTGAAACTCAAAGATAGTGTTGTAGAGTGGAGGGCTCAGTGCCCTGGTCCTGGGGGACCTGGCTTCCAGCCCACCACAAACTAATTTTGTGATATTTGGCATTTTACTTAATCTTTCTTGGATTCAGTTTCTTCAATGGCATTTTGAGAGGACTGAGCTAGACAATGCCTAGGGTGTCTTCCAGCTTTATCTTTATGTGAATTCATGTGTATGAAATTAGTTTAAGCACTTTGGAGAAAGATATCACAACCTCTGTAATAATTTTTCCAAATTAAGTGGATTATATTTTTCAGGGCATTTATTTTTAGGCTGTGGTGATAGGACAAAACATAACTTTCTCCCCTAGAAACCTATGCTGTGCTGAGGTCTGCTCCTACGAAATACATTGGTATTGTTATTGAAAGCATGTTAAGGCAAGATATGTGAACAAGGAAAATATGATAGACATAGTGAAAGGAAATTATTCAAGACCAAAGATCTGGGTGGTGACTCTGGAGAAGTACTCAAGACTAAAAATGGTGCACAGGCAACATAAATCTAGAGAAGTTGGAAGTCAGGTCCAAATCAATCAGCCAATACAGGAAGTGTAGAGTAAGAGCTGTTGGTCAGAGTAGACAGAGTCCAGAGTCTGAGATCAGAGAATGGATATTAATAGCACTGAAAAACAGAAAACATCAAGGAGGGATCAGATTTTAGGGCTTATTTATTTATAGTTTATTCCCTCTCTAGGCTGTTTATATTTATGAGTAACTATGTCCTATTGGTGCTCATTGTAGTCGGAATGATGTGAAAAATCTACTGAGGAAGTAAGATACTGGCTCAAGTAAGATGCTGACAAAATTTTGAAGGATTGCTTTCTATCAAAGAGCATCAGAAAAATAAGCCAATTTAGAGATACTGGAGGTAGAAGATGAGATAAGAAAGGAGAAAGCAGTATGCCTTAGACACTTATTTTGTCCTGGTCCGGTAGGGAAGGAGAATATGCCGCCCCCTGCTTCCCTTTCACTTTTGTGCAAAGCTAAGCCAGTGGAGCTAGCACCAGAAAACACAATCCAGGTAAGGAAGACAAGGCCACCATCCCAACCCTTGTTGAGGACTCCACACAGTAGCTGTCAGACTCTTTGCCTCTTTCACAGGCCTCCTTAGACCTTCCACCAGAGTAGAGCAGAAAGCCACCATATAAGGACTCTCTCTTACCATCTCCATCTGGCTCTCTATGAAAATGCTCTGACCCATTCCTCATTCAAAAAGAAAGTCTTAAGAGAGCTCTTGTTCTAAGAAGTACATGGCAACATAGAAGGTGCTGTGAACATCATAGATGTTGCTTTTCTAAAAGAGAATTCTTCTGTACTGTTCAACTAATTGGAGGGGGGTATTCTATTTATTTATTTATTTATTTATTTATTTATTTATTTATTTAGAGAAAGAGAGAGAGAAAGCAGGAGTAAGGGAGAGGGGGCAGAGGAGAATAGAAAGAATCCCAACCAGGCTCCACACTCAGCACAGAGCCCAACGTGGGGCTCAACCCCACAACCCTGGGATCATGACCTGAGCTGCAGTCAAGAGTCTGATGCTCAATGGACTGAGCCACCCAAGTGTCCCTCTCATTTATGTTTTAAATAAATCTTCTAGCTGCCCTATGGACAGTGCACTTGAGGGGGGCAGGAATGGAAGCAGAGAAACTATTTAGGGTGATCTTTTAGGAATCCAACTGAGGGATGGTATTGACTAGAATTCTAACCGTCATCTATACCTGTTTTCTTCACCTTCCATACACATGGAAGAATTATACTTCCTTGTCCCCTTTGCAGGTGTCTGGCACCACGTGACTAGTTCTGGTCAATGGATTTGGGGCTGAAATGGTGTGTATCACTTCCAGACTGGAGAGTTAACTGCTGGGTGAGAACTTCCTATGCTCTTTTAGTCTCTGTAACTGTGGCTGGTATCATTCTAGATTGTGGATACATTTCAGTGCTAAGCCTAGAATGAGGAAGAAGTAGAGCAGATCTCTCTGCAGATGCAAATGTGCCCAAGTGAGAGGTAGACATTTGCTGTTCAAGCCACAGAGATCTGGGGAGTTATTTGTCACCACAGCATAACTTAGTACATCATAACCAATATAGATACTAACAGTAGAAAAAGTGAAATGCAATCAGATTCATAGGCTTGACCAATAGGACTTTCTGACAGATTAGAGATAAGTGGCAAAAGACAGAAAAACCCAGGATGAGAGCAGTACAACTATGAGCTCATCGTTGGCATTGCAAATCAATTACAGCTCTTGTTCTCACTGAGCTCAGCACAGTCTCACAATCCTTGTGAACACAGTGCCTTAGAAATGTACTAGAGTAAGAGGAGATGGATGGTATGGCTTTCCCATAGCTGGAATCATATGCTCTCTTACTCTTCCACTTCTAACAGGTTTTGACTGTATGCGAGACTTAGAGACAGATGATTAGAAATGTCTTATCATTGGGTTGGGACAAAGTGAACACAACCAAAGTCACTCCAACCTCCCCAGAAGGACATTTCTACACGATCACTATCTACAGAGAAAGTCAGGAAATAACCAAAGCATTAGAAGAAGATTATTTCAAGAAATATTTTATGATAACCAGAAATCAGAAAGAAAGAACTAACTATTCTTGCATAATAGCTATTAGTAGATTTAGGATTTCAGAATACTCTACTCTAAAACCAGTATTTGATTGGACTAGACTTGGAAGGAATTTCCAAAGCCCTTTGCTGAAAATTCTGGCTTTCAAATAAGATTGTGTCTCTGACACAGGTTGCGTGACTTTGGACAAGTCACTCTAACCTCTCTGAGGTGGTTTTATTTTGTTTTGTTTGCAAATTTATTTTTTTAAGATCATTTCTTTATTTTAAGAGAGAGAGAGAGCAAGAGAGTGAGCAACAGAGAAAGAAGGAAAGAGAGCATCTCAACCAGGTCCCATGCAGTCAGCATGGAGCCCAACATGGGCTCAATCCCATGAACCATGAGATCATGACCTGAGCTGAAATTGAGAGTCAGACACCTAATCAAGTGAGCCATCCAGGCCTTACTAACTTCTCTGAGTTTTAATTTGGACATTTATAAATCAAGAGTAATCATGAGGGTTGTTTTGAAAATTAAATTAAATAGTGTGTATAAAACTCTTTGTAAATAACACAGGGCTATTCTAAAATGGAAAAATATTAATATTTTTAAGGACTGGACTACAGAAGGGTTTTCTTTATCTTATTTTTGAGCCCATGTATGAGCCCATGAGAGGAAACATGTAAGGTTTAAATCACCATAAATTCAAATCATGACACAATGGCATTTTCAATATATCAAGGGCCCTCTGATCCCACATGTCAGCTCATGTGGGAGAAATTAAATCACTATTCACTGTGCACATTATTAGAACTAATGAAATCAGTAGAGCGTGCTCTCATCAATTCAAGTATTTGTGAAGCAGTTTATAGTAATAATCACATAGACTAATCTTAGCTGCATTCTCCCCACCCCCAACAAAACCTACTTCTAAGAGGCTGAGAGAAGAAATATATCTGAACCTGGTTCCCAAATTCACCCTGACATCAATTTCTCAATTCCCTGGATTTCAACAACGAATGACAGATGAACACCAAAGATGCAAAGTTATTAAAGGAAGAAGAGGAACCCACCAAAAAGAATCTCTGAGTGGCTTTACAGGTTAACATAAATAGACAGTAGCAATTTGGTTATAAGGTTAGATGAGAGACATGATAGCTGTTACAAGGCTGTCATGAAAAATAGTATAAACTAGGCTCAATTACAATTTAGGAATGTGATTATATCCAGTAATGGGTGTGGTACAGTTTTAAAAGTTTTCTTTAATTAGGTTCTGAACAAATTTGACCACAACTCCACTTCCTTCTCTTTGGGATATTCAATAACTTAGTTAGATGAGGTAAGTAATATCTAATTCTCTAAGTCATTTGTTTATTTAACAGCTAACTAACAGAGTCCTAATTTCCTATATCAAATTTCCTCTTTGCATCTATTTCCAGGTCTACACTGCACAAAGCAATTTAAAAAGCAGAACAATTATATGGGGTGTCTGGGTGTCTCAGTCAGTTAGCATCTGACTTTTTTTTTTTTTTAAATTACATCCAAGTTAGTAGTGCAATAATGATTTCAGGAGTTAGAATCCAGTGATTCATCCACTACATATAACACCCTGTGCTCATCCCAACAAGTGCCCTCCTTAATGCCATCACACATTTAGTTCATCCCTCCACCCACAACCCCTCCAGCGACCCTCAGTTTGTTCTCTTTATTTAAGTCTCTTATGTTTTGTCTTCCCTTCCTTTCCATTCATCTGTTTTGTTTTGTTTCTTAAATTCCATATATGAGTGAAGTCATATGATATTTTTCTTTCTCTGCCTAATTTTGCTTAGCATAATACACTCTAGTTCTATCCACATTGTTGCAAATGGCAACATTTCATTCTTTTTGATTGCCGAGTAATATTCCAGTGTGTGTGTGCGTGTGTGTGTGTGTGTGTGTGTACCACATCTTCTTTATCCATTCATCAGTTGACAGACATTTGGGCTCATTCCATCTTTGGCTATTGTTGACAGTGCTACTATAACCAATGGGGTGCATGTGCCCCTTTGAAACAGCACACCTGCATTCTTTGGATAAATACCTACTGGTGCAATTACTGGATTGTAGGGTAGTTCTATTTTTAACTTAAAAAAATTTTTAATGTTTTATTTATTTTTGAGAGAGAGAGAGAGAGAGGGAGACAGCATGAGCAGGGGAGGATCAGAGAGAGAGAGGGAGACACATAATCCGAAGACAGGCTCCAGGCTCTGAGTTCCAGGCTCTCAGCACAGAGCCTGACACGGGGCTCGAACCCATGAACCATGAACTCAAGACCTGAGCCGAAATCGGACGCTTAACCGACTGAGCCACCCAGGCACCCTTATTTTTAACTTTTTGAGGAACCTCCATACTCTTTTCAGGGGTGGCTGAACCAGTTTGCTTTCCCACCAGCAGTGCTAGAGGGTTCTTCTTTCTCCATATCCTCACCAACATCTGTCATTGCCTGAGTTGTTAATTTTAACCATTCTGACAGTTGTGAGGCGGTATCTCATTGTGGTTTTGATTTGTATTCCCCTGATGATGAGTGATGTTGAGCATTTTTTCACATGTCTGTTGACCATCTGGAAGGCATCTGACTTTTGATTTGGGCTTAGGTCATGATCTCATGGTGCTGGGATTGAGCCCAAGTGGAGCTCTGCACCGAGTGTGGGGCCTGCTTAAGATTCTCTCTCTCCCTCTCATTCTGCCCCTCCTTCCCTGCATATGCATGCACTTACTCTCTCTCACTCTAAAATAATATAAACTTACTAAAATTAAAAAAAAGACAGAACAACTATATAGCCAATACGGGAAAGTTAATGGATAGGGTACATCAGCCTCTATCTACTTCATTGAAAATGACCTGAAGGCCTGTTTACAGTATGAATTCACATGATAATTTCTGATTTTCAATTATGACAACAGTTATTGGACACTTATAATGTGCCAGATGCATATGTTAGGTACCAGGAATGTGAAAATGGTTTAAACTTCCCTGCCCTTAAAGTGCTTAGAATCTAATGGAAAGACAGACACACAAATCATATTGGCACAGTGTAGTAAATGTTTAGGAATCTATCAGTGACACAGAACTTTCAGCACACTGTGGCTTCCTCAAAGAGATGACACCTGAACTGACTTTCCAAGACACAGGAGGGTAAGCCAGGTGAATAAGGCAGGGAAGAGTATTTCAGACACAGGGAACAGCCTGATGAAACAAAAGGTAGGAGCTGGCAGACTTAGAGGCAATGATGAGCTCAGCTTGGGATATGTTGTGGGAGAATGAAGTAAACCTAGCAGACATCTTGATACCAAGCAAACAAATCTCAGAGGAGAGTGATGGACCAGGCATATAGATTTGGCAGTCATTGAGTGATGGGGAGAAGGAGCCAGAAAAACATATGAAGGGAAAAGATCAGAAGGTGAATTGGCACCCCAAGGAATACTCAAGCTTAAGGAGCAGGAAGAAGAAGAATGTTCAAAGGGGCCAGAATGGCAGGAAAGAAATCTACAATGTTGACAGTTTCAAGGGAATGGCCAACAATGACAAATAGACACAAAAATGCAACTCGTATCAGCCTAAAATAACATTCATTCTGTTAGCAATGTAAAGAGCATTTATAAGCTCTTAAAAAGCAGCTTCAGTGGTGTGGGGTTTGGAAGAAAAGGGAGAGGAGTGAGTTCAGACTGTGCTTCTTGATCAAGAGGAGCAAGATAGGGAACATTAGGTCAAAGAAAGATACAATTTTAAGCTGGAAAAATTAGACGGTATTACAAGATAAAAGTTAAAAATCACAAGAAAGTGGGGTGCCCAGCTGGTCCAGTGGCTGGAGCCTGTGACTCTTGATCTCCAGGTTGTGGGTTCGAGCCCCATGTTGGATGTCGAGATTACTTAAAAATAAAATCCTTACAAAAATAATGTCACTAGAAAGTAAGAGGTTGACTATGTAGAGAAACAGAAAATGGTGGAAGAAATGGGAGGGCTGTGGAAATGTAAAAATGTGGGGAGCATGGCCTTGAATAGGATAATGCTCTTAATAAGCACAATGCACTATAAGAAATACATCTCACTCAAGAGCCAGTACACACACAAAGATATACACCCAATCATAGATGTAAAAGAAAATTTAGGAGACAATATAAATATACACCCTTACTGCGTGTTACATACATACACCCTGAGATTTTCTCTTCTGCTCTGGTTTATTTCATGAACACCCACCAAGGTGATTTCATGCCCTACTAACTGATCAGGGCCTAATGTCTGAAAGGACCCTGGAATGAAAGAAATCACTTTCAATCTCCAAAACTTCAGTCTCTGAATCTTCCAAAATTAGTAGAAAGTAAAATTGTGAAGAAATGAGGATAAGTCTGTAGTGATACAGAAGCCTCTGAGGCATTTTAGGCTTCTGGCCTCCCATTTCTTCAAATAGGAGCTGCGGCCACCTGTGGAGGATGGGAGAATGGAGTCAGAGAGAGGAGGGTTACACCCTCCAGTGGGAGAGGGCATAAGAAGGGTGAAGGTTTGGGAAAGACACAGAGGTGAATGAAAGGGGATGCTTTGCCCCCAGAAGGGACAGGCTGCCCAGCAGGACCGGGGAGGGGGGGCGCATTGAAGCCAGAAACATAGCATTTATTGCAGCCTGAGCTTCAATGGGTCTGGGGATCAGACTCTCAGTTCCTCCAGACTTGTCTCACTCCTTACTCTTTCACAAGAGAATCCAGTAATTTCTCAACAAACTGTCAACTGATTGTTGACTCAAAGATATTCTATGTCCATGAGCTAGTGAACTGCCTGAGTTAAAAATGTCACACAGACCATTGCAATTCCTCGCTCGTGTGTGGAAAAGCTACAGCAGGCACTTTCCTTAGATTCTCCTCCCCACCAACACCCCCCCCCCCCATTAAGGCTGCTCTCAGAAGCTTTTGCACTCAGAGAATTGTTCAACTGTCAAGTTGAAAGCACTCAACATGGCACTTGGCACCCTGTAGGTGCAAATTGTTTATTGATTGGCATCTAGTTTGCAATATATTGTGGAAGTATGCTATATAACCAGTCTTTGTGTTTATACTGTTTGTCCAACAGAACAATACTATGAGATGTAACTGTGACTGGTTGACACAATCTGGCGCCATTCATTCATTCAAATATTTATTGAGCACTGTCTACATGCCAGGCACTATGCTAGGCATGGGGATGGAGTGTGAAAAAAGAATGACACGGTCCCTGCACTCAAGGAGAGAACATTCTTTTTCAGAGAGAAGGGGAGATGTGTTTTATTTTGTTTTGTTGTGTTGTGTTGTGGGATGGGGTCAGGATGGGGCTGTTGATAACCGTGCAGGAAGGGAGGACAGTACGTGCAAGCCTAAGGCCGGGTATAACACGGAGCTTGGTGCTGGCACGTTCCTGGAACTGAGCGATCGCCGACGTGGCTACGGCCCAATGACAGAGAGGAAAGACCCAGATTGTGGGCCTTGTAGGCACGTCAGACACACTCATCTCTCTCCTAAGAGCAAAGGGAAGCCATTTTAGACAGGGGGATGATGAACAGATTGCCATTCCTGGATGCACCTCGGAGTCTGAGCACTTACCCAATTGTTTATCCTAGTGAGGCAGCTCTCAGCTGGCAGACTGGTCCGAGATCCGCTTTCCATTTTGCTTTGTTTTGCTTTTGCCCCAAATGCAAGTGTTGACTGAGCAGGGTCTGCTGAGCCACTTCCCTTCCACCCTCATGTTTCACTTTCGCTGTCTGGGGGCCCCTACTCACTCCAGCTATCAGGCCAAATTGAGACAGAGTCTCGGGGCGGGCGGGGGGGATATTTATATTAGGAAGAGTCTCAGGTTTGTGAAGCAGATACCACCAAACCCTCAGGAAGAATTTCGAGGCCAGCTTGAATTTCCACATCACAACAGAGAACGGTATGGGTGTATTTCCCTTTGTCAGAGTGGAGGGGTTTGCCTCCACTTTACTCCACAACACTGACTTTATTTCAGAGGAGGAAATCTTGGAACTAAGTCCATTTTGCCTTGCCAGTTTCCTCCTGGATTTCCCATTCCTGGGAGCCACAGAATCCACAGGAGCAGCTTGCTGCCCTGCCCGCCCCCCCCCCCCCCCCCCCCCCCCCAGCTCCAGAGGTGTCTGCAGATCTGAGCTGGGGTGCAGAACTGACTCTGGGAAGGGTACCAAGCTGGGTGTGGCAAGTGTCAGTTCCCGTGTCCTGCACCAGGCTCAGGCTCCTGTCGGGTCACTGCAACTCTCCAGGCTTAATGATTAATTAGAATGAGAACAGAGTCCCGGGCAAGGTGGCTGCCCAGAATTCTGGCATTGTTTGCTTGGACTCAGGAAGGTCTGACAACACTTGTCCCTGTGGCCACGGACAAGGGACCAGTGCCTGGTGTGGATTTTATGTAAAATACCTGCCCTTTGTCAGAGAGGCCATGAAGCTAGTCTGAAACCACGACTTCTACCGACTGTGGGGGGCTGGGAGTGGGAGGGGGGAGCTGTGGTCGCCTTAGGAGACAAAGCAGGAGCTGTCAGGTTTGTAATTCTCTCCGCGCCACTTGCTAACCTTGGATCTCTGCCCCTTATGCATTCTGAGACTCTCCCTAAATTCTAGAAAGTTTTGCGTTTTCCCTCAGTTCTTAGTACCTATCACACCAAAGTTTCTTTAATCTTTAAAAAAAAAAGTTTTCTATGATTGTATAGAAATGCAATTAACTTAGCAAACAGGCCTGGCTTTGAGCCCAAGCTCTGTGTTTTACTACGTCAGGAATATAAACCTCACAGAACTTTATTTTCTCAAGTAGATAATGGTGAGGGTAATAGAAGCTACCCCGCCGGGTTGTTTTGAAGATTCAATTGAGATAATACAGGGGTGCCTGGCTGGCTCTGTCGGGAGAGCATGCGACTCTTGATCTCAGGGTTGTAAATTCAAGCCCCACATTGGGCGTAGAGACTACTCAAAAATATAGAACCTTTAAAAAAAATGAGATCACGCAGTGTCTTGTCAATAAGGATTAACTATTATTATTGCTGTCCCCTAATCCAAGCAGGAGGGAATCATCTGGAAGTTGATCTTTTTTTTTGGAAGTTGATCTTATATAGAAACTTCAGACACGTAAAAAGATCCAAAGTTTGTATGGTGCAGCTCAGTTCTGTGCATTCTTTGGTGGTGCAGAATTGACACAGGATTTCCACCATCAGTTCTAAGAGCCAAAATTAGGAGGTATGGATGGGGCCGAATGCCACCTGCCAGATGCCACTCTGTGTTATGCAGATGTTCTTTGGGACTGCGCACTTTTCCTGATAAAGGGACTCATGTAATGGAAACACCAACATCCTTTATTTAGAGTCAAGGTCCCAAGCCAATAAACCCAGGGTTCCAAATTTCTAATTTCCTAGAATCTGGTGAAATCCTCCCAATACTGCTGGTGGGTAGGTTTGGAAACAACACTCTAATCAATCCCATGCTTCATCCTTGTCTGTAGCTAATTCCAAAGCCTAGTCCTCTCCTTCCTGTGGCTAAAAATCTTCTCCCTGGGCCTTCTGGATGCTCATTTCCCACCCTCCATTGCAGTGACTCACAGCTTGTTTACTGAACCTTGGATGGGCTTCTGGTCTCCATGCAAAATGTTCCAGAAACATAGTGCCTGTCCTTAAGTTCCCTTCGAGTCTATTTTTTAGTAAAATTGTACTTCTCCTTGTCCCCAAACATACCTGGTTCTTTCTTGCCTCCAGGACTTTGACTGTGATGTTTCATTCCCAGAAATACCATCTCCATTCCCTACTCTCTCTCCCAATCCCCGTTATCTCTATTTGTCAAAATGCTCCATATCGATTTAAGCTCAATTCAAATACCACTCCTCCTGGTAGTATTTCTCTTATGTTCCCATGTCCCTCTTCCTCCTCTGATTTCCCAGCTTAAAGTCCTCACTTTATTCAAAGAACTACTTGCATTGCCATTTTCTGTGCATACATTCCTCTCCCCTCATTCAAAATAATATACTTGGAGAGAAACCTGCGCTATTCATCCCTCACAATGCTTATAGAACTTAGCAGTAGACACTACAGGGTGAGTGACTGATTGAGCGAATTCATTTATTCAACAAATATTAATCGACTGCTCGCTATGGGCCAGAAACTGTTCTAGGTACAGGGGATAGTGAGGTGATGAGACAAAGTCCCTGTTCTTGTGGAGATCACATTCTGTATAAACAATCTCCAGAATTGTTTAAAAGGAAAGACGCAGGGGAGCCTGGGTGGCTCAGTCGGTTGAAAAACCGACTGTTTTGATTTCGGTGCAGGTCATAATCCCAGGGTTGTGGGATTGAGCCCTATGTTGGGCTCCACGCTGTGCGTGGAGACTGCTTGCGATTCTTTCTCCCTTCTCTCTCCCCCACTGCCCCCCTCCCAAGCTCATATGTTCTCTCTCTCTCTCTCTCTCTCTCTATATATATATATATATATACATTAACTATTGTAAATATTTCAACTCTTATTATTCCTAGGCCAACTTTCCCATTAGCTAATATTTATTTAAAATGACAGCCATTTATTATTTATTCTTTGTTGGGAACTCTGCTAAGTGTTTAACAGAAAACATTTTATCTTAACCTCACAACAATGCTAGGAAGTAGGGACTATTACTACATTTGAGGAAACCATAGCTCATGAAGCCTAAAGAACCTAGATGAGCACAAGAGAGTAAGTTCATGAGAAAGCTGGAATGTGAACCCCACTCTACCGGTCTCCAAAGACATACTCTCTATGGACGACTGTGTTAGACCACCGTAAGGTTTGGGGCAAACATCTTAATGCCGACAAGAGCAAAACAAGTAACCCACAGTTTCATTTTGCTAGTCTTCTACAGGTACAATATCCCTGAAACCAGACTTCATTGCCAAAACTTTGCACACCTCTTTCGATATACATTATCAACATTTTCTCCGTGAATTTCAACGAGTTCCTTTGCTACATTTAGAAAAACATGATTCCAGCAGTTCCCTTCTCCAAAGGTCATGTTATTAGAAGAGCAACTCAGGGTTCACAATGTCACATGGAGGGACAGCTTAACCTCTTTGCAAGATTGCCACACCCCACATACCTAACACTTCAAGTTACTCACAATGTTTCCATTCTCTGGACACGGTTCAATGATTAGCTTATAAATTACATTCTAAAAATTCTCAGTATTTCAACATAGATGTCTCTACTGAGATTTGGTATGATTTATTCAATATCATCCCTTTATTAACCAGATCCTAATGGAATCAGTTGACCTTAGAGACAGATTCAGAGTCCTTAAAATCAGGCACTGTCGAGTGAACTCTCTGAGAAAAAAAAAACAACAACACTGTCTTTCACATGTATGTCTCTACTGACTATTCTATATCTTGAACACCCTCCTTGTTCAACAATTGTCTGTTGAATAAGATTAAATAATTTATCTTTTTAAATCACTCTGAAAATAATTGAATATGAGACGTACAGTGTTGCCAAAAGAACGTTGGCCCTGCAGTTTCAAAACCAAAAATTTTGATTCCTTTCTACTTAAGACCTGCGTTGCGTGCGGCATCCTGCCAGTAAATAGACTGCTTTATAGCTGCTGTGTCACAGGAATGATATGATTGGGTTTGATTCTGTGAAGAAAAATTAGGATAACGTGGCAGAGTACTGAACACAGTGTTGACACATGGTGGGTCCCCACTAATGTTTCTTTCCTCCAAAACAGAAAATCCACTTGTTGGGTTACACTTTTCTGTAAAACAGAGATCAGAAGAGTTAGATTACATCTGGGATACATCGTTATTCTTGCTTGAGAACTCTTGCTTTTTGGAGGCAGGGGTTGTCTAGAATTTGTAAAAGCCACTGATGGGCCAGTCATACGGCTGAGTTACTCTACTTTTCAGGAAGTTGGCTGTGGTACATTATCTAGCACTACAGGTTATTGTGCTACATGAAACATGTACGGGATTCACAGAAAGACTGTAGGTCATTTTAGCCCTTTACCTCTGAAAATTTCATAATATATAGAGGGAGTTTCAAATATCCAGAAGTTCCAATCATTCCACATAGGTGAATGTTACTCTCACTTCCTAAAGCTTTTCATCCAGTGATCTGATCTGCTATCTCCAGATATTTTGGGGTCTGAATAAAGGCGCATAAAGTGAGCACGATTTCAAGAAAACACTCAAGAGTGTGTGAAAAGTGGGGCACCTGGGTGGCTCGGTTGGTTAAGCATCCCACTTAGGCTCAGGTCATGATCTCATGGTTCGTGAGTTCAGGCCCTGCATCGGGCTCTGTGCTGACGGCTAGCTCAGAGCCTGGAGGCTGCTTCAAATTCTGTGTCTCCCTCTCTCTCTGACCCTCCCCTGTTCATGCTGTCTCTCTCTCTCTTAGAAATAAATTTTAAAAAACATTAAAAAAAGAGTGCATGAAACGAAAGAATGACAAGTTGGCTCACTTGGCTTTCCACCCATGGGCTTTGCCATCAAGAATAGCTTGAAAAGCTGTAGTAAACCTCTGAGTGGAGTTGTCCAGTACATAGCTGACTCTCAGCAAATCTGACTTCCTCTCCTCACTCTCCTCCTATAACAGATCCTCAAATACAGCCATAGTATTTGGGCAAACCTAAAAGTTGATCAAAGAAAAAGAAACGAGTACAGTGCAGTGGCATTAGCAGCTGCCGAGCTATGTGGCTTTGAGCAATGTTTTTTACATGTGTTACTGAGTGACAACCACTCTCAAGTTCATTATCTTTCTATACCCAATCATCAGTTCTGTGAGATAGCTATCATTAACCTCATGATTACAAACAAGGACAATGGTTATTAGAAAGGTTAGAAAGTTCCCAAGATTGTACAGCTTATGAGTGTTAAAGCTTCATTAAGTCCCTAGCTCTCTTTGGGGCACCTGGGTGGCTCAATTAGTTAAGTTTTGGACTTCGGCTCAGGTCATGACCTCACAGTTCATGAGTTCAAGCCCCGTGTTGGTCTCTGTGTTGACAGCTCAGAGCCTGGAGTCTGCCTCAAATTCTGTGTCTCCGTCTCTCTCTCTACCCCTCCCCTGCTCATGCTCTGTCTCTCTCCCCCGCCTTCCCTCTCTCTCAAAAATAAACATTAAAAAAAAAAAACAACTGAGATCTTTTTGAATACAAATTATGGCTCTTCTCTCCATACCTCTGGATCTTTGGCTCTAAAGTAGGCATCCTTAAGATCTTGTCCCAGCTCTAAATATCTATGTAATTTATTATTTAATTTATTCAAAAAACTTGAGGTTCTACTATGCTAGGTGTAGCTGAAAAATAAACATGAAATTTAAGATCTATGTTGATATACACACAATAATCATGATGCAAGATAGAACCAAGGGGCTCTAGGAAAAGGGGTCACGGACTTTAGTAGACAGAAGAATTGGTTTTGCTGTGCAGACCAAGAGACACTTCCTGGTGGAGGAAGAACAGGATCTAGACCTCAAACGTCCACTCAGTGTTCAAAGATCTTTCTATTTCCCAGGGGCCCGAAACTCTCAAGCTTTTTCTGTTTCTCCATTAACACTGAGAGAACTCCTCTGTGAATGAAGAGCTTCATACCATTTTGGACAATTCAAAGGCAAGAGAATTCCAAGTGCCCATAATAAAGTACCTTTTCCAAGTGCTTGCTTTCAAAGGCCATGACATTTAAGATTCAGCTCATCTAAATTCTTTCAATTCATCATCTTTGTCATTTCCTCTATAAATCATGCATCCACGGATATCTAAATAATGTCAAAGCCTTACTGTCAAAATGCTCCTTTTGGCTTGTGAAGAGAAGGGAGAGAGTTTAGATTCCAGACCTTTGATAATAAACAGAACTCTACTTGGTTAGAAATCATATGACAGTAGCAAACGACATGAGTACCATTCACCATGTGCCAGGCATATATTTTTAATGTTTATTTATTTTTGAGAGAGAGAAGGAGGGCCAGAGAGAGGGAGACAGAGGACCCAAAGCAGGCTCCATGCGGACAGCAGAGAGCCTGATGCAAGGCTCGAACCCACGAACCACAAGATCATGACCTGAGCCGAAGTCAGGCACTTAACCGACTGAATACCTGAGAACTGCTAATTCTTCATGTATATTATTTTCATTCAATAGATGCAACCTTCCTATGAGATTGATACTATTAATATTTACCTTTTACAGATGAGGAAACAAACTCCAAGAGGTTAAATAATTTGCCAAAGGTCACTCAGCTGTCAAATGTCAGAGCCTTTGTAAACAAAGCCTGGCTCTAGAGACTATGGTCATCACCATTATTCCCCATGGCATGCTTCTCCAAACTGATTTACCTGGTTTACAAGCAATAAAAGGAGAGAAACTAGCATGATTCTGAACATTTGGGGAAGCCAAAACAGTGTTGTTCATTTGCTTGTTTTACTGTAAACTTTCAGTTTGATACATAGTCACAGTTTAGCGGTCCAAATTTTGTAGGCTCAGATTTGAAAAATTATTGTTAAAATATTTGTATTGTTATTTTCCTAACTGTAAATTTAAAGCAAGTTCATTGTAGAAAACTTATTAAATATAGAACAAGTAAAGAGAGAAACAAGTCACTTAGACAACCAATATTTGCATTTTGGAGTATTTCATGTCAATTATTCTTTCCAGTGTATAGCTATGTAGCTGCCTTCTAGAAGGCAGATTGAAGATCATGGTCTATCCAGTTCAGTGGCTCAATCTTTGTCTGTACTTTGTACTTTTGTTGCTAAAAATTCATCTAAAGTCTCATCATAAGGGCAGAAAAATATTCCACCAAATGTATATTCTATAATTAATTTAATCAACTCTCTATTTTGGCCATTTAGGTTGTCTCCATGTCCCTTATTGAAATAAATGCTTCCATGGGTGTCTGGGCGGCTCAGTCTGGTTAAGTGTCCAACTTCAGCTCAGGTCATGATCTCATGGTTTGTGAGTTCAAGCCCCACATCAGGCTCTGTGCTGACAGCTCAGAGAGCCTGGAGCCTGCTTTGGATTTTGTGTCTCCCTCTCTCTCTGAGCCCCACCCCCAACCCCTGCTCATGCTCTGTCTCTCTCTCTCTCTCTCTCTCTCTCTCTCTCTCTGTTGCAAAAATAAATAAACATTAAAACAAATTTTTTTAAAGAAGAATCTTGACACATGTAGGCAACTGCTTCACTTGAAAGACTGCCCAGTAGATGATCCTACATAAGCCGCTTGAGACTGCATTTCACTGAACCCTCTATGGGTTAAGAACCAGATTTTCCAATTTGAAAGGTGAAAACTTAAATCTCATCACGGCCTTTGTATTTTTGTATTTCTAGTGAGGTTATACTTCTTTTGTATATTTGTTATTCATAAATGTTTAATTTTTAAACCCTTGTTCAGGCCTGGTCTAATTGAAGAAATTTCTCATCTCATATTTCTTTACAGCTTAGAAAATGCAAAAATGCTCCCTGAAAGCCTTAATGTTGCCTTTTAGTACCTCTAAAAGTCAAGGTCAGGCTTTTAATACATCTAGCTTTCAGGAGTCTGGGTTATTGGAGAACATCAAAATGGGCCCACTGTATGAATTGAGGGCTTAGAATGACCTAGACAGGGACATTAAACAATATTGGGGGGAAGGTATAAAATCTGTTGGTCCCTTGGCTCAAGGAAGTTAAACACATGCTGTATCAACAGCTGGAGTGCTTCTTTTTACAAAATATTTTTTAAATCCAAGCTTTGTCTCTAGGGCTAATTGCTGGCTAACAGAACTTAAGGTAAATTAACGTAGTAATGTTACTTAAGTAACATGTGCATCTCACTGAGTCCCATATGCATAAAATACTTCAAAGCACTTTAAAATGTATTTTTGTCATTTTGTCATTCTCAGAAATGACATCCCTTCCCCTTTCCCATATTCTATTAGAAGCGAGTCACTGGGTCCAGTTCCCACTTAACTGATCACACAAGGACGTAATTACCAGAAGGCGAAGGTCATTAGGGGCTGTGTCAGGAGCTGCCAATTACACCCTGTCCTTTACCTGTCTTGTAAGGGACTTGGTCTGTCTTGTTTGCCACATCACCCTTAGAACTTCAACTGGAACTGGCATACAGTAGGTGATAAATAAATACTGTTTAGTTACTTAATTAATTTATTAACCTGATAAACTACAAAAGACAGGGAAAGAGCTAAGTTTGTGAAGTCAAAGAGACCTGACTTAAATTCATGCCTTACCACTTGCTAGCTGTGTGTTCTGAACATATCGCCTCAATGCCCGAGTGGGAAATGGTTGATAACATCTACCTTACAGAGTTATGACAATTCACTTTTATCATAGATAGATAGATAGATAGATAGATATACATATGCACTTCATATAATCTCTATCTATCTATCTGCCTGTCTACCTATCTATCATCACAATTCAGAGGATGCCTCACCTAATCTGGGGGTACAACTAAGCCTGGCAGCTGACGCCGTGCACTGAGACCCCTTTGCTACAAAGACCAACCTGGAGAGGAGTGTGTGTGGAACTTTCCAGGAGGCTTCACTTCCTCCACCCTCACCCAGGGCCTTGGGAGGCCAAACTTAACCATGGAGAAGAAGGAAAGGGGCGTACCAAAGCAGAGATGCATACCAAAGGTCAGGCACACCTTGTATATGGCTCATTTCTAGTTACTATCCAGCCCCAGCCGCTCTCATGGTGAGTTTATGCCAAGCCCTCATGCTCTTTCACTCTGTCCCCCTGTAATCCCGGGGGGAGACCTTGCCCTGCAGAACTTCCCGCTGCCACCTGGGGCTTGGGAGCTAACTGTGCCTAACCTCAAATAAGGGCAGCACTCTATAAGAAGCCAATCATTGGCACATGTACTGACCAACTGAACCAAACTGCTGGGGTCACAATCAGCTGCAATAAGAAAAGTCCATCAAATTAGGGTTAAACTTTTCTACTTTGCAGACAGTTTCACACTAAGTAAAAAAGGCACACAAACACTTATAGTATAGTGTGTCCATTATTTATTTGTCTATTTAGTCCACAATCATTTATTTAGTATTTGTGTGCAAAGCACCATGTATGATGCAAGACGATTCATAGAGAACTGATATACAGTGTCCCCCCCTTATGGGCAAAGGATGCAATCTGAGACCCCCCGGTGGGTGCCTGAAACATGGATAGTAATGAAACCTAGATACACTATGTTTTTTTCTGTACATACACACCTATCATAAAGTTTAATTTATACATTAGATATAGTAAGAGATTAACAACAATAACTAACAGTAAAATAGAACAACTGTGACAATATACTGTAATAAAAGTTATGAGAATGTGGTCGACCCCCCCAAATATCCTATTGTGTTGTACTCACCCTCCTTCTTGAGATGATGTAAGATGATCAGATGCCTAGTGAGGAGAGGAAGGGAGTGACGCAGGCTCCATGACATAACATTTGGCTACTACGGGCAATAGGTCTCAAGGATCGTCTGCTTCCAGAGGGCGGTGTGACCACGGATAACCGAAACCGTGGAAAGAGAAACTGCGGATAGGGGGTCAATTATAATAACCTTGTGGCTGTGCAATGGGGGCTACAAGGGAGCTCCTAATTCAAGCGTTCACATAGGTAAAAAAATCAAGAAAACAAAAACTGAAAAACAAACCAAAAAACCCACACAATAACAACAAAACTTTGAAATGGCTTTGGAAGAGTAAAAGATTCCTCACTTCAATTCATACTCATCAAGCTCTTAAACTCTATGCTAAGCAAAGTGCTAGGTGATGTATATGGTGGAGGAAAAAAAAAAAAAAACAGTGAAAAAACCACAGTTCCTACCTTCAAATTGTTCATGGTCTTATGGGAAATAAAAGGGTAGGGGTAAGTCTCCGGGGGAATAGATGGCCACAGGATTTTAGAATAGGGAAGTTCAAGGCGTGGTTAGGAGACAGCAATGTGGCTAGAATATGTAAAGTGTGCAGATGAAGGGAACTAGGCAGGGGATGGTGGGAGGCAGGCCTGAGGGTGAGGCTTCGTGCTGACATGAAGAGCCTCATGCCAGGCTGAAGAGTTCCAACAGTGTTCTGTGGGCAGCATCAGGCTGTAGAAGGGGCCTGCAGGGGACTGACGGTATCAGATCTGTACCTACCGAGATCCTTCAGACCCTTGTGTTATATATATAGGTTGAAGGGGAGAACGGTTTTGCAATTTCCTGGGCAAGAAATAACTGGGCCCTGAACCTTAAGGGCAAGTGCAGATGGCGAGATGGGGAAGGATTCAGGAACTAGATGGGAGGAAGAAAAGCTATTCAAAGCAGGAGATAACTGCATACCGTCAAAGGATTTTTGGACTCTTTGGAGTCACCTACATTACCCCCGTTTCACAGATAGGAAACTTTCTACCAGAGAGGTCAAGTAACCTGCCCAAGATCACACAACTGCCAGCTTCACCGGAGCCAGTGTGACACCAGAAATTTTGGTTATAGTCATACATACTGGTTTGCCGGCGCTGCTTATAACAAAACACCACAGATTAGGTGGCTGCTTAAGACAACAGAAGTGTATGGCCTCACAGGCGTGGAGGCTAACGTCTGAAGGGGCCAGAGGGGCCGTGTTTCCTCTGAATCTTCTGGGGGAAACTTTCCTTGCCTCTTCCTAGCTTCTGGTGGTTTGCTGCCAGTCTTTGGTGTTTCTTGGCCCATGGCTGCGTCATTCCAATTCTCTTCACGTGGCATTCTCCCTCTTCCTGTCTGTCTCCAGACTGTCACCTTCTTATAAGGCCCCAGTTATACTTGGTAGGGGACCCGCACTACTCCAGTACGACCCCATCTTCACTGGTTACATCCGCAGCAAATCTATTCTCAACAAGTTCACATCCTGAGGTACTTGGGGGCGACTGAGGGACTTAGGACTTCAGTACCTTCTTTTTTTATTCTCAGTGGGGAGTGTGGGGGCGGGGAGGCCAAAATTCAATTCAACCCATGACACCGTATCAAGCTGTCTTGAAACAAAACGGCATTCTCTTAGAATACTCTGGCTTCCCTTGCCTAAATACAGGTAAAGATCTATGAGGACCTATATGTGGAGGTTGAGTCCCTCAAAACTAGGCAGGTCTTGACTCCAGTCAAGGTAAATCCACTTGGATTTGAAGTGATTGGAATAAGGGAGGCTGTGTGAGGGGATCTCGGTCTCCTTCAGCGTTTCCCCAGTCAGCCTCTGCATCCTGCCATCCTCGTGCAAGGTGGTCTCTCACGGGGTCCCTGAGCTTGCCCACAAGCTGTCAGTTTATCTGGCTGTAGAGTGGGAAGATGGCAGCTTCTCAATTCCTTCTCCACGGTGCAATTAGCAAGCCTTGGATGAACAGAGTATCAACGACATTTCATCTTCCATAGCAAATGCATTTTTCAGGGGAAAGGTCCCGCGGAAATCATAGAATATTACCATTCTGTAGTCTTCTTGACTGCTGACTAATGAGAAATGAGAAACCGGAGTCTAAAATAGCTGATTTGGTCTTGCCCAGGAAATGCTCTCCCCCCACTTCCTCCTGTTTCCTCCTCTGGGCAGTGGCTCTGACCTCTAACCTGCCCTGGGGCTTTCACATCCCCGCAGACTCCCAGTCTGCCCCAGCTGCAAAAAGCTTTTCTCAACTCCGGGCACTAGGGAGCACGTCCCCTTGAAGGATGTTCAGATGAAGAAGTGGACGGCTGAGAACAGGATACTTTCAGCTACCTCACGGCTACACCTTTCTTGTAGAGCGCCAGGGCTTTAGGGAAGCATTCGAAGGCTCACTGCATTCCCTGCAGGCTTTCCAGAAAAGTAAAACTGAGATCACACTAAAGCACCTTCATTTGGAGCTTGGGGTCATTCAAACAGAGCGTGAACAAAATTTAATTTTGCCCTAGCAGTAAGGATTTGCTGAGCAAATTAATGCCAGAGTGTAAACAAGGCTTCTCAAGTCGGCCTAAGAGCCTGTAAAGGACAACCTGCTTTCAAGGCTTGGAAGCAATCCTTTTACATGCTAATTACAAATCCTTCGGTGTTTGTGAAAGCGGGTCCCTCTGGGATTTCTATTTGCCAACAAGTTGTTTATTTCCAGTGTAAAGGGAGTGAAGGGTCTATGAATTATTGAGTGGCTGCACTGCGTTTTGCCTGTGCAGGAGGAGAGGCTGCTTATCTTTATCTTCACAGCCATCCTCGGAGCTCAGCAGTGACCCCCGGGGTTGCACCTGGGGAATGGAGATCTGGCCCAAGGCACGGAGAGTGCAGATCGGTAGGTAGTGAAGCCGGGTTGCAAACCTTGCAAACCGGGACGAGCTTGCACGCCCTCCTCCAGCACGTCATCAATGTTTGAACATATTAAGTCAGCTTCCTTCCAAAGTATATTCCCAAATTCAGTCTCCTCAGTATTTCACAAAGGCCTTGTCTCTAGCCCAAATCAGCTGGCTTTCAGAAACATTTCAGAAATGTTTTCATTTCAGGAACAAGGAAAATGAGGCATTCAGCCACGACGCAAGCTGTCAGGGGAGAGGGATGCAGGCTGCAGCTCTGGCCTAGTACCTGGTGGTCTGTGGGCTTCCTGATGTCTACCAACCACTCCGCAGGAAGACGCAATGGAAAATCACTCCCTCTTTGTTACATCTTTTTCTGCTGGAAAGATGTGTTTTCGCCACTCGCAGGAGAGACAGACAGACTGCCTGTGGTCTCTCGGTGCAGGCCAGATAGGTGAGAAACCTGCCTGGGAAGTGTAATAGCTTGGGATGCCAGCTGGGTGGGTTTAACCCTTTCTGCCCTTTTCCGGTACTGCTGGCACCTCCTGCTAAGGTCAGAAAACCTGACAAAATGTCAGATGGTAACAGCAGGTTCTTAGAACGACTACAGAGGTCTACCCTCCCTCACCATGAGGCAGTATCTACAAGTCACATCATAACCTTCCCACTTAGGCTTATTTTTAAAGCATACACAAAACACATTTCAGTGAAATTAGAGAACTGGAGCCTTTGACCCAGAAATGAAACAGCTGTTGGCTTCCAGACTGCTTGTCATTAGAGAGAAGGCTTGAAACCTCAGATGCAAGTTCAAACTGTATAAGGTACAGTACTGAACTTTATATGTAGTTCATGTGCCAAGAACTGCCCAGCAGCACATAATGCATGCAACTAAACAGGTTTCAAACAGTTATAAGCCACAACATATAAATCAAGCATTTAAAGTATTTATTAATGCTGAAGTTTTTGAGGCAAAAAAAAAAAAAACCCAACAACCTTGCATAGACATGACTCTTATTACCCACAGGACCGACTGTTTGGATGCAAATAATCTTAACTGCTTGCACACCCATTGGTACCCTTTCAGCTAAGGAGCCATTCAGTCTCAGCTTCAAGTGCAGAGGAAGTGCAAATAGCCTCTGCACTTCAGAGCTGAGTTTGCTTTGCTAGGAAACCGTTGAGCAAAATCCCAGCACGCTCTGATTCATTCTGCCTGCTGATTGGCCACTCTCCTGGCCGCTGACATCATCCTGTTGCTGGGTGGAAAACTGCTGCAGAGCCCTCGATCCTGACTTCAGACTCTTGTGAAGGGGACATTGTACTCAACAGCGAAATCAGATTGTAGCTCAAATAGAATGCTCTCCTTCTTGGGTGATAGTTTCAATCATCTTATGTCTCTTTTGTGTGCCTCCCCCACCTCCCCTCACCGCACCCCATAATGTAGCAAAGGCTTTTGTGTGGCACTCTCTCCTCCAAGCCACCTAACCACAACCCCCTCTAGAATACCTTTCTCCTTTGAGTGTAGAAGGTAGATGTTGTATACACCTCCCAGGTGAAAATGGCTTTCCGATGAGTTAATGTTTGCCTTTATCAACAGAATTGAAGTATGTTCTTACTTGCTACTGTGAATTGTGAAATAGCACTTCGGGCTTTCTGTAATAAATGCCTTCCCAGCTCTCATTTCTTCTCACGGTATTCTGTGAGGCATTGATAAATGGGGGAAGTGAATGGCAAAGGCCAACTGAGCAATAGCCCTTTACAGTTTGCAAAGCACTTTCTATGTTCCGTCTCCTTTGCCCCTCACAACAGCTCTATGAATTGAGTATATTACTTCCTCCATGTAATAAGTAAGGAAACAAGCCCCCCAATATTACATTCTTTGCCGGCCAGATAGTCAGAAATGACAAAGCTGGGACTCACACCCAGGAGTCCTGACTCCTGTTTCTGAATGTTTCCTGTTCAGACATCCTTCGGCCTAGGGGGACTTAAGAGGCTTGCAAGGGTCAGTCCGAAGTAAGTGGGTAACCCCGTGCCAGGACCCTGCACACCTCATTCTCTGTACAGGGTCTTTTCTTCTCTAAACCTCTTGCAAGCTCTCAAGACAGCATTCTTCAGGTTTTCTTCAGGGATGTTCTTAGGTACACATTTATTTTAGAAATCTCTAGGCTTTCACAAGCTTTTCCTTATTAAGTGAAGCTTTCAGGGGGAAAAATAGCAGGCTAATAATTCAGATGCACATTTGCATGTATTACATAAGGCTTCTATAAGGGGTAGGATTCTCTCGTTGCAGGCTTATTTTAAGTTTTAATAGAATGACTTTGACAGAGCAGAAATAGCAGACTCCTTACCCAGCTCAGTAACTTAGATGGCAGAGGCATTTCTGCGGTGGAAGGTTGGGCTCCTCCTCCTCCCCGAGGAGACCCTGGATTTCTCTGGTTGATCTCCCGCAGGGCTGATCAACCACCATTTGCTTGGCTTTCATCTTGCCTGGCGGGCTTTGCTTTCATCTCGTTCATTGCTCCAACCCCTTCCTCTCTTAAACTGTTAAGACACATTTGAAATATTTTGACCTCCCTAAGTAATTGGTAGATAAGCAGAGCAAAAACCCATGGAGTTACTCCTTGGAGCCCGCCACATCTGGTTTGCTTAGGCAATACCCCCTCACTCATCTTCATTTTAAAATGAGACAAAAATCCTTCCACAACTTTGGAAGCTAAAATGTTGGAGGAAGGAATGAGGGAGTGAGAGGCATGGATGACTCAGACATGGAATTGTAGGTGTTTATTTCCTGTCTTGATCTTTGTGACTGCAGCCCCAAAACATAGTACTGTGACTTAGGCGTCACAATTTACGTAGTTGATCTCAGGTACTTTGCATGCTTCTGTCATTCTCTCAACAGTTACCTTTTCCCCCTTTGGGGACATTGTGGGGCTGTGTGTCCCTCTCAGTCCTCACGTTTCATGACTCCTGTGTGTGACTTATGTATTTACAGGTCACTTTCAATTTCAGCAAGACACTGTATCTGAAACTGCTTCGTTTTACACTGCTCAGGCGTCCATGTTCTCACTGCCTGTGGAAGTACAAACGTACTGATTCTTCTCTTTCTGTGTTATTTCAAGGCAACAAATAATTTTTCATATTGAAAAATAGAATCGTGGTCTCACGAACCCTCCAGAGGGACCCTAGGCAGTCTCCACAACCAATCCTCTCCTCTCTGTTGAGTGAACACACCACACCTTTACCCCTACGGTCCCCTTGCTGGAAATGTCTGTCTTAAAAAAGGCACAGAGTTAGCTCTCAGTAAATGTTCAAGGAAAAGAAAAATCCCTATGGCCACATAGCTGGTTGGTGGCACTTAAAACTAAAATTAGATCCCGACCTCACTGACACAAATATTTTTTTTTTTGATGAAGAAACGCATTCATGTAGGCTAAGAAATGTGTACAGAAACCATCTCGTTCCAAAGCCCCAGGCATGAAAGTTCTCTCCTGGGATCCCAGGAACCAGATCACCCCCTTTCTCCTAATCCACTCAACTTCTGTTCCCTGCCTTGCATTCCCTATTGGATGATTCATTTTGCCCAGAAAGTGACAGAGCAAACCAGATCGCGAAACATACATCATTTTCCGAGCTCGATAATCTCAAAGGGCACTTCCAGCCTGGCACCCTAAGTCTTCAGGTCTTTCGCAAAATCACATGGACTAGGTTACGAATTCAAGCCCTGGAATCAGGCCTCATGCAAACCTCAACTCTGCAACACACCAGCTGACTGAGAGGAAGGGCAGAAACCAATGTAAACGTGTGGATCGTTTAAGCTCCTCCATTTCCTTCATTTTTTTTTTTTTTATTAATCAAGTACAGTCATGGAGGTACTTTTCATAGATGAGGCTTAAAGAAGATGAGGCCCATGAAGCCCATATCACAGACCTGAGATGTAGGACGTTCCAATAAACGTCACTGTGTATTTTTGCTGAAGAAACAAAAATTCAGATGCAATAAGGAAAAAAATCAAGGCAGTGAGGGATTCAGGAAAACACATTTCAAGAATGAGTGCCTGTGGTACCCATAGTCTCATTAAAGGAAAAAAATGTAAGGACACCTCAGTGGCTCAGTTGGTTAAGCGGCCGACTTTGGCTCAGGTCATCTCATGGTTCGTGGGTTCCAGCCCCGTGTCCGACTCTGTGCTGACAGCTCGAAGCCTGCAGCCTGCCTTGGATTCTGTGTCTCCCTCTCTCTCTGCCCCTCCCCTGCTCATGCTGTCTCTCAAACATAAATAAACGTTAAAAAAAATTTTTTAATGTGAAATATGCAGGGAGAGCACGAAAAACTACAAATATATCTAGAAGCTTAACATCAAAAGGAAGGACTTCGGGTGTTGTTCATGAGCTTTGCCAAATAAATTGTGGCTTTTATTGTTTTTGATATGTTTGTTAATTAGAGCTCTATGGGCAAAATCCAGCCCTTCTGATATGGTCTGTAGATGAAATTGGGGATTGGTAATACATAGAAGGAGTTACACATTTCTTTCCGCCTGGTCTCACCGCATCACTTGTAGAATCTGTAGAATAAACTCCAGAGACCAAAAACCTTCACAAAATATCAGAAAATGTTGCTAGAGAGCAAAGCACATGAGGCTGTGGCGCCGACTCTGGGGAATGAACGTGAGCCTGCGTTACTCAATTGTGGAGACCTGGGAAATGTCTCAAGGACTAAACTTTATATTTCTGTCTTGGAAATGTATCAAATTGCCTGGCTGTTCTGTCCAATTTCTGCAAGCCTATGAAAAATTATGCAGGCTAAGCTCTTGAACAACTGTGGACTGAGTGTCCACCACACGTAATATGCCGGTGCTCGGTAGGCGGAATCCGCTGATGGTAAATCAGCCTCCCATACAGACAGTCAGGTAGGCAACAAAAGTAAAATACAATGTCACAAGTACTGTGACGTGGGGATTCATAGGGGCCCTGAGTTCCCATCAGTAGTGCACTTATCTCAGGCTACAAGGTAGGAAGACACTTCCCAGGATAATAATACCATGTGGTATCCAACATGCATTGATGAATCAATCAATAATCACCCAAAACGGAAACTCTAAATACTGCCATGCTAGGGGGCTTCAGGTCCCTCTGAGACCTGTCACCAATTTTAAAAGTAGGATCTCAAATTAGCAAAAAGAAGACATGTTTATCAGATCTGCATATGGCATAAAGTTGGGAGAGAGCGCTAGTAAATTGACGACTTAAAAAGCAAGATTCGAAAAGATCTAGCAGCCTGGGCGGATGGCCTGATACCAAGAAAAATGTAAAAATTTGTATTAAAAAACCAAATATATAAAAACAGGAGGAGAGAGAACTGGCTCTGAAGCAGCCTATGTGAGAAGCCATAGAGAACGATTAACTGGAAGTTCTTCTTGGTTTGACTCCAAGCTTCTTTAACGAAACAAAATGTCATTATTAAACTGTAATAATCTTAAGGGCAGGGATCACATCTTAAATATTTTAATATCCCTCCTTTGTCTACCGTAGAGCCTGACGCAGAGTAGGAGCTCTGTTGAACTTTCTTAAACGCGGTCAAAAGTAAAAAAGCTTAAAGCAATGGACTCCGCTAAAGAATGGGTTGTGGTCAGAACCACCCGGAAAAGCTACAAACTCTCCTCCTACATACAGTCTTCCTGGTACTGCTCTGGGTTTTGTCCTCCTGTTTTCTTAAGCTGATAATCAAAATCAGGATCCTTCGCATGACTTAGAAGTCTGACCCGATGCCCATCTGACCTGCCAAGTCCAGTCCCGCTTGGCAGGATTCTTCTTGCTCACACACCGCTCCAGCTTTTTCACTTCCTCCAAAACCAAGACCGAGTGCTGGACTCTGCATGAAGACTCCTCCCTCGGGCCCCTCATCCCGCTCTGCCTCACACACATGTTTTTCACCTGTTTCTCCCGATTCAGTACGGCATATTGCTTGAAGTTGCTCAGGGAGCCCTCCCCTGAACCACAGCCGAGACTGGACTACTCTATTGCGCTTTCTTCCAGTTCCCAATGTGTCCCCTTTCTAGCACTTTCTGCAGGCCTCTTTCAACGTTAGCCACGGAAGTATTGTTGAAAATCTGCCTCCCTTGCTATAGCGTGAGCTCCGTGAGGGCAGGGGCATTGGCTGTCCTGTGCCTTCACCACTGGATCCCGAATATCCAGGCCAGTGTGTGTTAAACTTTAGTGCCTAGGATGACTGACCTAGGAGATCCTGTCAATCTGCAGATCCGATTCAGGAGGTCTGGGGTGGGGCCTGAGACCCTGCATTTCTTCCAGATGAAGCTGGTATTACCGGTCTTCTGATCCACTTTGCATAGCCAGGTTCTGCAGAACAGCCTATGCAACACCCTCTTCTTCCCATCCTCACCTCTGTTGTCTTTGTGGACTCCCCTTGCATCTCTCACTCAGATGGTCTGGTCCCCGAGCTGGTCTTCCTGCCTGGGGATCCTAGCGGTCCAGCTCCTGGGACACGCACCTTCAAAGTGTCTTTCTGCAGTGTGAACCCAATCATGTTTTTCCCCTTCTTTTCAAAGCTTTAGAGACTCCTTGCCACCTTGTAGGAAACAAACAAACAAACAAAGGAACAAAAGAAGCTTCTGGGTATGCCGTTCAAGGCTTAACCCTGCCTACCTTTCTGGTCCTACCTCTTCTGTATCACCATTTAACATCCCACAAGCCTGCCCTCTCAAAGCCGTTGCAGATCCTTGAACTCACCAGGCTATTTCATCCCTTTCTAGCTTTGCTCGGACCACTGACTTCCTTTGGAATACCCTCTCCAGCTCCATCTGCCTGTCAGAAGTCCACACTCCTGGGGCACCTGAGTGGCTCAATCAGTTGCGCGCTTGACTTTGGCTCAGGTCATGATCTCATGGTTCGTGGGTTCGAGCCCTGCATAGGGCTCTGCAAGGAGCCAGCTTCGGATCCTCTGTCCTCCTCTCTCTCTCTGCCCCTCTCGTGATAATGCTCTCTCAAAAAAAATAAAATAAAATAAAATAAACTTTCAAGAAAGAAAGAAAGAAAGTCCACACTCTTCCTCTGTACGAGGAACATTTCCAGGATTCCCCTCTCAAGGAGAACTGGCCGCTGCCTCATTTGGGTCTGAGCAACCTGTGCTGTTCCAGCTTATTTGCAGGGCAACCGTCTCCTATCTGGCAGTGAGTCCTCTGAGCACAGAGCTGTGTCTCATTCATCCCTGTTCCCTTTATACCTGGCACATGGCTGGCACTTAAAGAATGTAGAACACGAATGAATGGGTGTTACCGTGCTCTGCTCCAAACGCCATATTTTAAGGGGTATCTTTTGACACAGTGGAGTCCTCCTAAGGAAGGAACACCAGTATTGGTCCAAAGCCCACATAATATGAGAATATGAGTCAAAAAATGGCCTAAACATAAAGCGTGGAGAAAAGATGTGTCGGCATAGTAGGTGCTCGATAAATATTTATTGAATGAATGAATGGCTCAAAATGTGGAGCTCTCAACTAGAAGAGAGATTACCTGCATTCTGAGTCATCTGCAGTTCCAGGAGCTTGAACACTGTGTCAAAGGCAGAGATCTCATTCCAATAAAGTGACAAATTTCCTAACAAGACCAAGATGTACCAAATTTCTCTCTCTCTACTCTAGGAGACATCTACACCACCTCTTTCTTCTACATGACATTACTAAGTCTCTGGACCAGTGAGAGTTATGTTGGTGACAAATGACAGAAAAAAAATAAGTCGTGGGTGATTTACTGCGTCCGATGATGTCACTAGAAGCCCCTCTTTCTCCTCCCACCGCCGGCTCCCTCTGCCCCACCCTCCACCCCGTGCTGGCTTTAGCACAATATCCCATATAGCTCCAGCTCACTTCTCCCAAATCAAGGGAAGGACATCCTCCCACTCCACGCTCCTGTGACGGGTCCAGCTGAGACTGTGGCTGAACAAAGCCCATGGCCCTAGGAAGGCGGTTTTCTGGTAGAACAGGGAATCATCCGCCAATGTTGGACCTAGGGCACCTGAGGGAGAAAGACAGGGACAGGGCTGAGAGTGAAGGAGAAGACGATTTCCCAGACTAAGACTGCAGACGAGTCGCCCAACAGAATAATAAGAGCAGGGAGACAAAAAACCACAGTGAGCCACCAAGGTCCAAATCTTTGTTCCTACTACAAAATGTATAATTGCATTCAATAGTCCATGTGCACATAATATACGTTTGGTTGACCACCACTGGTTATTAAAAACTCCCCAACAATTCAACGCACATGTTACTAACCTGGTAAGAATTCATTAGACCAGAGAATAACAATGCTCTATTTTACTTGTCTCTCTAGCCTCCGTCATACAGTTCAAGTTCGCTGGGTCCCGCATGATGGCAGTGGTAGCTGAATTACAAAGCTTACCAGAATTCTGTTCTCTGCCTTTCACCTGATTTAAACGTTTTTTCCTGTTGCTTATTGAAATCTTAGCTGCTCATAAGTAGCACGCTGTACTTACACAGAGTTAAGGAACATCTAGGAAAGGACTCTGGATTATTTTGTTATCCCTTTCACAGGAAGCACAGATGTGCTACACTCAGGTGATCTAAGAGGCAAGAGGCTCCATTGTAATTGCTGGCCCACACTGTGGGCCCAGCTGGGCTGACATTTTAATTTGTTTCTTTTGTGGCTTCCATTATCCTGGGGACCAAGGTATAAACGTGTCTGGAATCACAATTTGTGGAAAGGCTAGTAAAACTTTGGAACAGTGCCAGGACCATTCAGTGCTTGGGATGGATTCTTTGGATTCTCTCCAAATGCATGGGTTGTCCATTTGTGCCATGTGGCCAGACTTGAGTCTAGAGTAGACAATTAAGACAAAATGATGTTTACTGCAGCCTAGTTGTGCAATGGAAAAAACCAGGGGAGCGGTCTCGAAAAGGTTGCTTCTGTGTTTTAGAAGGCTTCAGAAGGTTCCACGGAGGTATGCTGCTCACATGTGGAGAAGCTCTCAAGTGCTTAGAAAGCAGTTACGATACAAATATAAAGGATGATTTAAAGGGGAAATGATGGCTAAGGATGAAATGGCTCTGTTTCTTGGCAAATGTTCTGTCTACTGAAAACGAAGGTAGCTCTATGTGATAAACCAAAGCATAGCATTCTGGTTCAGCCTGGGTTGGTATCCCAGCTTCCCCACGGGTTGGCTGTAAGACTCTGAGAAAGTGAACTTCTTCTCAGAAAAGCAACAGTATTGTGAAGTTAGGGTTAAATTAGGTAATACATACAAAATGTTCAGCATAGTGCCTGACACTGGAAAGTGTTCTGCTAAGGCTCAAAAGCATACAATCTAAAACATTATATAAATTCAGTGGCTTATAAGGCTATTGGGATCTCAAACCTTCCTAGGAACCTGATGAAAAATACCGGTCCTTGTTCCTCAGGGGAAAAAGGCATATATGCAAAATTTTTGTGCAGTCTTAGGGAGTCCAAAGACACAAGGCTGCACAACAAGGTTAAGAGCCTTTGTTCTAGGGTTAAGTCCATTCCAAAAAGAGAAAAATCCTCAATTTTATTAATTTTGTATAATTTTTGATCGCTTATGATCACAACTTCATAACTTCAGATTAAGAAGGAATTTAGCTAGTTTAAATCCCCTCCCCTTGTTTGGAATAACAATATTAAAATCCCAAAAAGAAGTGTTTCAGATAAGCAGGGAACTCTATCAATTTCGCCTTTATGTAATTTAAAAGATATATTTTCTGAGGCGCCTGGGTGGCTCAGTCGGTAAAGCATCCTACTTCAGCTCAGGTCATGATCTCACAGTTTGTGGGTTCGAGCCCCACATCAGGCTCTGTGCTGATGGCTCAGATCCTGTTTCAGATTCTGTGTCTCCCTCTCTTTCTGCCCCTTCCCCACTCGTTCTCTGTCTCTCAAAACTCTCAAATAAATGCTAAAAAATTTTTTTTAATTAAAAAATTAAAAAAAGATAAATTTTCCTTTTAGTAATTACCATTCATTTTGAGACCTTCCTTAAGATCTATTGTATTTCCACTCTGTTCCTAACTCTATACTCTGAGACACATTTACAGCACTCAGAAGCTCATGTTCATTCAAAGCCCCACGATGGATACAATGACCAGTTTTTCTGTGTATTTTGATTGGCATATCAAAATCTACTCTGCTATAGATTTGATATTGTGCTATTTATTGAACTATATTTCTAAAGCATAACTTCATCAAGTAGGAATTTGTATGAACAGAGTTATTGAGCACCAATACTGGGGCAGTCTCCATTCCCTCCTCCTAGGATATATGAATGCATAGAGCCCAGACATAGATGTGTGCCCTCCGGAAGCTTACAGTGAAATTGATCTTTTCTTTTGGATGAACATAGAACAGGGTTGAGATTCTATTGGCGGACAGGAACAGAGGTAACCTGCAAGTTTCCATTCAAGTGAATGTCACCAAAGCCCCCATTAGCACTCTTCATTTGTCTAAACAGTAGTTGACAGCACAGACAACACTAAACGCAGAAAAGCCAAAGTGTGTCTGGACACAATCCCACCTGTAACTTCCCTCTGGCAGGAGCAAGAACTGTATCAGGTGGTAAATAGGCCGTGATTAGATAGGCCATCCCTTGGTTTTTCACTGCAAAATGTTTTTAAACTCTTTTACTTTGCCTTCAGGGTATTTTGGGTGACTTGAGGAGAATGTGAACAAGAGAGCAAAGGCCTTTTAGCAGTTTGCTGTAGTTTTAGCGGAGCAGGGAATATGGCTGCCAATGTGGAGAAGATGCAGATTCATAAAAGGAATAGGAGACTAGAAGGTGAAAAACTGGAAGTAGGTCAGGTAAGGGACAGGGCCAAAGGCAAAAGACATTAAAGGCTTTGAAGTCATGTAATCTTGTTCAGTCTGCTCCTGGAGCCCCAGAAGCGGTGGTGACCCAAAGTCAATGTCGCTAACATGTTGCTGGGATGCGTGGGCTCTGGGCAATTCACCTGATCTCACTCAGAATACAGGTAGAGTGATGTTGCCATAGCCCTGAAGCCACAGGGCAGAGACAGCAGTGTTGAGGCGGTGCTGACCTGGCTCAGGAGATGGCACGTTGGGGCTACAGCCTCCCTTGACCTCAGCTGCTTGTCCTGTCTAGGGGACCAGACTACTGGCCTTCCATCCTGAAGCTACTTTGGGTAGCACCAGGGCTACGGAAACTATGGTACCAAGACACCCAACCATCTGCCTTCCCTTCTTTGCCTTTTCTACCTAGAAAAATCTTATCCATTTTTGTTGCCCTCCACATCGACAGCCTTCTCTTTGTCTGGTAAATATGCTCCACAGTTCTTTGGAAAAGGGGAAGCACTCTTCTTCACGTTATCAGGAGGATCTAACTCAGCTTTCACTTCAGGCCTTTTACACCTGGACGTGACTGTGCAATAGGCTAAGAACTACAGCGAAAAAGCAACAGTTATGTTCGCCACATCCAAAGAAGGTGAAATTCAGTGAGTTGTGTTATTTGCTTAAGAGAACAAAATCATTTCCTTTTGACCTGTTAGTGCAGTGACCTTTCTTACGTGCACCCATAATGTGCAAGCCACAGTATTTTTGGCAGATGACTTCATCTCCTCTCCCAGTGAACGCTTTGATAGACAACAGTATAAATATCCTGTAGCCTGGGTCCTTGGTTTTGTAAACAACCAGGAAACAAATAAGATATTTTGCCTGATGACCAAGACAGACTCACAAATAAGCTTCTATAAACAGAGGGCAATTTTAAAAGGCAAAGGCAGAACTGATGGCTTGGTCCATGCTTTATATTTATCTTGCCCATTACACCTCCCAGAAGACCCTCACGGCCCAGACTTATGTTTTTTTTAAAAAAAAAAGGACCTATAAATATGGTTAGGCCCTTGCTTGAGTCATGCACAATCCATCAGGCATATTATCTTTCATGATTTTGTTCATATCACAAAAGGTAATTGCCTCCTGCAGACTAAAACTGGGTCCTCAGCTATTGGCTAGTAGGCAAAACTCTTAAAGTACGCCCAGGCCCTCTATCTTAGAATTCTAGCTCTTAAATGGATATAATATTTCCTTTTCCTGAGCTGTCAAACTGCCATTCTTCAGTTCAAACTTTAAGTTAAGTATGACTGGCTATCTCTAGCTTAGCAAAAAGAAAGCATTGAGTACAAGACACATAAAGGTACATACACACACGTGTGTGTGTGTGTGTGCGCGCGCACTCACGTATATACATGTACAAGCCCAAGTTCAGGAGAAAAAAATCTTTCTGCACCCAGAGAGCGGTTAGAATGAGGAATACACCTCACTTCTTCAAGCTCTTAGGTGCTTCACTATTCGACGTTATCTCTGACATGGAGTTCTCTATCTTGGAATGCAATTGGATAGGCTAATGGAAAACAAAAATGTTCTTTGCAAACACAAGTGCAATAAAGATGCTTAATGATAAACCTTGCATGTTATCAAGTACTTGAGGCCCTTTTAAATCAAAACAAGAAGTGGCAAATGGTATGAGGGAACCCAGAACATTAAAATTCAAGTAAACTTCAATTCCTCTTGGAAAAAAGTATGATTGTTGTATGAAACCTTTTAAAAATCACAACAGCTAACATCTGCTGAGTGCTCATAATAGGAGGAACACTGTTCTATGCTCTTGACATACATTTTTCATTTAACCCTCAAAATACCTTCTGAAGTTCAATACTAAAAAATGAAATTTGAAGAGTTGCTGAACAGTGGCTAGATTATACAATGTCATGATAGAACAAAATGTTTTCGATTTTGTCCTTGCAGAACTCTTTTTATTTAATTTTTAAAGTTTATATCCAAGTTAATTAGCATGTAGTGCAATAATGATTTCCAGAGTAGAATCCAGTGATTCATCCCCTACATATAGCACCCAGTGCTCATCCCAACAAGTGTCCTCCTTAATGCCCCTCGTCCATTTGGCCCATCCCTCCACCCACAACCCCTCCAGCAACCATTTATTCTCTCTTTTTAAGAGTCTATCATGTTTTGTCCCCCTCCCTTTTTACATTATTTTTGCTTCCGTTTTGTACCTTAAATTCCACATTTTAATGAAGTCATATGATACTTGTCTTTCTCTGCCGGACTAATTTTGGTTAGCATAATACTCAATAGTTCCATCTACGTTGCTGCAAATGGCAACATTTCAGTCTTTTTTCGTTGCCAAGGAATACTCCATTGCATGTGTATATACACCACATCTTCTTTATCCATTCATCAGTTGGTGGACATTTGGGCTCCTCCTATACTTTGGCTATTGTTGATAGCGCTGCTATACACACTGGGGAGAATGTACCCCTTCAAAACAGCACACCTGCATCCTTTGGATAAATACTTAGTAGTGCAATTGCTGGATTGTAGGGTAGTTCCATTTTTAATTTTTTGAGGAACCTCCATACTGTTTTCCAGAGTGGCTGCACCAGTTGGAATTCCCACCAGCAGTGCAAGAGGGTTCCTTTTTCTCCGCATCCTCGCCAGCATCTGTCGTTGTCTGAGTTGTTAATTTTAGTCGTTCTGACTGCTGTGAGGTGGTATCTCATTATGGTTTTAATTTGTATTTCTCTGATGATGAGTGATGTTGAGCACTTTTTCATGTGTTGCTCTTACAGAGCTCTTAGGCAATATATTTCAGGACACAGCTAAATTTATATCTTTATATTTTCCTATATAAAGGTATATATTTATATACTTATGTGAAGGTTTTTCATTTGCTTCCACTCCTTGGCATTCTAACTCCCCACAGACATGTGAATCTCTGGATGTTCATGCTTTCTCAGAGACATAGGAAATGCAGTGACAAGTTTGGTACACACGGAAATAACAGCAGAGTGATGTCATCAACAGCAAGTCCAGCACAACCACAACCCTTCCCATACAGCCCAGGGAGAAGCGCCATTTCCTTTTCTTCCCCATCCACAAAGTTTTCGAAGGTGTGGCAAGGCACACCTGCAATGATGATCCTCATTGATAAAGTGAAGTACCTCCTTCATTTTCCAGGGGTTTAGCCTATCCTAAGAACTATTTACCTAGGAGATAGAGAACAGTTCAAGGGTTGCTGAATGCAGAATGATCCCAATATAAAGGAGAGAGACAGAGAGACCTTAGAAAAAGAAAGGAGCAGTGGCAAGAGAGAGACAGAGAGACCTTAGAAAGAGAAAGGAGCAGTGGAGGGAGGGAGAGAGAGAGAAAGAGAGAGAGAGAGAGACCTTAGGAAGAGAAAGGAGTGGTTCCTGCACAGGCAAGGATATGAGGAACAGGAATAGAAACCAAGAAAAGCCCAGATCTACCAAGGCTAGCGATTGGCTCTACAGAAACAGCTCAGTTAGTTAGGAACATTCCATATCTGGCAAATTGAATCAAATGAAAACACTTATATGTAGTTTATATTTCAAAACAAAATGACTTCCTCGTACATGCCTGGTCCCCTTGGTACCCCATAAAGACCATCACAACAATTTTTAACCTGCAGACTAACACAAAGTCACCCTCATTCACTTTATCTTTTTCTCGACTACTTAGTTCTTGGAAACTTTTGAAAAAATTGAACTTTCGTTTCTGTTTAGTTTTACTTAAAAAAAATCTTTGTAGTACAAAAACTCTAGAAAATCATTAAACCGGGCTGGCCGGCATTAAGTCTGAATGAAGGATAGAGTGTGGGTAAGGAGAAAGCATTTTGCCTCCCAAAGTTTTCTTCACAGGCAGTTACTGGCATAGGCAGTCTGGAATCACTTTGGCATTAAACCTGAAGGGGAAAAGCAGTTTGGGTAATAGATTACTGATCTCCATTCTCCAACTAGGAACACAAAAAAGTTTCTAAAAAGTTTGAGGTTTGTGCAGAGCAGACTTTCTTAATGAAACGTAGGCTGAAAGAATTTTTTACGCGCAAAAACTAACATGGGGTTTTTTGGCCCAGTGAGTTCTAGTTCTTTCTTTTGGGCTGTCTGACTTTCACATCCATTTACTAATGAGAACTAAAAGTAATAGTTAGTGCTTGACATGGAAATGAAGGAAGACTGTTTCAGTCAGTCTTTTTTTGTTGAAAGAAAGAGAGGTGCATTCAAGTTACTTCAAAAAATTGGTGGTGGGAGGAGGTTAGATGGGGGAAGAGAATTATTACAATATGCGGGAAGGACTGAACAGGAAACACACCAGCACTGAAGGCATCTCTACTAGTGTCTTAGTGTCTTTGCTTTCTTTCTGTGTGTTACTATGGCTTCCTCAACATTCACTCTCTATCTGTTCTGATCCTTCAAAGTTTGAGCTTGCATATGGTTCACGGCATCCTCTTACAATCTGACTTTGCTGCCAACTGGCTTAGCATCTTAGTTTCACAATGCCAAATCTCCAAGAGAAGCATCTGATTGGCCCCAGTTATCATTTTAAGCTAGTCTATACAGATGGCTGGCCCAGTTACAGAATGGGTGCCTTCAAATCAAATGTCTACCCCTTGGTCCACTCATCTGAGAAGAGGGACAAACACATAGCATAAGAGCATGAGTATTTAGAATGAGGCCCGAAGTGGAAAGAGGAGGATATGGATGGGACAGGCTGAGACAGATATCTCTAGTTTGCTGGCAGATTATGGGGAAACCAATTTATCCATATTCCTTCTGAGAGGAGCTAATCTTAACTAATCACTGTAGACCTGGGCTATTTTTGGAGTGGCATGTGAGCGTGACAGCACCATCTTCTTTCCTCTCTCCTTTCCCTCAACTTTATCTCCTTTATCTCCATTACATCTACCACTCAATGGCCGTGACTGACCAAATGACTAGGAATCTTTAGACTTATGTATCAGAGTATTTGGAATTTCAACTTAGAGTGCCAACAAAAGTATTTTTCATTTTCCAGGATCACTCCATTGTTTTATTTTAGAGTAACATGCCAGAAGACAATAAAATATTGGAATAAGGATCATAGATACTCCTTTGCCTACTCCCATGGCATTTGTTTCTATAGGAATCCAATCAACAGAGGTGCCCAAACGACATTTGGTGAGTGTTGGGAGATCTACCTCACCATTTGGTAACCTAATACAGAGAATTAGTTCAACGAATATTTATAATAATGACTGATTGTATAATGCCAAGACATGATTGCATAGCACTATAAGCCCTGGCATCAAGCAAATATGGATTCAAATCACAGCTCTGTCTTATAAAATCTGTGTGACTTTGACAAAACTACCAGTCCCTATAAATCATATGTTAAATGGATATAATAAGAACCACTTCATAGGGGTTTTGTAAATATGTAGGCAAGATAAAGTTTATAGTATTATTTAAAATAAACAAATATTTAGGCAAGATAAACCTGCATAGGTTACTGCAACATGCCTGTCACATAGTAAGCACTCAGTAAGTGGTAGTAATGGTTTCTATTACTATCACTGTTATGATGAGACTATTAGCATGTATTATGGGGATTGCAGAATGTAGATGAGAGATATGAGTATTATCTTCAAAAACTATACATCTTAGGAGAGATGATAAAGATGTACTTATTAGAAGTGGGGCATGCATAGAATTTGTACATACACAAGCAGGACTCAGCAGAATGGTGGACTAAGTGGGAAATGTTATGTGTGAAATAATGTTAAGTGATAGTCTTTAATCAGGAAAAGGAGGTTCAAATTCTGGTGAATTTTTAATAGGAATAATGCCTCTTCAAAAAGAAAGGAGGGATCGCTCCTCATGTGAAAGTGTATCTGCTGTAATGTAACAGGATGCCTAGGAGTTTCATAACTGGAACATGAACTCTATTAAAAGGGGGAATTAGAGCTTGGAGCATTGCAAATGGAAAGGACCTACTGGGTGGAAGACATGGAAGTCATTGTCAGAAACTAGGGGACAGCCTGGTGCGTGGGTGTACATTTCACTTCCCTGGGGAGGCCTAAACCAGTTTAGAGGCCCCTGCTGTATATTCTCTGTGTTGTCCTGTCTAAAATACTCACTACACAGTGGTATTACTTGTTTGAGGTCCATCTTCTGCTTATAAGTTCTGTTTGACCCTGACTCTCCATTCATTGCTTTGTTTCTGAGAGTAGCCAAGTTCCTGGCGCATGGTAGGTGTTCTGCAAACATATGCTGAGTGAATGAACGCATGAATGCAAGACTGAATTAAGCAATGAACATGGAATTCAGAGGTGATTTCATCATATACTGCTCTGCTTTGTTCTCTAATACTTATAAGGGTGAGTCCTACCTTCCTGCTGACACTGTAAATTGCATGGAGACACAGCAAAAATTCTGCATCCTATGCCTCTACCACAACAAGCTATCCAATTACAGGCATAAATGCATAAAGGTCTTTCTGAGCTCTCTACTAATAATCCTTTCTACCCTCTACTCTACATTTTCTGTTCTTTCTATACCAACCCAGAGATTACACCTCCATCTCACTATTACATTATAAACATGTCTTTTGCTATTTTTATCACCAGGACTTACTACTTGGTAAAGGCCCCATAAATAAATGAGTGGCTAAGGGAATATCTGGACAGCATATATTTTAGAGCATACTATCCAAGCTTGCAGTCTTCTAGAACCTCATACGTTCCTCTTGGCATTCCAGGCTTACAGTTCATGCAGGAAAGCATCATCTCGGGTCGCCTGGGTGGCTCAGTCGGTTAAGCGTCCGACTTCGGCTCAGGTCATGATCTCACAGTTTGTGGGTTCATGCCCCGTGTCAGGCTCTGGAGTCTGCTTCAGATTCTGTATCTCTCTCTCTCTCTCTCTGACCCTCCCCTGCTCACCCTTTCTCTCTGACCCTCCGCAGTCTCTCTCTCTCTCTTTCAAAAAAAATAAATAAAACGTTAAAAAAAATTTTAAAAAGCATCATCTCAAGCCAACATTTTACATTGAAATTGCTGTCTTTGTTGTCACCATTCAAACAAATGTTGAAAGTTTCTTCTTACTAACAAGGAAAATTTTACCTTTGCATGAAAATAAAACATTCTGACAATTTTAAGATAACTTGAGAACTTTTGTGGGTAAAAGTAACTCGCTCAGTTGCTTTCTAGTTAACAAACCCTAATATATCCCATCATGGCATCCAACAAGCTTTTCTGAGCACCTCTTAGGTTCTAAGCACCTGAATTACAGTTGAATAAGACTCGTCCCTGAAGATGCTCCAAGTCCTTATGTACCACAGCTGCCTTCTGAGGGCCTGAAAGTTGAAGTGTAGACTATTCCTTTCTAAGGGCCCCTTCTGTCCTGCGTGTTGACCCTTACAAATACCTCACAACAGAATACTATGGCATTTAAGACTTCTGAGTCTATAGATTATATCTCCTCTGTACTGTTAATTAGACCCTACTCCCAAACTTCCTTACTGTCCTGTAGATTTTTCTATTTTCTCCACCCACTTTCCCTTTTAACATCTAGACAGCATATTTTACAATAATCTTGCTTTAAAATATATAAAATATTCCTTTATCTGAGTCTTCTCATCTCTGAAAGAAGGATATTGAGAATTTGGGAGTGATTTTGGAATATCAAGGAGACAAGCAGGTTAACAAGGAGAAATAATCCCTGAGTGAACAAAGGAAAACCAACACAACTCTGGCAATTTTTAAGAGTAAAACTACTTTTACTTTCTCTCTGCCTACTTGAAGAAATTCTCCTCACTTCTCCTTTATCCGTTTTACACTAGATTCTCATGGAAAGACTAAGACAAAAAGGATCCATAAAATTTTAGAGCTTGAAAAGATCTCTGTAATTTTCTACTCCAACATGAATTAACCATAAATAAAATAAAGTTTATGCTTTAGGGTCATTGCTGGCATTGGCTCCTTCCAAGGCCCTGGGAGAGGTCCAAGCAATGTGTTCACATGATTATATTTTTAATTAAATATCAAAAGTAAGGTATTCTTTAAAGCTTATTTATTTATTTTGAAGGAAAGAGAGAGCACAAGTAGGGAAGGGGCAGAGAGAGAGAGGGAGAGTAAGAAGGAGAGAGAGAGAAAATCCCAAGCAGGCTCCACACTGCCAGTGCGGAGCCTTAAGTAGGGCTCGATCTTACAAACTGTGAGATCATAACCTGAGCCAAAATCAAGAGTCAGACATTCAATGGACTGAGCCATCCAGGTGCCCCAAAAGCAAGCTATTTTAACCATTATTGGTAAAGACTAAGTCTCTGCAGCCCAATTTACTTCCTTCAAACTTCCCCCTCATGCTGGAGGAACTGGGGCAGCCATGGGTATTTTTGTTGATCTGGTTAGGAGCAGCTGAAATGGAGATACCCTTAGGCTGGGTATACTGGGTTATGCCCGTGTACATGTGGATCACAGTCATTTCAGGGGGTGGCTGTTCTTTTGAGTTGTTCCAGTATAAGGATGGATTCTAGGAATACTTCCAGGGCCCACCGAGCTAATTAACTGGCACCATGTCACAAAGATGTAGGATTAGAGGCTGTTTCATGATGCATATCTGTCTTAAGGCATTGAGCACTGGCAATGGATGATAGGGAAAAGATAAAATTAACTTTCTATTCTCTCTGGAGAAGACAATATTACAAAAACCATTGTCATATGAGAAGGAAGTCAGCCCCCAAAATGTAGGAAAAAAGTAATAAAGGGTGATATCAGGTAGTTAACTGATAAACATTTATTTGGATTTTCTGATGTTTATGGTATTTCACTCTAAAAATTTGTTGTGATTTTGTTACTGATTTTAAGTAAGTGTTCATTTTCATAGCTAATTTTGCATCTATAATTTTATATTTTTTTCTTTAAAAAAATTCTCATAATATAAGCTTCAGTCTCCCTACCTGGATTAGGCCCCAGCCATACTAATCACCTCTCATGTTTAACAGATGGGGAAACTGAGGCCCAACCATATCCCATGGTTCACAGCAGTACTGAACCGAACCCGAGATCTCCTGATTTTTTGTCCATTGCTATTTTTACTCACATTATCTTACTTTTGAGAAGTACCTAAAACAATCAAATATCTCTGCCAAAAAAAAAAAGAATCAAAATAAAATCTCTTGACTGCAGTATGTGATAATAGTAAACCCTTACATAGCATTTCTTATATGTTAGACATTGTTTTAAAGTGTTTCACATATAGCTCATTTAATACTCAAAACACCCCTATGATTAAGCTAATATTAATATCCTCATTTTCAGAACAAAAATTTGTACAGAGAATGGTGAAAAAACTAAAGTAAGGTCACAGTTTGCAGAGAATATAAGGTCCTTTGTGTTGTGTATCCAGCAGCAAACATTTTTTAAGGGTTTACAATGTTCTAGACACTTTGTTGAGCACTATAGTTAGTGCATTATCTCATTCAATCTTTACAATCACCTGTTAAGATAAGTAGCATTATTACTTCATCTTACGCTTGAGAAACTAAAGTATAGAGAAATTAAACAATTTGCCCAAGGTCATATGTCTGGTAAGGGGCAAAGTCAGGACTCAAATCCAAGCTTGGTTCCAGGGCCAGAGTTTGGAGTTTCTGCATGATAATGCCCATCAAGGAAACACCCTCAATGACCTACTATTGCCACAATTCTTGTGGTTCCTTCCCCCTAAAGTGACCATTAGAATGGGTATGTGGTTAGAATTAGAATAAGGAGTGGGGTTAGCTGCATTAAAGATATAGTAACCCCTTCTTTGACGACCGTTCTCCACCTTGTGGGATTTATATATAATCTCATTGTACACACACACACACACACACACACACACACACACACATTTGGATCTTAGTGGAATATTTGTTCTTTGAAAAATGAGCTTTGATAAGAATTTTCTAGGTGGAGATGGGTGATTGAGAGAGAGAGAGGGGGAGAAAGAGAGAGAGAGAGTGTGTGTATGTGTGTGTGTGTCTGTGTGTGAGAGAGAGAGAGAGAGAGAGAGAGAGAGAGTCAAGGCTGTACATCATGATACTCCCTGCATCTGATTCTGTCCTCAACTTTCACTGTCCCTTAGAGATAGCCCTTTATTTGTGATTCATATTCTGTGATAAAGTTAAGAATGACAATTAGCAGATCAGTGATTTAGATGCTGAAGAAAGTCTATTGAAGTTGCAAAGCCCTACAAATGTCAATAAGATCATGTAAATCAAGTGGCAAAATGTAACCCCCAGAGAGTGACAGAGACCTTGGTAAAGTAGAGAGCGCACGCCCAAACCCGAAAAGCAGATACTGGGCTCCAGTAAATGGTTGTCATGTGGCAACATGGGCCTAGGATGGGGGACCAGATCAGACAATTTTTCAAGAGAAACTAGAAAGCTAGACGTTTGGCGTAAAATCTCCTAAACTGTAAAAATTTTAAAGAAATTCAATTTTTTTAAAAGCACTGTGCGGCCTAACATAGTGCAGGCCAAACACGCAACAACAAATCCCACATCTGTAGGCCTCTGCCTGGCAGTCTGCTCCGAAGGGGGTTAAATGCAGGAAACTCTGAAATGGGAATTACAAGAGAGGACTGATGGAAATTTGGATCTTGGTAGAATATCTGTTCTTTGGAAAATGAGCTTTGGTAAGAATTCTCTTGGTGGAGGTGGGTGATTCAGGGTGTGGGATGAAATGGGCACTAAAGCAGTGCCCTTTTTGGATCAGATCCTCTTAATTTCTCCTTCAGTGTAGCATTGGTCTTGGGCCCTAGGAAAAAATAGCAGGGATCTAATTAACAGCTCAAAGGGAGCAATCAATTTACAATTGTGTGAAGTGCAAATTCCTTTGTGCAGGAAACAAATCACAGTATTTGCAAATTTGTAAATAATGCAGCATTTTCTGCTATCCAAATGCTTTGGATGCCCCCGGGGAGAAGGAAAGAGAAGTCTGAGCAGGCAAAATGTTAGAAAATGACCTATTGTCTCAAGAAATGGAATTTTAAAAATATCTTTAGTAATTGATTTTTTCAATTGAATCCTTATTTAGGAACTATAAAGGGGCCCAGTTCTTAGGTCAGTAGGAGAATATCTGGAGAAGTAAACAAGTTCAAGTCCAAAAGTCACAGCATGTTATGAACAGGGTAATTTCTTTCAAAATTACTGAACATAAAAAGTTGCCCCCAACTCTTCCTACACTCTTAGTTTGTGGCAAGAACTTCCAATGTATAAAAGAGATAGCAAGCCCCAGCCATAATAATCATTATGTTCAATATCAGAGAAGGAACCAGTGATAGATAAGGACATGAATTCGATCTATCTGCTCCATAGCAATAGTTTTGTGAACTGTTCAATTCACAAATATTTATTGGGGCCATTTTATAAGATGCTACAGCTAGTATTAGAGATTCAAAAGATGCCCCAGAAGAATGTAAGGTGTATTTACGTTCATTCGTAAGAGTGAAAACTCACTATTTTTCCCCAGGATTTTCAAAGCATTTCTCTTTGGGTTGAGCTAGGAATTGAGAATAAAGCAACAGTAACTTCATCCCCACCCTGAAGGTGTTCACAGTCTAATGAGAAATAGAATTTAAGCCAATCATCTCAATGCTGAGATCGGTGCTAAAGAAGAGATATGAGGGTGAGAGCATGGACACTTTGACAAGTGCTTGACTCTACCAGGAGATCTTTCAACAGGCGATGAAAATCACCAGGCAGAAGGGCGTGGAAAGCATTAGAGATAGAGGTAAGTGGACTATTTATGGGCCTTATGTAGGAGAATGGTGGTTCAGATTTTCAATCTGAAAACTTTTCAAAAGATTCTCTCTCCTGTGTTCTCATTCACTGGAAGAGGAGTGTAAATTGGTTAAACCTTTCCACACAATATTTTAGCAAATGGTAACAGGACCCTTAAAACATATTCACATCCTTTCAGTTAGAAGTTCCATATCCAGGAATCAGAGAAACTTAGGTATGAGGAAGCTTATCATAGCATTATTTATAACCATGAAAAACTGGAAACAGCTTCCATGTTCAATAATGGAGAAATGGCTAACTAAGTTATGGAACATTCAAGCCATGTGATTTTAAGCACTAAATGAAAAAGAAATCACATCTTAAAAGAGTATTATAAAACAAGCAAAAAATTTATTTTTAAAACAATGTAAATAGGGGCGCCCCAGTGGCTCAGTCGGTTGAACGTCTGACTCTCTGTTTTGGCTCAGGTCATGATCTCATGGTTTCTGGGTTTGAGCTTTGTGCTGACGGTGCAGAGCTGTCTGGGATTCTTTGTCTCTCTCTCTCTCTCTGTCTCACTGTCTCTCTCGCCCCATCCTGTGCACTCTTTCAAAATAAATAAGCAAAAAATAAAAATAAAAACAACGTAAAACATTTAATAAAGTATCATCCTAATTCTGTCATGAAAAAGTTAAAAAATACTTCCCATTGTTGGTTGTAATTTTCACCAATGTCTTAACTTTTCTGAGGTTCTTTTTTATTCTATACATACCACACAACAAAAGGGAAGGGGTTTCTCCTTGTTCTGTGTGAAATCTGAAGAACTGACTTTTGTTTTCTTCCCTGTTAGAAGTGTGATCCAGATTCACAAGTTACTTACCCTTTGAGTCGTATTCTCTTTACAATAACTGGCTTTTCTGACTAGAAAAGGAAGGGAGACCAGGTAAGGAATGGAAGAGAAAGGAAGGAATCAGGAGTCGAATGTTAACATGAGGAGAGAAAAGAACAAGCATGATGAGAGTGTGTGGGAGGTGAGGACCAGAAGAAAGGGTGGTGGTTGTGTGCTGAGGAATTACTAGATTGAAGATTTCAGGGGATAAAATGTAGACACATATGTAAGAGTTTGATGTCAGAAATGTCACAATGCAGTACATGGTTAAATGCCAAAGAAATGGCCATCTGGGAATTACTGTTATGAAAGTTTGGAGGAGTTTGGTGGAGACAACCATCTTTTGGTCACATACAGGAATCTGACTATGCATCGGTGAAGGCATTCTTTTAAAACCTCCCTTTAGCAATCTTTGTCGGAGGGTCTAATTGTGTAGGCCCCACTCTCTTGGCCATCCTTTCTGGGGAATTTAGTTACTGAAGGGCTTAAAGAACTTCATTGTGAAAGGATTTTAACTACAATAGGCTTAAGAAGAATATGATAGAAAACAATTTGAATCTAAAATATTATTTGAGAAAATTCAACCTCTGCACAAAAACTCACTTCAGCTTTCAGTATCTCCTAGCCTTTAAAATGCATTCACATAAAATCTGCTTTACAAGGGAGAACCAGCCAGGAATATAGCCCAAGAAATTTACCACTAAACAGGGACACATATGTGTTTCAGTTCTTAGGAAAACTGCCTTGCTAACTTTCTCCCTAGATTTCTTGGTTCTCTGCACAGGAGAGCCCATGGTAATTTCTCTGCTTCCTTAATGTTCTTGCTTTTACAGTTTCTTCTGATTGTTAAGCACCTTCCCCACACCACTGCTATTCTAGGCTATGCTGTCTACAACAGCACCAAGTGACTTTTAGCTATCACTAGTTAAATGGATCAACACATTTACCCAACCACATAAGTCAGGCCCTTCAGGGGTTTTCCAGTCAATTTCAGTGTATTTCAACCTGACACTGGCAGGTTTCCACTTCCTTTGTTCCTTGTGTAGACTTGGTTTATGTGTGTTGGTCTCTAAAAGGGACAGAGGAGGCAGCTGTTGAAAAATAAGACTGACAGTTTTAACCACACAATTTGGTCTAAAAGCTTTGATATGCTAAACTTGCTAGCTCCTCCAAGTGTACCTTTCTGATTTTGCATTACAACACCACTCTGAATCCCTAAGGAAACTAGGCTCTCTGTGTGTGTGTGTGTGTGTGTGTGTGTGTGTGTGTGTGTGTTAATTAAAAAGAAAAGGAAGAGAAGAAAGAAATGCAAACCAGTGAAACCGTTCTTTTACATCATCTCCAGATTCATTCTGCGGACTGCAAGCCTTCCCAAATCCTGGTACACTAGAGACCTTTACAAAAAGGAGAAGCTGAGAATACAGATCATGTTCTAAAGAGCGAAAACAGGTGATGTCATAACGCACAGTCCTGTGCGGTCACGGCCAAGGCCGGGTGGGGAGCTTGGGCTCCAGTGAGCACGAAGCTCTGCGCCAGTGGGTGAAGCAAGTTGTCTCCGGGGCCGGGAGGACACCGGTGAGGACCCGGCACCAATCAGGTTCTCGCTCGGCGCCTGCCTTTGTTCTCACTGGGGAGCAGGTTTCCGGGCGTCTCGCGTCGGGAACCCGCATCGACCCGCAGGCGTGTTGCTGGCCTCCTCAAGAGACCTGGCTCCCCTCTTTGCCTGTCTCCCCACTCTCTTCCAGCCAGAGCTTTCTCCATTTACATGTGCCTTCTCTCCCTAGAGCGTGGACGCCAAAATCCTGACTCACCATTTTTAGCTTTGGAAGAGGCAAGTCCAGCCCAATAGTTTACAGACGATTTGTTCTTCCTTCCAAGCAAGGCTCTATGCTCTGCATGTTTCTGATGAACTGCCCCCAAAAGGACTGTTGGGTGAGAGGATAACCCTGTTTCTTTGGCCCTTTCGTGCTGGACGAATAAAGGAACTTTCATTGCTGAGAGAATTGCGAGAAGGTGCTTCAGGAGGAGGAGGAAACCGCTAAACCAGAGGTTTTGTGTCCCTCCCCCCCCCCACCTCGATTAATGGTGTAAATCTAGCTCAAACATCTATCCCTACGCCCAGCCCAAGCCTTAGGTAATCGGTCTTTTGCAAAACAAGGATCAAGATAAATGATGCATAAAGTTCTTTGAGATCCCTGGGTGCCAAGTGCTACGTGACTGCAGTCTTCTTTACAGCTAAGATTTTGGCTGAGAGAAAGCCTAATAACTGCCCTGACAATATGAACGTTTTACCGACCGCCCCCTCCCGTTCCTAACATTTCTCAAGAAATCAGCAAATATTTAGCTCAGTCTTAGACCCTCTACTGAGGCTCTAGCTCCCAGCTATTTATCTCGCTCTCCTTACCGTTTTTGCAGGGACCTAGAGAAGGGGGCGTGGCCAGTCTTCGGGGAGGGGCTGGGTTTCCAGGGATAATTTGCATCCGACACACCCCCTTCCACCTATTGGTGGGCCACCACAAACTATTCCCTCCCACCCCACTCTCTAACTAACCCGCCATCTCTCTCCAGTTCCAAGCCTCGGAGATAAACTTAACTTGCCCGGAGATTCAAGGCGTCCTCAGCGTCTGTGATTGGCCGGCGCAGCTCCCAACCGGGCTCTAGTTGCTCATTGGCTGCGGGCTAGAGGCCCAGGGGCGTGGCCGGGGCTGTCCGATTGGCGGGAGGGGGCGGTCCCCGAACGTGGAGGTGGTGAAGGTGGTGGGGAGGCGGGGGCGGGGCCGCACTGAGGCGCTGCGGCGGCGGCGGCGGAGGCGGCGGCGGTGGCGGCTGCTAGTCCTAGCCTGGCGGGGGCGGGGGTCTGGAGGATGGGGGCGGGAGGAACAACGGGCCGGTGAGGAGCAGCTGCCGCCGTCTCCGCCGGCGCTTCGGCAGCCGCCGCGGTGGTCGCCTCGGTCAGCGCCGTTCACTCTCGGGCCGTCGCCTGCCATCCCGACATCCCCGCCCGGGGGAGGCGGAGGCTGAAGCGCGGCCGGCGGCAGGGGGACGGTTCGGCCGCGGCCCCGCAGCGGCGCGGCGGCCACAGTGATACCCAGCCCCGGGCCCGCCGTCCGTCTTCGCCCTCGGCGCCCGCAGCCAAGATGAACCGGGGCGGCAGCAGCCCGTCGGCCGCCGCCAACTACCTGCTCTGTACCAACTGCCGGAAAGTGCTGCGGAAGGTACGGGCTCGGCCTGGGGTCCAGCCCGAGAGGGGCGCTTCCTGCCGACCGGGCTCGGGCTGCTCGGCCCGGGGGCGCACTGTTGGGGCGAGGCTCAGAGGGATCCCGGGGCACCTTCCCCACGCCGAGACCGAAGAAGGGGGCGTGGGTTGAGGGTGGAGGTTTGCACTGCTGCTTTTTATCTCCGCCGGGACAGATGCTCGTCCCGAGGGGTTGGGGATTTTTTTTTCCCTCCGATTTTCTTTTTGCTGCCAGTAGCCTGTTTTTCGGCTCACCTCCCTGCCTTGCCACCTCCGGCCTGCTCCTCGGGCGGAGGGAGGAAGAGAGGGAGCGGTTCGATCCTCTTCCCGGTGCTGTTGATGGAAGTCGGTGTGAAATCTGAACGGCCTGAGCTGGGCTTCAGGAACCTGGCTCCGTCTTTGCTGTGGCTAACTCTTGGCGGGGGTTGTTTTTGTTTATTCGGTCGCTTTTGCCTTCCTTGCGCGTTCTCCCTTAACATCCCCCGTTTTACATTCTTTTGACGGTAGTCTTGTGTCTATAGTTCAGTGTTGAAAGGAACCGGTAAAGCAGCTTGAACTTTATGCCCATGGGAAATGCTGTTCGACCTTACAGTTCCTCCGGGGTTGGGGGAGGAGGAGACGGAGGTGGACGTAGGTTATCACTCCTTAGCAGCCCCCCCCCCACGCCCCCTGTAAGTCCAAAAAAATCAGAAGTACAATCAGCTTATTGCTCCCCAGAGTGACTGATAGAAAGTTTACTCCAGAATTGTTTAGCTTACTTGGCTTAATCACTCCGTTGAGGGGTGGGGGAGGGGAGTGAAAAGATGTCGCTTTAGACCGAGAAAAGCTTTTAATCGGACTTTAACAGCCTCCGCTGGGTAGTATTATAATCAGTTTATTTTTCTCCAAACTCTATTTTTGCATTTCATCAAGTGGAAACATTAGTTGAGGTGCTTCTGTTTGTCCAGTACAAATGAATTAAAATTGCTGAGCTGTGCAAATGCATCGGGACTGAAAGACTCAGAGGAATACGGCACCGTTTTTAGTCAATTTCTCTAAATACAGTTCAATTGGGATTGTTATTTATATATTAAAAATAGAAAGAAAGCATGTAAGTAAGCAAGCTCAAATATTTGCGCTCTTTGTCCAAAAACTGTTTTTCCTTCTCTGTGGGTCAGGCCAAGTGCCAATCAAAGTTGTTTTTCAAGCCTCTTTTCCCTGCAGTAGGGCTGCTTCTCTCACCCCCCCCCCCACTATTTTATTTGAGATCATGAAGAAATCAAAGAGATTGCAGATTTGAAGTTAATCGAACAGTTAAATATGCCTTAAATTGTGTTTATTGGATATTTTTCTCTTGAAACAGATTTTTATTAAATGTGCATGTTGAGTATGTGCAGTTATTTTTTTTTCCATAAACTCTGGGATCGAATTACAGTTGATACTTGCTCAACTCATTGTAGGGCTGCTTGTGAGAAATGTAATGGATCAGAAGTGCAGATCAGCTTAGTTGAATGTTAACTCTTTCACTTCAGGGTCAGATGTCATCAGAACCTAGCTTTAAAAAATTATTATTATTTGCTAACTTCAGAAGTGGTAAGTTATGTTTTTAACACAAAACAATTTGTTGTTTGAGACACATTTACTTAAGCTCACGCCTGGTTAAAAGAACAGCTAGGTTTTTTTTTTTTTTTTAACTGAATAAGGAACAAAAGAACTGTATTGACTTTGACTTTTTTTTTTAATGGCTCTGGCAATTTGGTAGGCCAATAAAATGTTTGGAGGTGATATTAGGCTTCAGAATCTAGTTTTTCTTTTAAGAGAACCATGGTTATGAATCCATCACACTTTGCTAGCATTCTTTATTTCCTTCACTTAGCTTTTAAGAAACTATTACTATTTACCTAGAAAGAACATCCTCATTTCTAGTCATTATTAAAAGAAAGAGTTATAAGGAAAGTGGGTATTCACCATTTTCATATTTGTACCTCTGCCAATATTCCAGTTTTTAGTAACTCCAAGGTATTTAATATTGATTCATGCAGTAGCATGAAATAACTTTAGATGGAAATGGGATTGTTTGAGCCAGTTATGACATGACTTGGCAACATTTGTAGCTTTTAAAGAGTGCTATTCTTAAGTGCTCTTAAAAGATATCAAGTGCTTAGCATTTTAAATTCTTTGTCACTCTAAAAATAGCATGTAAGAGTTTATTTCTAATAAAGAGATGATTCTCTTTTGATAGAACGTATATGACTTTAAAATTCATCTGTAACTCTCAAAATGTGATTTTTAAAAAATTTATCTTGTGTTTTCCACTTAATGATGTGTTCAGTAATGACCAAGTGAGTCATAGCATACTGAATTTTAGTTCAGTGCAGTTCATAATGAGGAATGAAGCTCCAGTGTGTATTACTCTTTGCAGTTATAATCCTCATTAATGATGGGGAAAGAGTCACCTTTTATGTGGCATGAAGCTTTTTCTTTAAAGTAGCTTAATTTGTTGCAATGTGTTGGATTTGGGGGGAACTTCAAAAGCACTGGATTCCTCAAATGGAATAACTTGGTTTAACCCAGTGTCTGAAAATTGAGTTACATATTGTATGAGAGTCAACATTTATTATCAGAAGTGCCTTTACAGTTCTGATTCAGTGTCTTTGAAAATAGACTTCTTAACGTATTGAATACCTAATTTGGTATCTTAGGTCAGTAAAAACAATATATTTCCCAGATAGGAAAACATATGAACAAACAAACAAAAAAACTATCCTCACATCTATAACTATAAGGTCTAACTTGCTCTGTTATCAATGAAATAATTCAATAAAGCTTTTACTAAAAGAGGAATTGCTTCTACTTATACTTACTTTGGGAAAGTTAATGAGTTTTGAAGTGTAATACATTTTACTTGAAGAAATTCCAGTGACGCCTAGATAAATTTTAAAGTGAAGTAGCAAACGGCATTAAGGTAGGTAACTGTCAAGTCCACTCATTTTTTGATGAGTGAAAGGGGGCATATTACAATGTTCTTTGAGTATTGAGCAGCTAGCACTACTGAAGTGAATAAAACTCCTATAAGTTAGAAGATTTAACATTTAAAAATTCTTCATGTGTTTAGGTAGTTCTCGTCTTAGATCTTTACTGCATTTTCCTGCTTTGTTTATAATCACATATATTTTGACAACTTTTGATGGGTTTTTAAGTGAAAAGACTGAAAATAAAATGGGGACTATTAGATGGAACTGTATGAACCTCATTTTTGTAATTAAAATTGTCAATAGAATATAAGTGCTTTGACTGATTGGGTAGCTATAGTCTGCCTTGGTTAATCAGGTTTCTTACACATACATTTTTTATTAAAAAACAGTTTTTTATCTTAAGTGAAGTAGGCAGAGAGCAAGCAGTGAATATATGACAGCAAACCATTAGGCAGTGGTTTTCACACTGCTTTTTGGGGAGCCCTAGGATGCTTCAGTGTTCAAAAGTGAAATGTTGGATTACGTTTTTTGGTACATTTAAAATTATTTTTAAGTTAGAACTTAAAAATACAGCTACTCAAAAATATGTTTTCCCAAATTTTAACAAATTGTTTGAAAGGTTATCTTTTGTTACAGGATTATTCTCGTGCAGGCCTTGAATGAAAACTTGTTCTGCTACCTTTGTACATGTCTTTGAACTTTTTGATTAATGTGATATTGATAAGAAAGATTCTCATTGGTTATGAAGGCTTTGGTCTTCAAAATAAAAGAAAATCCTTCCCACACATATTTGCTCATATTTTTGCTTGTGAGAACACAAAGGCATTGTTATCAGTACTTGTTCCTTTATAGCTAAAGCACATTAAGATTCATTGTTTCGTATGTTTATATGTTTGGTAGTTCAGGTCCAATTGAAAGTTCTTTTTTTAAAAATTTTTTAAATGTTTTATTTATTTCTGAGAGAGAGAGAGAAAGAGAGAGAGAGACAGAGTGAGCAGGAGAAGGTCAGAGAGAAAGGGAGACACAGAATCTGAAGCAGGCTCCGGGCTCTGAGCTGGCTGTCAGCACAGAGCCCGACGCGGGGCTCAAACCCACGAACTGTGAGATCATGAACTGAGCCGAAGTCCGATGCTTAACCTACTGAGCCACCCAGGTGCCCCCCAAAAAAGTTCATTTGTAAAAGGGATTCTGCTGCTTTCTCCCATCTCCCCACCACCCAATAAGTAAAACTGCCAAAACATAACTGCTAAAGCAGTGATGCTAGAAGCCACAAGATGTGCTCATAGGGAGGTCTTGTCATTTGGGGCAAATTAAATTCCTGGAAGGCTAGTTTCCTCTGCAAAATGTAGACAATCTCTACTTGACTTAGAGGTTGCTGCCTAGCGCGGGAGAGGTAATGTGCATTCACGTACTTTGTAAACCATAAAGTACAACTCTAAATCCAAGAAAAACATGAGCCTATTTATGTTCCCAGGATACTGTAGCTCTTGGTGAGTTGTGGCTGTCTATTTCAGTACATACTGACTGATTTGGTTAGTCTTCACTTTTCTGTCCTTTTTAATTATTGTCTATAAGTGAGAAGTAATGATCAACCTCCTGATTGTAGATTTGCATAGTTAGAATGATCAACCTACTGATTTTTGATTTGCATAATTCTATTTGTACCTACCCCACCCCCTCTTAAACAGCGATCCAGTGCACTTTGCTTTTATTTTCTCTGATAATTAAATAAAATGAAATTGCCTTTTGGGCACTTCAGCAGATGAGGGGACTTAGCATTTAGTTTGAAAAGACTATGAGTCAAAGATGATCTTATTTAACAGAAGCTGGGGCAAATCCAGGGTAACACAAAGAATGTTTAATAATTCTGATTTAGGAGAAGAGTTATGGGAGTAAAGGTGCCTTAATCTTTTCATCTTCTCTCTTATCCCTTTTTTCCCTTTTGAAAGTACTGGGTTCTAACTTCAGTTTTTCTAGACTTTCACAGTTTTTCGAGTGCTTTCGCATGATGTCAGCTGTTTCTCACAAACAGAAAATTTAAGTGCCGTGACCTCTGTCATAAAAAAGTCCATTTAATTCTTAGAACTGCTTCTATAATAAAACTCTATTCTAATTGTCCCCTGCAGTATTGAAGCTGCCAGGGACCATCCTCACTTCCAGCTTCTGCATCTGTGAGTGCCAATAGGTCCCCACAACACTCCCATCTGACCATTCTTTTTATTACTAGCAATGAATGTTGTCAGGTGTTCCTGAATTTTCAGGATCACTTTTTGCATTTTGGAGCAAATGGTTATCAACGTCATACATGAGTAATAGAGCCATTAAAAAAAAAGTGCAGGCTAGATTTTCATATATGAGGGTATAGAAAGTTAAGTTTACTGGTAGGGTTTCTGATCCCACGTTGTAACTAACAAGGAGCTCTGCTCGTGGAGTTTTGGTGTGCTATCAAAGAAGATTCAGTTAACTCTTGCATTTCTCAACTTCTTATCTGTGTCAGGCCAGATTTTCCTCACATACTTCAGTCAAAACATTGCAACAGATTGCATGCAGAAATCACCCATGAAATTCAGCTGTCTTATATTAAACAGACACTAAAGAGATTTGCACAAACATAAATGTCGCTCTGCTCAGTGTTTTTTTGTTTTGGAAAATAAAGTTATTTTCATAAAAATATGTGCCTTATGTTATCATGTAATGGTTTTATTATTTTAAGTGAATGAACATTTAACATTTTCTCAGTTTTAACTTCTAATACAGTAAACATTGGCAGTTATAACCCACACAACAACAAAAGCTCTTCAGCGTCCTCAGTAATTTTTAAGAGTGAAGGAGTTCTGAGACCAAAACATTTGAGAACTGCTGAGCCAGAGTTCATATAAATGTGCGGTACATATAAATGCAATTCTCAGGAGCCTATGGCAAAAATAAAAGGCTAATACCATTGACAGAAAATGTGGATAAGGCCAGCCTCTATTCTGTGTGGGTATCATTTGCACATGCTGCCTGGCACCTTTTCAGTGACATTCTAGAGTCTTCTCTACTACCATAGTGAGACTGGGTCTGACTAGAAGTAATCTTTACTTTTTGTCAGCATCTGGTAGAAACCAGGGGGGGGGGGGAACACGCATCTCTTTGGCTCTTAAGGAATATTCTAAGTTCTATGCAATGACTGAAGAATGGTCAGATCCAAAGATTATGTCCATTGTGCTCTAATTGGTCCGTTTGGGGCTGAAAAGGAAAAAAAGGCTCTGAGTAGCCAGGTTAGCCTTTTTTCTTGAAAACTGAGACATGTGGGAGAAGCAACCAAAGAAGAGACCAGAAAGAATCAGAAAAGTATCGTGCAGGCTGCTGATAACAAGCATTGCTAGAATGAAGAAATGAACACCACCACAAGAGACAGGATGGCCCTGAATGTAGGAGTTCCTAAATACTGCAATCCCCAAAGATAGAGGCGTTTTCTATTTATGTGTAGGGGGTGCGGGTGGTTACCCTGTCCACACAAGCTCAGTTCAATGTAGTCACCAAGGCACCTGCATAAGGATCAATTTATCTGATTAGATCTGATGACACCCATAAGTGACAACCGGTATCTGAACTGTTCTTAGATATCACTATGGTGTGGGGGTGGGGATGGGGGAGGAGGTAGAATGCACCATATACAGTAAATACACGGCAAAGCCAAATGGTTAGTCCTGTGTCCCACAGTTATGTTAAACATAGAAGTAGATGCGGTATAAACTATTTAAAAATACATATCCCATACCATCAAATTCTACTGTTAACATGTAGAATTCCTGCTTGTCTTTCAGAAATTTTCTTCAAAACTCTTACAGCATCTTGAAAGCGTTTCCTAATCTTTAAACCGTTTTACTTCTATCTCGACTGCCATTCTGTCCGTTTATCACACTTCACACACTAAATCACAGGGAACAATTTACATATATCTTTCTGCTACTGCATTCCCTCTTACGTGGGATGTGGTTAATAGAAAGTTTATTTTTAGCAAAGTAGAATTTTGATTTAGAGATCTATTGCTCTTATAAATATTGGTCGCATACTTATATTGGATACATAGAATCATGATAAAATGAAGACTTTCCTCTTTTTCCAATATATGTTTGATATTTGTCTGATGTGTCTGTTCTTTACAGCCCTACTTTGTTCTCTCTGTTTCTGTTTATAGGGACACTTTGAGAAGTTCAGAACAAGTTCAGATGATTTTCATGATAAAATCATCTTTGCAACCATGGGAGTCTTTCAGCGAAATATCTATCTACCTTTTGGAGGGAGTTCTGATAGGGAGCACGAATGTCAAGTTCACTAAGAGGGTCAGGACATGGGCATTAGCCATTGGTCCTTTTGAGAAACAGAAAAAGGCCATTTCTTTGATATGGACACCTGTTCTATCTCCTGGAATGTGCTAGTGTTTTGTAAGGGATGACCGTTTTGGAGTACTTAGGACATACCTTCAAACTTACAATGTTCTCTGTAGGCCATCTCCTAAGGTTCTTTTCACATATTATCCTGCTCAGGGCTTTTCCTCTTCTACTTCCCCCAAGTCCTTTATTTTGGAAATCTCCCAAGCCAGCTGTGATGTCCTTGGCCAGCAGGCAATCCCTTGGTAACTGAACCAGAGAACTGGTCCTAGGCCTGGATTGCCCCTTAGTTAGCCTTTACTCTTTAGATACACCCAGAAGTGAGTCACTTACTGGTCCGTGGGCCAGGGTATTGACTGTCCCCTGTGGGACACATCAGTATTCTCCAATATTTAATGGTGGGTTGGAAGAAACCTACATTTTGTTGCTCAAAGCTTCTAATAAGGAGTAACAGGCATTTTACCTTCCATTTCATGAAACATGTATTGAACATACCATACATACATAAGTTTGACCAAGTATAAAAATGGCTGATTGAGGGCCATAGTCTTTCTTGCACCAGATATTTCTTAAGAGACAAAATAATCTATTTGAGTAAGACTTAACTTTTTTCTACTAATTAATAGCAACTTGTAAGGGGGCAAAATGTTCTCATTTCTAGATACATATTTTATTTTTACATCTCCCCTATTGCAAAGATGAAACTAGTGACTTGAAGAAATGAAATCTCTCTTTCTAGTAGATAGAGGCTGAATATCGAGAAGGCTAAAATTAACCTCATAACTGACTGAAGCTGGATTTTGTGGAAGATGATGGTGATTATCTGAGATTGTAACTCCTAGTTTTGAAATGCATTTTATAATAGCAATAATGATACTAGCATCTTTTGAATAGCACCTATGTGCCATAGACTGTACTAAATATTGAAAATAAACAGCATATGTGTCCTGTTTAATCGTCACAATGAACCTATAAAGAATTATTACTCACATTTTAGGTATGAAGAGATTAGGGCTCAGAGAGCTTTAGTTATTTGATCAAGGTCGTAGTACCGAGAGGTGGCAGACTCAGGATTTGAAAACAGGTCTAACTCCAAAGCCTGGCTCATCTTACAGGTGTAAGCACTACATGTCTTTACGTTCCACATTTTCTTCATGTTAACAACTCTTAGGAGATGTAAAATTTTAATGAAACTTAATAGGACTTGGTTACTTAAGGGATTAATAAGAGGGATTTCAAATTCAGATATTTTCTACTACTTTATTTTTACATCAGATATGCAAATTTCTCTAAAAGATTACATCAGCTGAGAAACAAATTGAAGTTCTCATTGACAGTTTGGCCCTATCTAGTTAACTCTTCTATCTCTGTAAATCTGTTGTTAATTATGTGACCTGTTTCTTTAGCCAGTCAGTCAGTCATTAGTTCAGTAATGTTGATTCGCTCAATACTGTTCAAATATCTGACAAGAAACACCGTCAAGAAATATTTTAAGTGTTTTGTCTCTTGAATAGGACCTCTAAGAAATGTTCTCAGCATTTGGTAATATTTTATGGTAAAAGAGTTATTTATGAAGATAAGAGATAAGGTGAATGCTCATTTCCACCATTCATCTGAGCTTTCTGTGGTAAGGCCAAAATGATGGTGAAAGGAAGCAAAGGGCCCTGGGAATGCTGTCCTTCCAGTGGCTTCCCCACCCGCATTCTGTGCTCTACATCTACAGAAGACCTACAGAAGAGTTTCCAGTCTTAACCAAAGGTGTATGTTGGGGAGAGGAGTTTGTGGGAAGATGTGGTTCGGTTCTGCTATTCATAAATTAGAACTCTTGAGAGTTTTCCATAGAAACACAGAAAGAGACCTAGTTAAGTACTATTAATATTACAGATATATTCAATAGGCATTTACTGATTCTCTTGGAAACGTAACCACTAGGTAGAACATTGTTTCCAGGGGAAAATAGGTTCCGAAATCTAAGTAACTGACTCACTGGAGGCTTCCCTAACCTTGGTATACTTAACACTAAAACGGGCAAATGATTTTGACAAAAAAATAGCTTTTAGTATGTTCATTCTGAGAATATGTTTGGTTATTACGTTAAAGGAACATTCTGTTAATGCAGCTCTATCCAATATTCAAGTAATGATTGAAAAGAAGAGGATACAAATTGGTGTATAATCAGGTGTTGGGATAACCAAGGGCCCAGCATCAAGCTGGCTTATCCTTGTGTGCTTTGTGTTTACTAAGGCTCTGTCCCAGGTTGGCACATTTTAAGCTGGGTGGCATAGTCTTTATTACTCATTTTGTCTTTAAGGTAATATAAATGAAAAAAAAATCAATTTTATTTATTTTTATTTTTTTTAATTTGTTTATTTTGAGAGATAAGGAGAGAGCAAACAAGAGCAGGGGAAGGGCAGAGAGAGAGGGAGAGAGAGAACCAAGCGGGCTCCGCACTGTCAGCACAGAGCCAGATGTGGGACTTAAACTCATGAACAGTGAGATGATGACCTGAGCCAAAACCAAGAGTCAGGCACTTAACCGACTGAACCACCCAGGTGCCCCCCAAGAAAATCAATTTTAATACCTTAGCAAGTTTCCTTTTTATATGAAATTAGGAGCTTAACTTGTATATCTTATTTTCAGGTTTATAATGTGATAAAGAAGACAAACCCAGCCAATTTACTCCACCAAAAAGAATTAAAATAAAAGTCACCTAAGCTAATGGTGCCTTAGCTCTAAACCCCAAGTAATATTTGAATTCTTTTATATAAACATTTTTGTGTGTTAGTTGAAATTAGTGAATTCTCAGGTGAGGTAAAGAATATTTGTTGTAGTCTTATTTTTTGAAATACAGTATAACCTATATAGTTAATAATCTTCTAAGGTATTGTTTTGTATTATGTAACTGTTAAGATAACTACGAGGTCTAGGTTTTAATATTCTTGAGGCAAAGTGCATTGTTGAACACCCAAGATTAGCATGAATTCGTAAGGGTTCTTTTATGCAAGAGAATTACTTAATATTTAATGCCCTTAAAGTGAGGGAAAATACATGTTTAGGTAAATAAGTATGTAGAAAGAATTCTCTTTTTTTGGTAAAAATATATACATTGCGATTTTATGCTTATTCTGTATCTCGATGTTATTACCCCTTCATGACCTTCATACTCTTAAGCAGGCATGAAATGTAAAGGCTGTTAACATTTATAAACCACTCCGCATACTATATGAATATGTTATGCTTATTCATTCAGCTCCTACCTGTTAGGTACTGAACACACAGACAGTGATGACATCAGGACTCTTGCCGAAGCTGTGTGATGAGTTGCAACATACATCTGGATCCCATAAAGAGAACTTCAAGGTCATGCCCTGCATTTGACAGATGGTATAGAACAGTGTTTGGCAGATTTTTTTTTTTTTCTGTAAAGGACTAGATAGTAAACAGCTTAGGTTTGCGAGCCTAAAGTAAGGCCTCAGTAGTTCTCTGTGTGACAGCTACTCAGCCCTGTCCTTGTATTGCGAGAGCAGTAGGTAACTCATTACAGAATGGAGGTCACTTTGTTTATGGACACTGCAATTTTGACTTTATTGACTTTATTAACTATTAATTTTAACTATATTTTCACATGTCATGAATGTTCTTGTGTGTGTGTTTTTTTTTTTTCAATTATTTAAAAATATAAAACCCAGACGGTACAAAAAGAGATAGCAGGCTGGGTTTAGCCAGCAGGCTAGCTTGGTGACCTTCTAGTGTAAAGGATGGTGCAGGGAATTTGACATCATCTGAATTGCGCCAGCTCATACTAACATACAGGGAGTAATAGTACCTATTTAAAAAATTTCTATATTATTCTAAATGTATAAAATTAATCAGGGGCGCCTGGCTGGCTCAGTCTGTTAAGCGTCTGACTTCAGGTCAGGTGATGATCTCACGATTCGTGGGTTCAAGCCCTGCGTTGGGCTCTGTGCTGACAGCTCAGAGCCTGGAGCCTGTTTCAGATTCTGTGTCTCCCTCCCTCTGTGCCCCTCCTCTGCTAATGCTCTATATTTCTCAAAAACGAATAAACATTAAAAAAAAGATTAATCAAACACCAACTTTGTAATAAACACTGCATTTACAAAAAACATCTAATTAGAATGTCCTGTCTATTTAGTACCCGGATAAGTGCAGATGGGCCCAAAGTAAAACTTCTAAAAATCTGTAGATACTAAACACACTAGAAAGCACGTGTGTCAAGCCATTTAGCACTTATAAACACAGAGTGCTTTTTCACCTCTTTTGAAGTAACAACTTGTCACACCTTGTTTGATTTTTAGTAGTAGAACCAGTATGTATTACAGACACATTTTAATTACAGTTGCATTTTGAGAGTTTTTTGAAACCTAATTTTATACAAATGGTTTGGATTGATTATGCCATAGTGCAAAACTAGTTTCTTAAGAGTCTGAATGTGTTTTGTGCCGGTCAGAGTCCCCATGTTAGGATTTCAGAGCTGAGTCATTCATATTGTCCTTGAGGTCTTGGGTAAAGAGGACATATGATATTTGCATAGATATTTCTTAGGAATGCAGATAGGCAGAGCAAGAAGCTTAGTACTTTTTCTGTAGTAAATGTTAAAATGTTGAACTCATTGTCTTATTCCCTAACTACCTTCTTCCACCATTATCATAGTGGCCGTCACGAAATGTGTCCTACGGCAAATGAAAAGTAAAACCCACTCCAGAGCCGACAGGGGTAGTACCTGAATGCAGATGTGGGCTCTGTGTGTGAGGGGAGGGTGATTCGATGGAAACAAACCCCACCTCTGGTGAACAGAAGTGATAGCTGTCAATAATTTAAAAATGGAAAACCATCAATTATTCAGAACACTTTTTAGGGCGATGAGCTTTAAAATTTTCACATTATTTAGTCAGTGAATATAATATGGCACCATTTGTCAAGGCTGACCATTTGTAAAAGCATCAGTATGTGATGTTTTACCATGGTTGAGGTCTAATGATATCCAAAGCAATGATGCAGTCAGTACAAAATGCAAGATTTAGACCTTATCCAGTCCAGAACTTTCATTGTAATGAAGATTGACAGCGATGCATTTTAATATTGTGGGCTTCAAACTAGATCTGATAGGAAGTTCTTTTGACCAACTCCTGTTATGATTGCATATTGTTATGATTATATATGTGAGAAATGTACGTAACCCAAGTAATAGATATGGTTGAGCATTCTTTTTTCTCTTTTATATTATGAAGTAACCACGAATTTGAGGCCCATGGTTTTGTTTTAAGTATAATTGACATATATTAGTTGCAGGTGTACAGCATAATGATTCGACATTTATATACATTGCAAAACGATGACCACAATAGATCTAGTTACCGCCTGTCACCATGCAGAGTTAACCCAATTTTTCTCTTGTGATGAGAACCATTAAGATTTACTTTCTTAGAAACTTTCAGTTTTGCTATACAATATTATTGACTGTAGTCACCCTGCTGTATGTATATTACATCGTCACTCCAGGTTTTATACCTGGAAATTTGTGTCTCTTGGTCCCCTTCACCAATTTTGCCCACCCCTCCACTTTCCTTCCCTCTATATCTCCCCTCTCCACCAATCCATTCTCTGTATATATGAGTTTGATTTTGTCCTGTGTGTTCCTTTATTTTTTTTTGTTTCCACACTTAAGTGAAACCATACAGTATTTGTCTTCCCCTGTCTGACTTATTTCACATAGCATAATACCATCAAAGTCTATCCTTGCGGTTGTAAATGACAAGATTTCATTTGCTTCCATGGCTGAGTGGTATTCCATTGTGTATGTATACCGCATCTTTGTCCATTCATCCACTGATGGGCATTTAGGTTATTTCCGTATCTTGGCTGTTGTAAATAATGCTGCAGTGAAGATAGAGGTGCATATATCTTTTTAGATTAGGCTTTTTGTTCTCTTATGATAAGTATCCAGAAATGGAATTGCTGAGTCATGTGGTAGTTCTCTTTTTCATTTTGTGAGGAGCCTTCATACTGTTTTCCATAGTGGCTATACCAATTTACATTCCCACCAGCCGTATACAAGGGTTCCCTTTCTTCACATCCTCACCAACACTTGTTATTTCCTGTCCTTTTGATAATGGCCATTCTTATAGGTGTGAGATATCTCACTGTGGCTTTGATTTGCATTTCCCTGATGATTAGTGATGTTTAGCATCTTTTCATGTGCGTATTGGCCATCTGGATGTCTTTGGAAAAATGTCTGTCTAGATGCTCTGCCCATTTTTTAATTTGGATTGTTTGGTGTTTATTTGTTACTGTATGAGTTCTTTATGTTTTCAATATTAACTCCTCAGATATATGATTTGCAAATATTTTTTCTCATTCAATAGGTTGCTTTTTTATTTTGTTGAAGGTTTCCTCGCTGTGCAGAAGCTTTTTAGTTTGATGTAGTACCATTTTTGCTCTTGTTCCTTTTGCCTTTGGAGTCAGATAAACAAACAAACAGACAAACAGCACCAAGATGGATGCCCAGGTGCTTACCACCCTTGTTTTCTTCTAGGAATTACATGGTTTCTGATTTTACATTCAAGTCCTTAATCCATTTTGAGCTGATTTTTTGTGCATGGGTTAAGATCGTGGTCCAGTTTCTTTCTTGCGTACGTGATTGTCCGGTTTTCCCAACCAGTTATTGAAGAGATTGCCCTTCCCCGTTGTATGTTCTTGCCTCCTTTGTGTTAAATTAATTGACCATATATGTTTGGGTTTATTTCTGCGTTCTCTATTCTGTTCTGTTGATCTATGTATCTGTTTTTATGCCAGTACTATACTACTTTGATTACTATAGCTTTGTAATATATGGCACCAAGGAGTGTGACCTTTGCTCTTTTTCTCAAGATAGCTTTGGCTATTTGGGATCTTGTTGTGTTTCCATATACATTTTAGGACTGATGCAGTTAGTTTAAAAAAAAAACCAACAGATCCTATTATACAAAAGCAGCCATAAATGGAAAATATTTTACTTTTAATTGATGGTAAGCTTTTAAAAGGTAAGTACATCTGTGCATTTTTCTTTTGTTTCCTTTACTAATGGTCTTTATTAAAGCTGTTGCCGAGAACATATTTGTCACAGTGGCAAATGGAAAGAATTGATAACTAATGAATACCTTGATGACAACTCCTTTTCACTGCAGGTATTTATAGAAGCAGTAGAATTTTTTAAAAAACTGAGTAAGAAACTCAGAATCCTGCCATCTAAGTGCTGGCAGGTGTTGCATCTTTTGTTTTAGAGGGCCACTAAAATTTGAATCTGTCGTGACTGCATTCAACAGTTATAGCTCTTAACAAACCACTGTGTTACCATTTATGAAAGGTACTCTGATGTCATAAAAATGAAGTAGTTTGTCCTCTCATACTTCTGACTTGTCCATCACTTTGTCAGTAACAGGTATGCATTTTCATGATCATAAAATAGTAGAGGAGGATTTTGTTATTGTAAAAAAACCACTTCTTTTTATTCAATTGTTATAGTCATTTTAATGCCTTTTAGTGTTTCTGGATGATTAACTATTTGACAGAGCTCTAGAGCACTTGAAAACCAAAATCCAGTGTGCTGCCAGTTGTAGATCTGTCCCAGATGAAGGATTTCTAAAATGAAAATGTAAGTCCATGGGAAGTCTAGACTGGACTCACAGAAACTTGATACATACCTTTTCTGGAACATATATAATGCATAATTGGTTTACGGTTGTTTCTAAAAGAAATTTATATTCAAATACTAAATGCCTTTGCACAAGTTTATAGTAGATAGTTGCTTTTCAAGACCAGATGATTCACAGGAGACACAGGCCATTTTCTGATGGTCAAAGGTGTGTTTTCCTCAGAGTCTTTGTAACCCCAGCAGTTACCTAACCACTGGATAGCAAGTTATAGGAATAATCTTGGTTTTGATTGAATTAATATCCTTTCCAAATTGCTAGGATTGACTCTCCCCTTCCAATCCCCAGACTGAAGCTACTGTTGTATGTAAAATGGTTCATTTGGGGAAAGATTGAAGTCATTTATTAAACAGAATAACAATTCTGTAAGTTAATAAGCTTGTTTAATGTCTAGGGCAATGGTTCTTGAAGTGTGAGCCTGGAAGCATCAGCATCACCTGGGAGATTGCTAGAAATGCACTATTTTGGACCCCACCCCAGAGCTGCTGAATCAGGAATGTTGGAGGTGAGGCCTGTCCATCTGTATTTTAGCAGTCTCTCCAGGTGATCCTGACGTACTCCTAAGGATTGCAAACCCTGGTTTATGATCAGACACTTAGACAAATCAGAATTGTGTGTGTCCCTTTTATTTTCAGTATGCATTATTAATTGAGAAATATGGTTAAAAGAGGGAATTGTTTCAGATTAAATCAATACTAAACCTCTACTCTTTACAGATAGTAAAGGTAGGACCAGCTCTAGAATCAAAAGGATTCCTTTGCCTGTTTAAAAACTATAGATTTGAGACCACCTGGTACAATATGCTCTCACCTAAAGAAATCTAGGGTCATATTTCTCGTTCCTGAATTCTGAACTTTAGCTTCTGGAGAAAAAGAGAGGTGGGTTTTGGAAGCTATTTTATGACTGAAATCAAATGAAAATATCTTTTGGAGTTGCTTGTTTCCATAAAAATAAATGTTTTAGCACCTGCATTGATAGACTTTGACGGGCCTCACCATCTTAGATTATTTTTATCTCACAGAAGATTGATGTTTTAAGCTTTCATGGAGAAGATCATGCTGGACGTTTTGTTCTCCTTAAACAGAAGGAGAAGTGACAATGTTTGTCCTAAAGACAGGTTTAGGATTGAAAAATGTTTGTTTGTTTGATTATTGTTTTGAGTCTTTTAGACAAATTTAAATATGCATGTAAATTACAGATATTCTTTTTTTATCTGTAAACTGGTAGCTTACTGTTCCGTTACACACAGGGTGTCAGAAAGCCGAATCAGGAAGTCTGAAAAGTAACACAAAGGAAACTTAAGCACTATATATTATATGTGGGCTCTATATAAATCAAAAGGATAAAAGATTGCTCGGTTGAAAGGTTGAGAGGAAACATTGTTTTGACCAGTTGCAGTTCTGTCTAGGATAGTGAATGTGAATAATTTTATTTTCTTATTTTGTTGCATATAATTTCGAGGTCATGGGAGTTTTTCTCTTATTGTCTCTAGCTGAGTAGTAAAATCTAACCTGTGTTGATCTAACTCAGGACAAAGAATGGATTGTATTAAATCCCCCCGACCCCATTCCCAAATTCCCTTATGTGTTAGCTGCCCCAGAAGCATATGTAATTACTTGATTCTATCCCATGGAGAGTGATGCTTTTGTATTGACCACTTTTCTATCCTTCTGTGAGGAAAGGACTAATATAGTACCTTAAATAGAACTGTCTCCATGGCAATGGGCAGTCAGCTTTTGACTTTGAGACTCATAAAAAAGGAAATTTAGAGAGGCATTTTCATGGTCTAAAATAGCAGTGCAGCGAAAGTGAGGTATGAGAATATTTCCTGTCAGCTACTGCATGTCTGATTAAGCTAGCATAACATATCTCTTTTTTTACATAGCACTTTTTATCTGAGCATTTCAAAATGCTACACCATTCCTTCCTTAATTAATGAGTGATAATCATTATCTTCAGATTAATGGAAAACTTGAGAAGCTCGGATGTAAGTTTAGGATTGGGGCCTCTACCTACGGGGAGATAAGGGGGTTGCCTAGCTCTAATTGTAATTTTTATTCTCATGAAGAATAAAAATACTAAATTATGGGTCGTTCTTGATTATATTTAAATAGAGTTCTCTGGGGTACCCTGGAAGCACTGACGAGATTACCGATCAACACTTTATGGCTATATTTCCCCCCCTAACTGCTCCCTATAATTTTGAGTCTCTGGATCACTTCTGTTTAAAAGATTTGCTGGCACGCTGCCTGCCTGCCTGTTCCTTCTTGAGTCTACACCCACTTAAGAGGCAAAACTTTGATTCTCACTGTTGGGTCACCTACCTTGCAGTAAAGGTGAGTGAGAGTGCTGTTTCCTAGGGGCTAAAGAATAAGACCACATTACCATTTGTAATCTTTCATCTTTTCTATATTTCCTTCTTGACTACCCTTATCTCAGTATATAGGGTTAATTTCCAGTTGAATCATGTCTCACCTTTAAAGTATCATCAGTAAATGCTTAATAGTCTGAGGTTATTTGTAACACGGGAATTCATGAAACAAATATGTGACCTAAGTGCAAGGAGTACTGCTCTTAGGATTAGATCTATGTATTGAAGTGAACTAATGTCCACAATAGGTTATTGAGTGGAAAAGGCTTTTTTTTAAGGATGTGAAATTTGTCATGTTTATTTATTTTTCGTTTTCATTTTTAAAAAGGTAAAGAGATACAGAAGAGTTAGACTCCAAAATTAATAATATCAATCCCTCTCTGATGGGATTACTGGCAACGACTTTTACCATTTACTTCCCTTCGTTGTCTTTTGTTCATTTGCTTTCACAATAAACATGTATTTCATGAAATTTTAAGAGCTATTACCATTTTGAAATAATACGTAGAAGAAATAATTTAATGGAAGGATAGTGCCGATCGTAAATCCAAGTGAGATGGTAAATTAAAGGCCCATTGAGACCAAAACAAAAGCTCATAGATTTAATAGATATCCATAGTAGCTGTGGGTAAATTGCCAAGGGAATAATAATGTGTGGGTAGGGCTTAATCAGAACTCAGTTCTGTAAACATAGATGTACACAATCTGGAAAGGAATGAAGGTATTGTAGCTTTCTGTTATCCTTTCAGTCATTCTAGGATGTCTCTTTAGGAACTTGATTTACTTACTAATATTTAAACAGAAAATTAGTTTTTCTCTTTAATTTTGGATTCAGAACATAGCTGTAGTTGTATTGCTCTACCTTTTTACCATGTGGTAGATAAGACTTACTGTTATAAGTTCTAGGAATTTATCAATTATTTAACTTGAACACTCTATATTAATCTAGAGGTGTTACTTATTAGGGCCTGAAAATAAGAAAAGATGGTTATTTTATGAAATAATTTACAGTTACTTAATTAATACTTATATTCCAGCATTTTTGAAAATAAGAGGGTATACATAGTATAACCTAGGTTTTAGAGACCTTGCTGTATGGTTGGAGAGAAATATATTTTTTAGATAAGTATGAAAGAAGGTAAAAATGGAAAACGTATATGGCTTGTTATAGATATTCATCAATTATTGCTTGTCTGTAGCAATCGCGAAGGCATGAATTAAACGTCAATCATCTAAATACAATGTGTGGAAAAGGATAGTCAAATATTAAATACTTTTATTAATTTTCAAGGCAGAGTGATATGATCTTGGTGACTGTAGTTTTAATGATTGTTTCAATCTAAATTCTTGAAAATGATCATCTACTCATTAAAGAGTATCTATAACCAATTATTTTGTTAATGAGGGTTTTTCACTTAAGTGGCTATATTTTCCAATTCTGTTTTCCATTTTTAATTGTCTGGGTCATTTGTTGAGCAAAATATTGAATTAAGGGACTCCTGTGAGCCAATTAATAGTTTTGTAAATCCAGTCTATGATAAATCTTTCCTTTAACTTGTTTGATATAACGTTTAAACATTTCGACTAGTTACATTGTGCTTTGAGAACTCAGCGTTGCCTAATTCCAGTAATAGCAAATATGTAGTTGGTAATATGGCACTGTTTTAAGAAGTTTACAGGTATTCATCCACTCATATAATTATTCTCACTGCTTGTTCAATAGCTTGCTATTTACCCCTTAGGTGAGGGAGAGATTCCCAGCTCTGGGTCATGCGGATAACCAGACACACAAAACACTGGACAGGTGAGATCAGCAATTGGTTATATATACTCACCGCCCAAAGGAAGAAAACACTATACATCACACGGGGCCACATGGAGGTTGCCCTCAGGAGGGAACAACCAAGGGCTGTGGGAAAAAGGCTTTGTAGTATCAAGAGGTTGAGCTACACCCTGGTTCCTGTGGGAATCTGTGATTGGCTTGTTTGAATAATTTCCTAGGCTGGTAGGGAACTGAAACCTGCCACTTGGGAATAAGCAGAAATTGTACCTGGTCCATTTGGTGAGGAGGGGACCTTATCCACGTGAACAGTGTGGGGATAGGAATTTGTAGTTAGGCCATTTGAGATCTTCCTTATTTTATTAGATGTCAAGGCAGCACATGATAAGTGAGCCTTAATTTTCGACTTTACACCATCCTACCCTTTGAGGTAGCTACTATTAACAGCCCCATTTCATGGGATGAAGTTATCAAGTACACAGAGTAACTTGCTTAAAACTATGACAACCATACCCTCAACTGTTTTCTTGTATGTTTGCTTTCCCTCAACCTAGATGGAAATTCTCAGTATCCAAAAAGAAAAGAAAAGCATATAGAAATGAACTAACTCAGTATTTTTATTACTAATTGCCAATGAGTTTTCATCTAAGTGCCCTGATGATTTTGTTTCATTTCTTTTCACAAGTCTATAAACTCTAATATAGTTAAATACATTTGTATTTCTTGATTGAGAATTGCTACATATTGTTCTTACCAAGAGAGATGATAGTTTTGGTTTCTTCTTCGGAGAGCCATTGAAAGCAGAAAAATAGTAAGATAATTTGGATTTTATTTTATCTAGCAGAGCAGGAATGGTCTACTAGTCTTCATTTCTAAAGGCTAGTATTTCTAAGAGTAAGTTATATTTTTTATAAATATATAAGATATCTTTTGGTTGATAGAAATTTTGCTGGTTTGTGTGATTGCAACCTTAGAATTTACAGACTTGATGTGACAGTTGATTATCCCTATTGTTTTATAGACATACTTTATTGTACACCAAGAAGCAGTTGGTTGTTATCTGAGATATATATCCTATTTTTTATTCTAATGGTGTCAGGGCATCTCAATATTCTTGATAAAATCGGTTATCTTTTCCTGTAAGTTTGGTTTTCAAATAATGGAAATCTAATTATAAAGTGCCTAAATTAACTGTTTTTGTCCTTTTAAAAAATAGGGCCAAATCTTTGATGTAAGTAAGAGAAGTATTTTTATAGAGTATTATTTACAATAAACTATATGACCCATTTAAAAGCCGATTTTCCACATTTGAGTCCTCTCATTCTCTTCATCTTGCCTGTGAACTTTGTCAAGTGAACCTTTTTTTTACATGAAACAATTTAAACTTCAATGTGTTTGAGTCTGATATAGTGGGATAATGATAATAAATTTCTTTAGTCTTTCTGTGTTTTTTTTAAGTTTGTTTATTTTTGAGATGGGGGAGGGGCGGAGAGAGAGGGAGAGAATACCAAGCAGGCTCCATGCTGACAGCCCCATGTGGGCTCGAACTGAGAAACTGAGATTATGATCTAAGCCAAAACCAAGAGGCAGATGCTTAACTGACCGAGTCGCTCAGGTGCCCCTGTAAGAGTTGTGTTTAAGTGATGTAGTGCTGGAATGCAACATGCTGTCAGTTCTGCTAGAACACTTCTGCAAATCTGTTCCAGTTCATGGGTTACAGAATGATTTGAGCATAACGGTGAATTTTGTATTTACTCTGCACGGTTTCGTCTGTGAGAAGCACTAGGTATATTCAGAGCAGTGCACCCATCTGATCTGAGCTACCTAGGAACACCAGACACACGCACGTACCTCAAACATCTGCCCTCTTCCTCAGTGCGCTCGTGTCATGAGCTCCACCCATACTCCTCTGTTGTTAGAGCGGTCCATCTGATTTCTCATCATCCTCTTTCCACTGCTTTGTAACTCAGAAGTGGGGGTGGGGGGATATAGCACTAAGTTAATTCATTTCTTTTTTCTTTTTTTTTTTTTTAAAGTTAATTCATTTCTTAATGCAGGAGGGTCTTAGGAAAACATAATCCAGAATGAAGAGAAATTAGTAAATCTTATAAGAAGTTCTATTTAAAATTTGAATATAGGGCTACTTTTCATTTTGTGCCCACTGTATTCCTGACCCAGCACTGGGCTTTTTCTTCATACCTTATCTCATTCCGTTTTCATAACAATCTCACAAAGTTGAGATACCATCCTCACTTTATGAAGGAATAAATTGAGGCTTGGAGAGATTAAATATTTACCTGCTTCTTGGATGCTACTGGATTACTGTTACTAATGTATTACCCTCCTGTTTCTCTGGGGAAATGTATATTTTTTTAAACACTTGTTTCTCTTTTTGTAATAAGAAAAGCACTGTCGTTCTCTAAATTAGACAAAGCACATTTTCTGGGGAAAAGAGTTTGTTAGCTTTTGTGGAGAAGGACACCAAAGCCTTATAGTGTAGTGGAATATTGCCATTCAAGACTGAAAAATCTGTATTTTGTGTTTTGTCACTATAGAAGTAAATGTGACTTCAGTGCTTATGAATGAAATTAAACTATGGCCTCTGTTCCATGTAACATTCTTATTTGAAACATTCATGCTTTTCTCAAAGATCAAATAATAACATTAACAAAATACAAAAGAAACTATTGGCTCTCTGAAGTGCAAAAGCCTGTTTAGTATGTTAAAAGTATTTAAATATTTAGCAACTAAATTTTGCTTGTTAAATAATCAGATGTATAATCAAACTGTTATTAAAAATAACTTTATTCACATTATGAGGAAGAGTGATTTAACTTTGGTAACTTCACTTCTGCTCTTGGTCATAATTTAAAATCACCATTTGATTAGTCTTTGTTCATTTATTTAATTTATTTTTAAATGTTTATTTTTGAGAGAGAGAGACAGAGCACAAGCAGGGGGAATGGCAGAAAGAGAGGGAGAGAGAGAATCCAAAGCAAGCTTCAGGCCCTGAGCTATCAGCACAGAGCCTGACACAGGGCTTGAACTCATGAGCCATGAGCCACAGGATCATGACCTGAGCTGAAGTTGGACACTTAACCAACTGAGCCACCTAGGTGCCCCAGCATTTGATTAGTCTTTAACTGCTCTAAAAACTATCCCTGGACTAGTTCTATTGGTTTAGAAATGTAATTTCATACCATTCATAATTGTGCTGAAGAAACCATGTTGTTCCCATTCTAATACACTCATCTTGGAGCAAAGATAGTCTGGGGTGTGACTAAGAAAACTAAAAGTCTTTGCTTTAGAAAGTAAAACTAGGCTTTGAAGGGCTAGCAATAAAAACCCATGGGGAAGATCTGTAGCTTCAGCCTTTGCCATTTGGATGCTGCTTTTTGGAACCCAGCTGCCATACTGGAAGGAAGCAAAAGCAGCCCATGTAGAGGAGAGCATGACACCCCAGCCAGTAGCTAGCACCGGCCAGCCACTTGAGGGAGGGACATTGACCTAGTAGCCAACCTATATACTCTGATAGTTGTATACATTTTTGACTTACTGATGGTCATATGACTCTTCCTTTAGAAGAGAAAAAAAAATGTATTGGGGGATACTGCATTCTAGTGAAGAAATACCTGAATTTGAAGACTGGTTAAGATTATGTGAATTCCCTAAAAAGTAAATTATGGAAAATGGACTCAGTGAGTAATCCTTAATGGTGAAGCTAAGATTCTACAATACATTATTCTTTTAAATGTTTATTTATTTGTGTGTGTGAGAGAGAGAGACAGTACATGTGCCTGAGGGAGGAGTAGAGGAGGGAGGTGACAGAGGATATGAAGTGGGCACTGTGCTGACGACAGAGAGCTTGATGCAGGGCTCGAACTCACGAACCATGAGATCATGACCTGTGCCAAAATTGGATGCTTAACCTACTGAGCCACCAGGCGTCCCTACAATACATTTTTAAATAGAAATATCTGAGAACAAGACCATACATCATTATGAGGGCTTTGAAAAATTATTTGTGGTGTGCCTGGGTGGCTCAGTCAGTTAAGCGTCCGACTTCAGCTCAGGTCATGATCTCATCGGTCATGGGTTCGAGGCTCGCGTCGGGCTCTAAGGTGACAACTAGTTCAGAGACCGAAGCCTGTTTAGATTCTGTAGCTCCTTCTCTCTTTGACCCTCCCCTTTACAAGAAGTAGATTTTTTTTATTTTAAGGTTTTTTTTAGAGTATGTTTTCTTAACTGGATCATTTACACAGAACATAGAGTAGAGAACATTAGAAAGGTTCTTAGATATATTTAAAGTGAGTCATTGCATTATAAGAATACGTAAATTACATAGTATATCTATAACATGGGTTATTTTCTATTTATAGTTCTATAAAATGTTTTATAACATTTTACCAAAAATTCAAAATCTGAGTTTATCCACTTATTAATAGATTAAGTAAAATGGTTATTTAAAATATGATGTTTGTTTTAGAATAGTAAAAACAATGAGAAGCTAATTTTAAAGTATTTTGGTTATTTTGCTTCTGAAAACTCTTTTTTCTTTCGGCTTTTAGAGTTGCTCATGGCATTCTGTAAAACCAGAGAATGTGAATACAAAAAGGCCCTTAGAGATCATCTCTTTCATTTTTCAAATGGGAAAATTGATGCCCTGGAAACTGATCAAGGTCTCTCAGTGCTTAAGAAGGGGAAAGAACCCAGGTTTTTTGTAACCTTTTTCATTATATCACTTTGCCTATAGCTTTTAGCTACATACTATTCTGTTTATTATTGTTTGAGGTATCTATGTCTAATTGCACCAGCTAGTTTGTAAATTCCTTTAGGTAGCTTTTCTACTTTTTATAGTCTTAAAAGAGCAATTACGTAAGCTATTGAACAGTGAAGAATTCAGGTAGTGCATACTGATTGGTTGGTTGGTTGATTTGAATGGGATACTCCGGTTCCTAGTCTATGCCCTTTCAGTGCTTGAAAATTAGTAAAACTTAGATCGTATGGATCATCTTTTTTCTGAGTTAACTAAAAAACTAGGGATTTAGTCTCCTAACACTCAAGCCTTAGGAAGAGGCTGTCCTTAGTTAAAATAAGTTAAATTAGTTCCATAGAAGGCTAAAGAAGAGAAGGGTGTGTGAATAGCACTTGTATACAAGCTAATCTGGAAAATGGGTGGGGGGGGAGAGATCAGAAGAATAATACATTGAAGAAAGTCTTTTTGATAATTAGAAGATAACTTTTCAGAGATTTTAATTGTAACATAATTACAGCTCTTTAAATCCAAACGACACTCTGAGAATTTTGTTGCCAAAACAAATTTAAAACATTTGGATGTGGAATAATTCTACTCAGTTGTGTGTGTGTGTGTGTGTGTGTGTGTGTGTGTGTGTGTGTGTTAGAAGTAGCATGAGTCTATGATGACAATAATTGTTTAAGGTGGTTATTGTCCAAAACTAGCTGCTTAATATCATTAAATGTGTAATAGTCCCAGTAATTTATAGAGATGTTATATGACCAGTCAACATTTATTGAGCATCAGATTTGAATAGATTATCAAGATGGAACATTTCTTTTACTTTTTAAATTTTTTAAGTTTATTTATTTATTTTGAGAGAGAGCACGTGAGTGGAGGGAGGGCAGAGAGAGAGAGTGAGATAGAAAATCATTCTGCACTGTCAGTGCAGACCCTGACATGGGGCTCAATCCCACAAATGTGAGATTATGATCTGAGCTGAAGTTGGTAGTCAGACACTTAACCAACTGAGCCACCCAGGCACCCCTAGAACACTTCTTTTAGAATTATGTTAGTGAAAGAGAAGGAAAAGCCCTTTAAAGGTATGATCAGGTGTCATTTAAGGGAGAACCCAGAAGAGCATACAAGTCACTATTGGTTTGAATGACTCAATGTACAGAATGTAGGAACTGAGTTAGGCCTTATGAGAGAAGTTAGCAACACTTTAATAGGAAGAAGAGGGGCACCTCTGTGCCCCTCAGTCAGTTAAGTGTCAGTGGCTCAGTCAGTTAAGTGTCAATACTTGATTTCAGCTCTGGTCATGACCTCACGGTTCATGGGATCGAGCCCCACATTGGACTATGCACTGACAGTGCAGAGCCTGCTTGGGATTCTTCCTCTTTCTCTGGCCGTCCCCTGCTTGTACTCTCTCTGTTTCTTTAAATAAATAAATAAACTTAAAAAAAATATGAAGGCAGTGCCTAGGTGGCTCAGTCAGTTAAGCATCTGACTTCGGCTTAGTCGTGATCTCACAGTTCGCGAGTTCAGGCCCTCATTGGGCTCTCTGCTGTCAGCACGAAGCTTGCTTGAGATCCTCTGCCGCCCCCCCACCCCACCGTTCTCCTTCCCCACTTGTGCTCTGTCTCTCTCTCTCTCAAAAATAAACATTAAAGTTTTTTTTTTTTTAAATATGAAGAAGGAATGTGGCATTCCACCTAGATGTTCAAGGACAAAGGAACAAAAAGCACAGGAATATGCAGGGGTGCCTGGGTGGCTCAGTCAGTTGAGCCTCTAACTTCAGCTCTGGTCATTATCTTGCAGTCTGTGGGTTCGAGCCCTGCGTCGGGCTCTGTGCTGACAGCTCAGAGCCTGGAGCCTGCTTCGGATTCTGTGTCTCCCTCATTCTCTGCCCCTCCTCCACTCATGTTCTGTCTCTCTCTGTTTCTCAAAAATGAATAAATGTTAAAAATTTTTAAAAAGAAAAGAAATGTGCCAAGGAGTGTTTGGGAGTCAGCACACCAGGGTAGCTGAAGTGAAGTGCTCATGTCAGGAGCACTTGGAAAACAAATACTGAAAAACTACATAAAGGCCAGAATATTGAAAACTTTAACTTCTTCTTTCTACTGTCCCCCTTTTGCCCATAGTTGGGGATATAATGATGTATTAAAATGGGATAGTGGTGGTAGAAATGGAACACATATTCATCCCCAAAAGAGACTTTGTGAACCGGTAGTAAGATAACCTAGTGTGAAGTTATTAAATGTTAGAGTGTTCTGCATGAGGAAGTGTATGCCTTTAATGTTTTATTTTTAAATTTTATTTTAGAGAGAGAGGGCACACGAGCAGGGGGAGAGAGAATCTCAAGCAGAGTCCACACTCACTACAGAGCCCAGTGTGGGGCTTGATCTCAGGACCCTGGGGTCATGACCTGAACCAAAATCAGGAGGCGGACGCTCAACCGACTGTGCCACCCAGGCATCCTGGAAGTGCGGGTCTTTAAGTGTGGATGAAAATAATTAAACACTTCACTCTTGCCAGCAGTCTCATCTCCATGAAACACATATCCTTCTGTACATTTATCTTCTAAACTTATATCTCAGGATTGTTAGAGTCAACCTAAATCCAAGATGCCTCCTTCTCTCGATTTCTTTTTTTATCCATTGTTGTGACCGTTATCCATCTATCTGGGCTTCCAATTCGTCATTCTGTGAGACAGCCTAGACTTCTTTCACTATCTCCTCTCGTATCCAGTCAGCCGATCCATTCCATTTACTCTGTCTCCTAAGTAGCTCTCCCCAGAATGCCTTTTCTCAATCCTCTTGCTTAACTCAAGTCTTCTCTCCTAGAAATCATAGTAGTCCTCTAACACACATTCTGTTCTCCAGCCTCCCCTACACCAGTCCATTTTCTGAATCGATGTCAGAAATGTTTTCTTAAAAGATAAATATAATCTGTTTAATATCATCTGTTATTTACATCCTAAACTCTTTGGTATGGCATTCATGGTCTGACTCTTGCCTATGTCTCTAACCTTATTCCCTCAGAGAATCCCTCGGATAATGTAGAACAGCATATAGTTCCCCAGCCATGTCATGACTTTACATTTTCTGTTCCTTTTACCTGGGATGTTGTACCTATATATACCCACATATACCCATCTGTTTTCTAGGTGGCCTGAAACATTTCTATTCCTTCTTAGAAATGTATCCCATCGGGAAAGCTTTTTTGATCCACCCTCTTGCAGGCAGAGCTAACTAACTGTTCCTTTGGTCATCTCCGCTATAGCTCCTAACGTCTATTGTAATTGTACATCCATATTTATTTACCTGCTGTTTCCTTGAGGTCAGCACTTACGCTTTACTTTGTACTCCTAGTACTCAGCCCAAGCCCTTCCAAATGACAGCCTTTTAAAAAGAAAACATCTGTTGAACAAATTAATAGTTCTTTATAAAAGTTAAAATGTTTAACTTTAATCTTAGTAAGTTTAAATATACGTAACACATTTTTTTCTTCTTTAAGTTGTATTATAAATTACCACAACTTTATTTTAATAATTGCTATTTACTAAATGCCTATTACATGTCAGGTGTACTGCTAGGCACCATTAAGAAAATTATCATAAAAATGTCAAGCTGTACGAAAGCAGAAAAAGATAGCACACTGAACCTCCAAAAGCCATCACCAAATTCAGTATTGGTGAGATTTTGCCACTTTTCATCAATCTGGTGTTGATACTGTTGCTGAAGTAATTTAATCTCAAAACCCATTTTCTTTTATCCTTGCATACTAACATAGCAAGGGTATTCTAAAATATATGAATACATTCTTATATAACTACAGTGGGGATGTCACACCTAACAACATTGGCAATAATTGCTTGATATCATGTAATATTTCATCATATTCAATTTCCTCCTGTTGTTTCATGTCTTTAGAATGGACTTTTTCTGAATTAGGTCCACCAAAGCTATGTCTCTGAAGTCTCACTTAAGAGTAGTCTCTCCTCAGACTCTTGAATACTGAGAACGAACTGAGGGCTGATGGGGGTGGGGAAGGGGGTGATGAGCATGGAAGAGGGCACTTGTGGGGATGGGCACTGGGTGTTATATGCAAACTTACTTGACAATAAACTATGAAAGGAAAAAAAAAGTAGTCTCTCCTCTTTTCCTGTTATTGTTTCTCATGCCTTTAAACAGTTGATCAGTTGTCCTATAAATATTTCATAATCTGGATATTTTTCTGTTTCGTCTTGTCTTTTAAGTGTGCCCCTAACCCTCTATTTCCTGTTAATCTGAAGTTTGGACTCAATGCTTGATTAGATTCAGGTTCAAGTTACTTTTCGTACAAACACATTTTCCTAATCCTTTTTTATGGCTGTATCAATGGGATAGATTCTTAGAAGTGAGATTACTGGGTCAAAGGATAAATGCATATGTAATTTTAACAGACATTGACAAAGTCCTGTCCATGAGAATTGTTTGATTTTGGCATTCCCATAAGTTTTGAGAGTGACTGTTCCCTTAGTGTCGTCAATAAATAATATGTTGCCTAACTTGAATTTTTGCCAAATCTGATGTAAGAAATTTATTCGCTTTTCTCTTTTATGAATAATTTCTTCTCTTAATGCCCATTCCTTGTCCATTTTTTAATTTGGTTTTGGTTTTTTCCTCTTGATTTTTAGGAGCTCATTATACGATTAGAGAATTAACTATTATCTGTGTAAAATTGTAAGTAATTGCCATCTGATTTCACTTTAGGTAATTTTGTAGCATGCAAAAGGCGTGTGTGTGTGTGTTTTTGTCTGTGTGTGTGTGTACACATGCATAGTGTGTGTGCATGTATGGTTGAATTACCGATTTTTATTATTGCTTCTGGATTTTGAGTCATAATTAGGAGAGTTCATTGGTTTGTGAATGTGTTCATATGTCAACATAACTCTTACTTATAGAAATATATTTTACTATATGGTAGAGGTAGCACCCCTCCTAAATTGTGCTTCATCCACAGGGTCTGTTTGGTCATTTGTGATTGAACATTTTACAAATAAGAAAATGAACTCTTCCATAGAAGTTCTGTGACCATGTAGTGAAGAGGAAAACAAATCATAATTGTTCTTAAGGATTTCTTAATACTTTGTCTTAATATGAAGGTTAAATGTAGCAATCCTTTTGTGAGTGACTGAAACCATTTATAAGGACACATAATTAAAAGAGAGACAAGAGTGTATTGAGAACATTTATTTCAATCAGTGGTTCCCAAAGTGCGGTGTGTGGACCTCTAGATCTTAGCACAAGACAGAGCAGTGACATCACGCAGCAATGGTAACCCCTTGTTTTCCTCACCACCCTGTATTCACAGTAGAGAAGTCTGTTTCACTCAAGAATAATCGTGATGAGACAGTAGAGATTATACATTTTATTTAGTCACAACCTATGAATACTTACTTTTCTAAGTCTCTGTTTCAGCACAGAGAATGTGCGCAAAGCTCTCCGGCTTGCCAGAGCATGGTGGCTGTTTCAAGGCAAAACAAGTGTAACTGAGTTGTGAGCCAAACTAGTCATTTTATTGGACACCATTTTTACATGAAAGGATGACTGATAACCTTGGTTTCAGACTTGAGTATCTGGTGGACATTTTCACAAAAATCAACAAAGTGAGCCTGCCACTTTAAGGTGAACAACTAACAGGATTTATTGCCAATGATCAGATTTGAGCTTTCATGAGAAAAGAGTTTTAGAAAACTGGTATCCATTACCATGAGTGAGCTTGACCACTTCTCAGTACTTGCACATGTTTCTGATGTGACTGGTGGTGGTATTAACAAATATTATTTTTAATGTTGTATTAAATGTGTCGATATTATAAAAACCCACAAAGCTCAGGGAGCCAATACTTTCTAAATGACCAGTAGTTAACATTACAGAAGCATAAATGGGTAAATGATCAATTCAAAGTACAAGATAAGCCAATGGCTTTTAATGTAACGGAGTAAAAAGTTTATTGATAAGGCTTCAGATTCCACATTGCAACAAACTTTTAAAAACCACTATTTGTCCAGTTTTAGTGTAGTACCCAAGAAAATGCAAAATTATGTGGAAAGGCTATTAAAATATGCCTCCATTTTTACAACTACATCTTGGTGAGGCCAGATTTTACTCCTGTTGTATGACCACCGCACCGGATACCAACATTTTGAATGAAGAAGCAAATATAAGACTCCAGTTCTTTTTTTTTTTTTTAATTTTTTTAGTGTTTATTTTCTGAGAGAGAGAGAGAGAGTGTGTGTGAGCAGGGGAGGTATGGAAATAGAGGGAGACACAGAATCTGAAGCAGGCTGTCCAGGCTCCAAGCTGTCAGCGCAGAGCCTGGAGTGGGATTCAAACCCACAAGCTGTTGAGATCATGACAGGAGTCGAAATCCACCGCCCAACCGACTGAGCCACCCAGGCACCCCTCCAGTTCTTTTTGATTAAGCCAGATATTTGCACAAATGCAAAATAACGCTTCTCTTCACCGTAATTTCGTTGTTGTTTACAGTTTCCAAAAAACTCATTTGTGTTAATATGTAATGGGTTTCTTACTTCTGCTTTTACTTTTAAATGTAGATAAATAAATTTTGGAAATGTTCTTTGTTTTAATTTCTTAAATTTTGATTATTGATAGATATTACTTACGTTTGAGGTCGATCATTTTAACCTAAAGAGGTCCTGACATCAGAAAGTTTGTGAACCATCCATTTAAATGAGCATAATGATGAATGGTTTTCATTGAAATTACGATAGGTGTTAAGCCTCCCTTGTGTATATTAAAGCACAGTTTCGTAGTCCTCTGTTTATAGACTTAGGGGTCAACAACTTAGAACAGAAATGCAGTTAATGAGAATTTACAGATCAGATTTTCTATTCAGGGCAAAAATTAAAGCATAACAGTTCTTTTGAAAACTAAGCAAAAACTTCTGTTTTTCTTTTAAATTTCATTAAAACTGAAGTTGAATGTAATTCAGTGTAAAATCAAGCATTGATTTTCATTGCCTCAGCTGTTGTTCCTGGAAGGCTGGGTGAAAGGTATTTTCTCAGTTCAAAGTACAGCATGAGTTCTTGCTATTTTTGACTACTCGGTGTGTAAAGGAGTATTGGTTTTCAAATAGTTAAAATGCTTACTTTTTGTGAATCTCTAGACATCAACTGTAATGTTTTCTTCCTTTGATTCCTCTAAGCAAAGCAAGTGATCTGAATTTTGTTAGTCACTGTGGCTTGAAAGATCTGGAAACTGGCCTGGCATTTTGTGTTCCAGTAGGCTAACATAAAGGCCTTTTGATTTTCTTACAACCTAGGCAGTGGATGCTGAGTATAGAAGTTTGATTTAAAACTATGTGTTAAATAGTTGGGGCACCTGGGTGGCTCAGTAGATTAAGCATCTGACTCTTAGTTTCAGCTTAGGTCATGATCTCGTGGTTTGTGGGATTGAGCCCATTGTCAGGCTCTGTGCTGACAGCGTAGAGCCTGATTGGGATTCTCTCTCCTTCTCTGTCTGCTCCCCCCCGCTTGCTCTCTCTCAAAATAAATAAGCGAACATTAAAAACAACAACAACTTTGTTTCCCTCATACATCAAGGGAACTACATTCACAGCGTATTATTTTTTGTTTCTCCAAAAGACTAGTACTATTGACCATATACTGATTATTATCAGAATATTATGCAAGTGTAACTGTCTCTAATAGAAGTCTTACTTTCTAAAATTCCCAATTTTAATTTCCTTTAATCTAATTAGGACATAATTTTAGTAGTAAATCTTTCTAAAATCAAGAAGAGTTTTTATTATTACACAATACAAAACTTTAAAAACTGTAGAGAAGTAAAGCTCTTCATACTTTTGAGGGGCTTGGGGAGCAATCCTATAATCAGTGGTAGAAAAGCATATTGTCTATATGTTAATGGGGAAGTATTGAGTTCAGTAGTTATTGCAGATTCACATTGTCTCAGATACAAAGAGTAATAGTTCTCTTTTCATTTTCTTTTTTTTAAAGATATCTTTTATATTTTAATTTATTTTATTTACTTTTTTTTTTTTTTTGAGAGAGAGAGAGAGAGGGAGAGAGAGTATCTCAAGCAGGCTCCATACAAAGCTCAATCCCATGACTTCGGGATCATGACCTGAGCTGAAATCAAGAGTTGGATACTCAACTGACTGAGCCCACCCAGGTGTCAACTGACTGAGCCACCCAGATGCCTCTCTCTCTCCCATTTTCATGGGCTTTAGCCCAGACTTTTAATAGCATATTCAACACATATGTTTCATAGTTCTGCATCTCTTAAAAAAAGTGTTCAACACTGAAAAACTTACACAGGAGCCTTTGTTGTTCAAGATTAGTGTCATAGTATGTAATACTATTATTCCTGATTTCTGGAAAATATTACAAATCATAGGAAATTGCAGATATTGCTTGTTTTATCAGTATAAGAAAATAAACAGGGGCACCTGGATGGCTCAGTCAGTTAAGCATCCAACTTTGGCTCAGGTCATGATCTCATGGTTCATGAGTTCAAGCCCTGCGTCGGGCTCTGTGCTGACAGCTCAGAGCCTGGAGCCTGTCTTCAGATTCTGTGTCTCCCTCTCTCTCTGACCCTGCCCTGCTCATGCTGTCTTTCTCTCTCTCAGAAATAAATAAATGGGAAAAGTGTCACATAGGGAACCTAGAGGGTACAAGGAAGGTAATGGATTGATATCCAGGACTGTGTTTATTTGTTTAACTTCTTGTTTCTCAATAAGAATACAGAGAATGGCCTCAAGTCCACAGGATGCTCTTGCCCTGTTGAAGGAAGAGAAAAAGGATGGAAGAGCCTGTACCAGACTCCTGTCTCCTTAGTTCAGTTCAACAAATGAATGAGTACTATTATTTTCATGTTGTTATGCTGTAAAACTACAGATGTTGCATCAGAAATTGATCCTGCTCTTTAAGGCACTTATTTATTGTTTGAGAGGAGTAATAAGATAATGATATACATTAGTAGCTATAAGAGGAACAAAATTGTGAATCTTAAGAAGAACAAGTTTAAATTCATAGCAAGGTTTGGGAATTGGTAGGAATGGAGGGGTGCCCAAAAGAGACAGTATTTGAGCCGGGTCTTAATGCCTCAAGGGATGGGTAGTGTTTCAATAGACATAAAAAAGGGAAGGCAGTGTCTTAGGGAATGCTGGTTCAAATATATCGAAGTTCCACAGAATACAGAAAAGACTTGCCATATTAGAACTACTGATTTTTAATTCATAGGCGAATCTAACTTAATAGATTTATGCTACTCTGTGGCATTACATGGAGCATGGAAAAGGAAGTGTGCTCTTTGTTGCTCACCTCTGGATGGCCTTGGACATGAACATGATTTTTAGATTTACTTCCAATTTAAAGGATTACCTAGTAGTATGATGTTACTTGTACAGTTTAAAGACTGTCCTAGCTTCAGATTTATTTTTAATATTTCCACCTTTGTAAATTTGTGCCACTCTGTGGTTGTACAGGGTGCTTGCTAGGGGTCCTTTATTTTTTACAAGTTTGCTATTCTGTAGTCAGTATGAAAAAAGAAAAATTTGCCTGCACTTTGCACAAGTGTTCACCGTGTGTTCTAATGAGTAAAATTTAAGAGATTTTGTACTAGCCAACATTCAGAAATTTTTTCATTTAGAAATTCAGCGATTCTGCAGTGCAGATTTAACTTATTAGCTGGATATACGTGTTTAATTATTGGTGAGATGAGACGTATTCATCTTTGCATACTTAAATACATCTGCTACTTTATTACTGACTTCTGCTAGTAATAAATAATACTAGATGAGTAATAATAGTTCTTAATAGTTTAAGAATAGTAATAATAATGTGAGTCTGTCTGTCTTTAGGCCCACAGTTGGTAAAACAGATTTACCAAATGGGTCCTACTACTTTGGCATACCAAGGTTTTTAATTTTTTAAATGAGAATTGCTCAATCATGGTGTCTCATTATTTCTTGGAGCTCCTTTTTTGAAAAATGAAATAGATAAATACTGCTATTTAAATGATCCTTACATCAAACTTCCAGAAATGAACCAGACGTTTCCCTCACACCATATTCTGTATTAAGATGAAATCCTCAAAGATGAACAAAGCACTTTCTGTGCCCACCTGGAGCGGACAGCTTAGTAAGGGCAGGAGGAGGTAAAGACATCACCGAGACAAATGCACTTGATGAGTGCGTTGCTTTTGGTGGAAGTGTTATGAGACTGCAAGTTAAAATTTTGATCATGTGTGTTGTTAATGCTGAAGTTCACAGTCACCAAGGTCTTTGCATTGTTCTTCCAGTGATTCTACCCAGGGTTGGAGCTACTGTTGCCGGAAGGGCTTGATAGGCTTTGTTTTACTAGATCAGATCAAAGGAGTCCACTCTTGGGCCCAAGCCCTGAGAATGAGGCAGGATACCCCACCTGTGAAGGGGCATTTGAAGTGTTCTTTGGAGTGTCATTGCATTTCTGCAACACCCTACGATGCCTGCCTGGGCTCCTGATGCCCAGTGGTTCTTTGCACCACCCCTAGCTCCAAGGAATAGGACAGATGTTGGTGGGATTTCCCCCCTTGATGCCATTGCCATTTTCTGCTTCCATATCTTTTCTCACAAAATAACCTTAGATCTCCATTACTGCAATATCATGAAGGCTAATACATATTTTAATCTAATGTAGGAGAAGTCACAATGTTGTTAAATTGTCTTTTAGACCATTTGGAGTGGTGGGAACATAAGGTATATTCCAGGTCATTACAGAAATTTAAATTTGAGTTGACTGTAAAATTACCAGTCTATTATAGTTCATCTTGAAGCCTGTTCTGTCCTCATTAAGGTATGAACAGAGAGAGTTTTTGCCTCTCTTCCTCTCCATTTGCCCTTTTCCTCTGAAATATGTAATGTCATCAGTTTCTATAAAGTCAGCCATTATTCCTGAAATTGTCTGCCAAGGAATAAAAAGATGGCATCAGCATTATTTCATAGCATCGAGCCACCTGTCCATCTCTGCCCTTTTTGCAGTGGTTTGTGCCAAAGTGAAACGTCTGTAAAGAAAAGAGATTCAACAACCAAAATGTACTATTTGTATTGATAATTACAGTCACACTTAAAAACTTTGTTTGGGGCATGTGTGTCATATGTAAGATGTTTTTGTTACTGTCATGTGTTAAAAGAATAACATTAAAGGAATTAAACTACCTTCTCAGGATATCTTTAAAAACTGTGGGATTAGCATGCTCTGGAGAGTCAAGTCTCTGTTTTGCCATAATTTTTAAATTTTGTATTAAGTTTATTTATTTATTTTGGGAGAGAGAAAGGAAGAGGGAGACAAAGAATCCCAAGCAGGCTCTGGCTGTCAGTGTGAGCCTGATGCAGGGCTCGGTCTCACAGACTGTGAGATCATGACCTGAGCTGAGATCAAGAGTTGGGCACTTAACCGAATGAGCCATCCAGGTGCTCCTGCCATAATTTTTATATGTTGAAGATATTAAAAATAAAAAGTGTCTTCTTTAAGTGTCTCTATGTAAAAAATTAATTGTACATATTACTCAGTATTTTGCTGTCCTATAGAGATAAAGTCATAAGCGGTTTTTACGTTTTAATAAATAGAATGTGTATGTGTTTTGCTTTTCCATTATAAACTGGTGAGATAGGTAAAAATTAATTGAAAGTATTTAGGAGCAGGAAGTGCAGAAATTAATTCCCTGGGTTATCGGCTTTTTAGGGCCAATTTGTTGATTGCCTCTAAACACTCATAATTTTAAAAATTCCTAACTTCTAAGTGTCTTAATTTCCTGTTGGGATTGATTTATATATATAAAATTATCTGGTAAACTGCTTGGCTGTTACAGTCAAAAGAAGCTTTCTAAATATAATTAATCTTCATCCTTTCAGTGTTTTGTAGCAGATTATTACTTAATAAGCATAATATCTGCTGATGAATGTCAAGCATAATTTCTTTCAGCTATAGTGACATACCTGGGGAAAAAAAACTTTCCTTCTGGTAGCATTCTTGACCTTAAAACCCTTGTAAAACAATCTTAAAACACATAGAACTAAGAGAGAGAATATCAGTTCCTAGTTATAAACTCGGTTTTTTTCCCTTGATTGAAATTACAGAGTTTTGTGGAAAAAAATGTAAACAAACCCTGTGACTGCTAAGGCATTTGAAAGCAAAGCAAATTATATTTACGGTTGTCTAAAGTTTCTTAAAATTTTCTGTACCCTTTGATTTTTTAACACTAAAGTCACTATTTTAGAGCCTTTCTTCTTTTTATTTAGCAATTTGAACACTGTCATCACATTAAGACTCCAGAGAATGGGATCTTCTGACTTTTCTGCTGTTATAGTTAATTTTTTGGTTTTCCAGTTTTAATATGCAAGTCAACTTTTATTTGATTTCCATAAAGTGACTGTAACACGTGATATGTGTTTATTAATGCTTATGTTCATGCTGAAATTTTAACCAGTTTGTATTTTTGCAGCATCCCAGTTGCTAAAATCAGGGCTAATTGATGCTATGCAGCAATGCTGTACCATAGACCCTTTGGCGATGATTAGAAAAATCTAGATTGGCATTGTACAGCGTGACACTCATTAGCAACGTGTGACTGTTGTACACCCTCAGATGTGACCAGTGCAATTAAGGCACTAAATTTTTAACTTTACTTAATGTTAACTTAAATTTAAATTAAATTGCCACGTGTGACTAGTGGCTGCTGTAATGGACAGTTCAGCTTCAAAACCCTTAAGGGCTTGTTTGGGGATTTTAGATTGTCCTTATATTTGTTTATTTTTTTACACCCAACATGAGGCTCAAACCCACAACCCCAAGATCATGAGTCACATGCTCCACCAACTGAGCAAGACAGGTGCCCTGGGATTTTAGATGTTCATAGAAACAACAAGGTCATCGCACAAGAGTCGCTAGTACGAACAACACCATTTGTTTCTACAGAATAAGATACTAGCTTTATACTTAGAAAGAGGAAAATGTGGCACCGTTCTCAAAATTAATGCAGTTGCAGTTTCACTTCTAGAACAACCCATTAATTCTTCTTCTAGAGCAGCATCTGTTGAGAAAATGTAGCTATTCTAGTTTGGGTGTTTTGTTTTGTTTTACATTAGGGAAAATCGGCAGAAGAAAAATAAAAGTAAGACCTTATTTTGTATTGTGCTTTGCATTTTTAAAATATTTTTAATGTTTTATTTATTTCTGAGAGAGAGAGAAAGAGAGACAGCATGAGCAGGGGAGGGTCAGAGAGAGGGAGATACAGAATCTGAAACAGGCTCCAAGCTCTGAGCTAGCTGTCAGCACAGAGCCTGATGCAGGGCTCGAACCCACGAACCGTGAGATCATGACCTGAGCCGAAGTCGGATGCTTAACCAACTGAGCCACCCAGGCGCCCCAATGCTTTGCATTTTTAAAAGATGTTTATTTTTGAGAAAGAGAAAGAGAGACAGAGAATCCCAAGCAGGCTCTGTGCTGGTACTGTCAGTGTGGGGCTCGATGCCAGGTTGGACACAGGGCTCGAACTCACAAACTATGAGATCATGACCTGAACTGAAATCAAGAGTCAGATGCTTAACTGGCTGCACCCCCCAGGTGCCCTGTGCTTTGCATTTTTTATGTGCTGTGTTCTCAAAGCCTCCCGATAAGAGGGAAGGCTAAGACCTCGAAGTGACATTATTCTCATTTGTGAGAGGAAACTATTTCCCAACTCTTAATGGCTGAGGAGGGTCTGTGGAGAGGATGACTTAAAGATTTTGTTGGGAAAAGGCAGTTAGATTTGGCGAGTGTTTGAATGCAGACTCCTAGGATTAAGTGTCAAAGATAACCCTGAATCGGAGCCAGGGCTACTGGTGCATTGCAGTGATTTTATAACTCAGACAGGAAAGTGAGAAGGGATAGTGGGTTTGGCATAGAAGATTAGTTTCAAACTTGGTTTTAAGGTGAAAATAGTACAAACTACTTGGGTTCAGGATGCCCCAAAGCCACACTGAAGGGCAGAGAAGAGCTAGCTCTGAGCCAGGTACAAGACTCAGGAGTCAGTTGGATGGCTTGTTCATTTTCATTCAACATGCCCTTTTCTCTCCACTGTCTTCTCCCCATTTCAGTGGCTGTCACACCGTTCAGTAAATTTTGTTTGATGTAAGGAAGATGTAACCCTGGAAAAGAATACTCACTTGAGAGAATAAATAGTCATGAAAGAAATGCAGGGGATGTCTAGGAAAAGTATAAAATTGGTCAAAGACTAGGTAGATCAGGTGATCCAGCATTACAGAAGCAACCAAGGGTGGAACTGAACAGGAGACCGATCTGAATTGTGCAAGGAGGCAAGAAAGCTGGCCATTATGTAAGCATCTCAGCTGGGATCTGAAGAGCGTGCTTACATGAAAAGGACAAAAGTAGTGGTTGCCAAGGGCTGGGGGGGTGGGGTGCAGTGAGGGAAAAGCGGAGCTGTTCATTGGGTATAAAGTTTCAGTTATGCAAGAGAAAAAAAGTCCTAGACGTCTGTCGTATAACATTGTACTTACAGTTCACAATACTGTACCTGATTTGTTAAGAGGGTAGATACGATGTCATGTGTGTCTTTTGAAACAAAATTTTTTGAAAGGGAGAAACAATTTTTAGTTTTCTGGAGACTGTATGTAATATAAACAGAAATTGAGACAACGATTCTTGGAACTGACCAATTTTGTTTGTTGGTTTTTGCTGAATTGTCCTTATCTGGATTCACTCTTAATTTGGTTAAGAGCATTTCTGCCATTATGTTAAAATGCTTGGTTATGGGATTGAGGAGGTGTGATCATCAAACAGATAGCTCAGCAGAGAAATCATTTTTCATTTCAAAAAGACCTTAAAAATCTTAAGATGTGATTTAAAAAAAAAAATGAGTCTAGAGCAGTGCTATCTGGTAGAACCTTCTGGCTTGGCACACAGGAATGTCTGCACTGTCCTTTACAGTAGCCATGGGCACGTGAAATGTGACTGGCATGATTGAGGAACCATACTTTTAACTTTAGTTTTAATTAATTTAGATGTAGTCATGTGGCTGATGACCACCTTACAAGGCAACACAGGTCTAGGGACTTCAGAAAAGTTCATCGGGGTATGAATGAGGTAGGAAGTCAGTCCTGGACGTTTGTTGTTGTTGTTGTGATATAAACTTTATTTTTGACACATAGAGCATGAGCAGGGAGGGGCAGAGTGGGGGGAGAGTGTCAAGCAGGCTCCACACTGTGAGTGCAGGGCCTGTCAGCTTAGCAGACCGCCACCCAGGCTCCATTTCGTAAAACATTTTTGTTAGCATCTTTGCAGTACGCAGCCAGAACTTTAAAGATATTTATGATCTCAAACCCAGTGAATCCACATCCACAATTCCTCCTAAAGAACCTGTCCTAAATACCACAAAGTCTGCTCTCAAATCTCTTTGTAAAATACTCATCATAGCATTATTTATAGTAGTGAAAGCGGTGCATAACTTAATGTTCAACAAAAGGGAAGTGACTAAGTGGTAATTACTAAAATGACGTCTTCCCACATCACCGTGTGTATGTACCTGCTCTGAGATCTGTCATATGCCGGAGCTGTATGCGTTTCTGCCAGTCTAACCCTTGTGTTCTCTCCCCGTTGCGCCTAGCACATTGTAAATGCTCAATGCATGTGTGCTGACTAAGTGAGCGAATGAAGTTTTCAGCTGCTTCTTATCAGTTGGCCAAAACTAAGAGATGCTACATTCTTTTTAAGTGCAGCAGTGTGCAGTTCCATATGTAATGAAGATATATTTCTGATTTAAACATCTGCTGTTCCAGAAAATATTTTGTGGGCAAAATAACAATTTCACACATGTAGAGACAAATCCACTCGATAAATGTCTCACATAGTGATTTTTATAAACCAGTCATATTAGTAATAAAGCATTCTTTGTCTCCCAAAGTCCCTTTGTATGCTTTTAGTTTATTTTTCCTTCCCTATATTTTCTTTGAATTTTACATATTATTTATAAACGACCTAAAAACCTCCACTCATCTCTCCACTGGCATTTTCCTCTTCAAATCTGTGATTGGTCCTCTTAACTGCTTTTTCATTTGAAATGATTAGTCATCAAGGAAATTGCTTTTCACGTATGACTGAATTAGGCTGTATTATAAAGAGAGTATTTGAAATTTTGTTTTCTATAACTTGCAGAAGCTAGCAGAGGGAAGAAGTCTGTTATTTTCTTTTAAATTATTTTTCTGCATAAAACTAGATTGTGGTTGATGTAGACAGGAAATACCAATATTAAAAATTCTAAATTACTCCTTTTTACATGGAGTCCTCTAGTGTATTTGACCAGTAGGCTGAGATATATTTGCATTACTAGATAAATACAACTAGATGCCTTTCGGAAACTTGAGCAGGTTTAGATGATCATTATTTAACATATTTATTTCGATACGATTCTGAAAATTGATGGGGATTGTGTGCCAGGCTCATGAGGGCAGGGACCCTTTTTGTTTCACTTTCCCTGTAGGCCCTGGCCTATCCCAGTATCTGATTAGCTTCTCAAAAACTTATTGAATGCCTAGCCGTCTACTTTTGCCAGTTTGTTTTGTAACTGCTGCTTATTGAAGTAAGGGATTTGATTAACTACTTTGTGTTTGGTAGGCTCTCTGATTGTAAGGAATAAAAAAAGTTTCTGGTTACCTCATGGAGGGACAGAGAGGGCAGGAGGAGGCAGAAAAAGACACAGGAGAGCCCACGATTAGACTTGACTTCCTCTAGTGACTTCATAGAAGCTCTAGTGCTGTTCTCCTTCAAAGCAGGTAACTACTGTTGCCTATTCTAATGCTTCCTTATTGTGTTCTTTGCCTCTGCTTCTGAGTGCTATTTCGTTGCTCTTCTCTCTGTTAGAGTGCATTACTTTCATCCACGTCTAGTAACTCTAGGATCTTACCTAGAGATCTTACCAGCTGATTACCCTCAGTTCTGTTTGGGCAGAATGTTTCCATCAAGGCACCCATAGGCTGCACGTGAAGCCTCTGTGTTGATTGGTCTAGTCTGCTGTGGCCAGGAGATGAGTCACATGAAATAGATATTGCCATCCTTGGATAAGGAACTGTTTAGAGTGGATTCCTCAGTTTAGAAGTTTCCTGAGGAGGACCTAGGGGCACCTAAAGCTTAATCCTCCTTCCCAGTAGACCTCTGTTCTCATGTTTGGTTTCCCACGCAGTCTTTGTAATCTTTGCCAACCGTGGCATAGTCCCTCTTTGGTTTGTATTGAAGTACACTTGACATACCTTATGTTAGTTTCAGGTGTACAACAAAATGATTTGATGCTCACATACATTGCAAAAGTCTACTTACCATCTGTTACCATGCAGAGTCCCACGTTTTTTGGCCTTGTGATGAGAACATTTTAAGAATTACTTTCTTAGCAACTTTCCAATTTGCTATATGATATTATTGACTGTAGTCACCATGCTGCACATTGCATCCCTGTGACTTACTCGTTTTATAACTAGGAGTTAGTACCTCTTTATCTTCTTCACCACTTTGCCCACCTCTCCACCCTTCTCCCCTCTGGTAGTCACCAATTGATTTTCTCTATCTAGGAGTTTGGTTTTGTGTGTTCATTTGTTTTATCATTTAGATTCCACATGTAGTGAAATCATACAGTATTTATCTAAGTTATGCCTCTTGGCATAATACCCTAAAGGTCTATTCATGTTGTCACAAATGGAAAGGTTCCTTTTTTATGGCTGAAGGGTATTTCATTGTTGTATACAGTATTTTACATCTTCTTTATTCATTCATCCATTCATGAATACTTAGATTATTTCTGTATCTTGATCATTGTGTTATAATGCTGCAATAAACATAGAGGTGTATATATATTTCCAAATTAGTGTTTCCATTTTCTTCAGATAAATACACAGAAGTAGGATGGCTAGATCATATGGTAGTTCTATTTTTTTTTAAGTTTATTATTCATTTTTGAGAGAGAGCGCTCCTGCAATCAGGGGAGAGGCAGAGAAAGAGGGAGCTCAGTACCACAACCCTGGGATCATGATCTGAGCCAAAATCTAGAGTCAGATGCTCAACCAACTAAGCCACCCAGGCACCCTTACAGTCAAACCTTTAATCCATATTGAGACATTTTGTGTATGGTGTAAGCATAGTTATGGTTGTAGAGGGCTTCTTTTTTAGAACTTTAGAATATTGCTTTTATTATAGAAAATTAAGTGGCTCTACTCTCTCTCCTCCTGGCTGAGGACTTCTAAAGACTTGAGAGCCTCCCTCTGACTATTTCTGCTCGTCAGCATGCCTGCAGAGAAGTTACTACCTGATTGAACTATTTGTGGCTTTGTGGATATCACACTTAAACAGGGATATCCAAAATATATTTTTAATTAAAAATGTTTTTAACAGCAAAAACATTTAAACTAGAAAACCTCTAGCACTGAGACACGACATTGGCAGTCTACAGTTCCTTCTCAGCAGAGTAGCAGGTGGAGCACTAAGCATTGCTGTAGTCTCCATTTCTTGGATTAAGTGAACCTCCACTTCTCCAAGTGTCACATTTTTTCTTAAAGCCTCAAAACTTTATCTTGGATCTGTTTGTTCCTATTTTATTCAGGAAAAAAAAACAAAGGTCAGGTCATTGCTTTGAGGAGTTGCAAGTAATCTTCTGTATTCAACCTTTCCTGTAGATTTGATTGAGGTGTAACACTGAGCTAGTGTAATTAATATTAGATAATGATTTTATGAGGGAGATTGACAGTTTTCAGTCATATCAAAAATAGGCTAAAAGTCTCTGGTGCTATTAGATATGACAGAGGGAAATAAAATTTCAGAAGCCTACTGTGTATCCGGCACTAGGGTATGAGCTTGCCCCATTATCTTTCTTTTTAAGTTTTTATTTTGATTCCAGTTAGTTAAATACGGTTTTCATATTAGTTTCAGGTGTACACTGTAGTGATTCAGCTCTTCCATACATCACCCAGTGCTCATCTCAAGTGCCCTCCTTAATCTCCATCACCTGTTCTCTATAGTTAAGAGTGTTTCTTGTTTTGTCTCTCTCTAATTTTTTTCCTTTTGCATGTTTTGTTTTGTTTCTTAAATTCCACATATGAGTGGAATCATCTGCTATTTGTCTTTCTCTAACTGATTTATTTAGCTTAGCATTGTACTCTTTGGGTCTATTCATGGTGTTGCAAATGCCAAGACTTCGTTCTTTTTTATGGCTGAATGCTATTCCATTGTATCCGGTGTATTCCATGTATTGTATATATACGTGTATATAAACATATACATACACACAATGAGATATCTCACTTCTTTTGTGTCCATTCATCAATGGATAGACACTGGGGCTGCTTCCATATCTTCTTGGCTATTATAAATACTGGTGCTATAAACATTGGGGTGCATGCCTCCCTCTGAATTAGTGTTCTTGTATTCTTTGGGTAAATACTCAGTAGTGCAATTGCTGGGTTTTCTGTGATCTGAGACTTAATTTCTTATTTTGATTTTACATAATTCTATTTATTTATTCAATTTGCTTGAGTACCTCAGCAATAAATTTGTACCAATTTAACTTTCCTTAAAAAGTTATCATTAATACATAAAACTTTTCTTTTAAAAACAGGATAAAAGAATCAGAGTATCTCAACCCTTGACAAGAGGACCAAGTGCCTTTATTCCAGAGAAGGAAGTAAGTTTATCTGTGTTAAAATACATTAAATGTGACACACAAAAAGGCAACTTAGTTTTATCAAAGAATATTTCCATTTTTTAAAATGTTTTTATGAGTTTTTTTTATTGGGGAGGAGGGAGAGATAGAGAGAGAGACTCCTAAGCAGGCTCCACACTGTCAGCACAGAGCCCAGCATGGGGCTTGAACTCACTAACTGTGAGATCATGATCTGAGCCAAGATTAAGAGTTGGACGCTCAACCGAATGAGCCATCCAGGCGCCCCTTCTCCATTTTTAATATGGAAGTAAACCTGTGTTTTGCTCTTGTTTCTTACTTATATGTCAGAGAACCACAGAGAGATTTTCTTTTGAATGTCACTTAAAAGTTTATGTGTAAAAGAATCTGCCTTTTTATTTTAGAGTTAGTTGTACTAGACATTAGAAAAATTAAAGTTTACCATATTTGATTTCAGATACAACTTTTCTGAACAAAGCTGCTAACAGTAACGAAATTTTTTTTTTATTAAGTTTAATATGAACCTGAAGGCTTTTGGGTTTTCAGATGGCCATTGTTTCATGGTGATTATAGGTTATATAAATGTTAAGAAAATAAATATTTTGAAATGACAATATGAGTTTCCCAACTAAACCTATTAAACCAAACATGCTGTTAACATCATTAGCAATTACTCTTTTGTTTGTTTGTTTTGGTTCTAAGTCTCCGGGCAGAATGTCAATACAATCTGTATAAGCTGTACCTTTGGTGAGTGTGGAGAGTCAAGATGGTAAATGCAAGAAAGAGAGGTTGTAAAATATAATGCAAAGGAAATTACAACCAGTAGAAGATTTGTGCCTGTTTTGTGGATACACATCTCTATGAAAGATCATAGCAATGTACAGGACTTCCTAGATTCCCAGATGCCTCTCAGATATAAACTTAGGCTAAGAAAAGTTTAAGAACCACTGATTGAGGAGTTTTTCTCTGTTTGACGGAGTTGTTAACTTGAATACGATTGTATATACGAATTGACTATTTACTGCAAAAACATTCATCCTAGAGCACCAGCGTTATTCCTGTGTTGTTCTAAAAGTAGTCAAAAACAATTTACAGAGCACCTCTTATCTGTGGGGCATTGTCCAAACAGAAGAGAAGAATATATGTCAGGTCATTGCTAGTGTCGGTTTTTCTTCATCTTCATTTTACTTTTTTAGTGACCTTACCATTTGGATGGAAGTTAAAGGAAAGTTAACAGTACTGTTTGGAGAACTCAGCATCTCTAGCTGATCTTAACGGTGACCAGACATTAGAAAAACAGCTGTGCTGATGCCCATTTTCTTGGGACAGCATAGGGGCTGCTCTTGGCAGAGTGATTGCCTCATATACATAAAGACTTCCAGAAACAGCTGTGCTCACGCTATGTATCTGAAGGTCATCTGGTTTGCAGAAGCTACCACTGCTTTCAGGACCTATTGCATCTCTTAATATCTTCGGCATCAGTTAAACAAAAGAAACTCTGCTGGGGAAAGCAAAACAAAACCAACAAATCTTCTCTTTTTAATGACACGTGGTTGACCCAGATCCTACTGTTGTTCACATCACTTGGTCCCTGCAGTTGACAAAATGTGGGGAAATGGGCAAGTGAAAGTGTATGTGGCTTTTATAACTAGCTGAACTGAAATTGCTTTTTTATGCCATTGTAATTAACATTTCTTCACAGTTCAGACTTGTCAAACATTGTATTTCCTTTGGGATTACATTTTCCTCAGTCAATAGTGCCTTTGTGTAATTCGTACTTATTTTTCAGAAGAGACTGTGAAGCCAGCCCTAAAGAGTAAACAGAGTTTCTAATCACAGTATGGGTCTTTCTGGACTTTAGAAAAATCTGGATTCCAGACCGTGCTGGGCTGTTAACTAGGTTCATGAGCTCGAATTTTCATTTTGAATCTAAAATGAGGAATATATTCTTAAGTCTAGAACTCTAATTCTGAAATATCAATACATAATGAACCAATCATAGAAATATTCATCTCATGTCCATTAATTCCCACAGAGCTGGGTCCTTCTACAAGGTGCTAATAAGCTCTTAGCACCTTCACAGCCAATTCTTGGTGTGATGCCCAAACTGTCATCATGTATAAAGCTATATAGAATTATCTATTCTTGAGAAAGCTCTTTTCATGTCCATTTTAATAACTAACCTTGTTTGTAGTAATTAATACAATAGGCTGAAAATAGGAATGACCATATTCTAATGTCCTTATTCATTTTTCAATTAACACTTTCCTACAAATTATCGTGTTTTCCTTTGTCCCTAAAAAAACTTCAGAAAGCTTTTTATTTTATGTTGAAGGAAAACAAGCAAAAGATCAGACTGAAAATATTTGTCTTAAGATAATATGATTAAGTATCTTTATAGGCTGTTGAGATAAAATTGTAAATACAGGAATCAAATGCCGCTGCTTTTGCCTCACCACAAATTGGTATAATAGTGGCCAGGCAAATGGGCTCTGAAAATTTTGCCTATGTGCCTGGCACAGCAGATGGAAGCTTCTTTTCTCCAGCCTCATAGCCGTGTGTATAATGTTTGATAATTTGACATTTGTTGTTTAATAAATGGTGGTCCCAGAGCCAAAAATGAGTGGTGCTTTTTTTTTTTTTTTTTTAATTTCTGTTTCTAGTCTGAGCAACTGCATAATTTCAGTGTCTGTTCATATCAAAGGAACATTCCTTTGCTTCAATAGTAGCATCATTTCGGTAAACAAAAGATATGTGAGTTCTCAGTAATCATTTTGTGTGTTTCTTGGCTGTTAAGGTTGTCCAAGCAAACACAGTGGATGAACGTACTAACTTTCTGGTGGAAGAATATTCTACATCCGGTCGCCTGGACAACATCACGCAGGTCATGAGTTTGCACACTCAGTACCTGGAGTCTTTCCTGCGGAGTCAGTTCTACATGCTGCGCATGGACGGCCCCCTTCCTCTGCCACACCGGCACTACATCGCAATAATGGTGCGGTTGGGTCCCCGTCTCCTGATTCGTCTCCTGATTCGTGGGCCGTCATCCTCACCCACTCCGTCTCCATGCTACTAGTGTGTGTGTGTCCGTGTGTGCAGAGCTATGGATCATTTTGTAAAAATAAGCATTGAAGAAGCCCGTGGCTTTTCGGATACCGTCTCTTGGCTACATTTTGAATGCTTTCAACATCTTCATGTGCTAAATATTTCTCATTTAAATATCCGTTTAGGCTCTTATTAATGAGGCTTGCAGGGTCCAATAATAGCCCTAATAGCCCACAAGTTTTGTTTTTGCTCCTGAGACCTTGTTTTTATTATGAATATCAAATAGGTTGTTTGTGACATCCTGTTTAGTCCTTTAATACGTGAAGAATATCACTGATGTGGCCAAAGGAGAGGGAAGTATCCGCACCAGTGGAGACAGTGGTTAAGAGAATTCTTAAATGAATTCTAACACTGCCAGTACAGTGCTTGGTTCAGATTAGTTAATTAGTTCATGTTTCAGTGGGGTCGGGGAGAGAATTATAAACTGGGATGGTGGGCAGCAGGAGGGAGAAGGGTAGAAAGAAGCAGTGTTACAGTTGGACTGTCACTGGAGAAAAAGAGAAGGGACATGGCCCAAGTGCCATTTGTTGAGAGAGTTTAGGAGAACAGCTGGGGAATTAGCAGGTTAGCTTCTCTCAGCTTTAACATGATGATCTCGTTTCTGCACTCCCTGCAGTTTTAAACAAGAAAAGGGCAGCATTCTGTGTTCTGTTGACTGATGAACATGCCCAAGACTGTTAATTCCAGCTTACAGTTCTGATGTCAGTAAGGGCCGAAGATAGATTTAGAATGATCACAAACTAAGAGATAAACAAGATACAGAAAACAGAACGAGCAAACAATACTGAGAGGCAGCCCTGGGGAAGAGAGTTGTGAAAAGTCTGCTTTGCGTCAATTTCCCAGATTGGTGGTGTCAAGGCTGATTTTGACTGCATGGGAAGGAAGAGTGTCCACCAGCTTCAGGCTTATCTCAGTAGGGCTGATGTGCACAGATAAGGCTGAAATCACAGTGATCATACGGGGGTAAGAGAGGCACCCAAATTAGCCTACCTTCTGAGTAGGGGGAATACAAGTTAGTGAGCTTTTACTGTGTCTCAGATAGAATATAGCCTGTGTCACTTACCATAATGAAACGGACATGTATTTTATTGACACAGCTAGAAAGTGGATTCTAGGTTGATGTGTACCAGCTTCTGGATGAAGAAGTAATTGCCTTCAGGTGACAATTGTTCATTTATACAGATATCAGCCTCGTGTATTGATTCAGGAAACTATGGCAGTATTATGATAGAAGTTTTAGAAAGAGGAGGAATCTGTAAAAAAAAGAATTATTGGTATTAAAATTATTAAACTCCAAATAAATTATTTGTTTAGAAATAATGAATAAGACTTCTTCCATGATAGTTCTATCAACTAACTCTTTTTGTGTTTTAGGCTGCAGCTAGACATCAGTGTTCTTACTTAATAAACATGCACGTGGATGAATTTTTAAAGACAGGAGGGATTGCTGAGTGGTTGAATGGTTTGGAATACGTACCACAAAGACTGAAGAATCTTAATGAAATAAATAAGCTGCTAGCGCACCGACCCTGGCTCATCACAAAAGAGCACATTCAGGTACTGAGTGCTGGGTTGTAAGAAAGTTTACTAATAATTCTAACTACGGGCTTTTTTTTTTTGCTTTTGTTTCTGTTTTGTTTTTGGAGGGGACGTTTGGTTAAGACTTAGTTTTAAATACTTGCACGTTAGAAACTTAAAAATAGTATACCAATATGTAGAAGAGATAAATGTAAGGAAGTCTGTAGTTTAATTTAGGTGCAGATGAATAAGCCTCTTTAGATAATCAATAGTTATCTGTAGGGTACTTTAGTGAGTGGCTATGAGAAAAGTTGATTTCTGTTTTCAAGCAAGAGGTGGAACAAAGAAAATAAACTGGCAGTTTAGGATACCTGGGTTCTCACATGCTTGTGACCTTTCGCAAATTAGCTTCTGTGGGCCTCAGTTCCCCCATCTGTAAAATGAGGGACCTAGATTAAATGAGTTCTAAGCCCTTTTTTAGTTCTTACATTTCATGATTTTAAGATTTGCAAAATACAGTTTTGCAGATACAAAGTATTTGCCAACTGGTGCCAACACTTAAATGCTCCCTGGAAGAGCAAGCTTAGATGAGAAATAGAGTTGTAATTGACTAGAGCACTTGGTAGCGGAAAGAAGCTAGAGTGAGGCCATTACACCATATCCTGGCACTGTGCTTGTCACTTGGTAACCATTCAAGACGTGGCAGCTGTCATCTAAATTACTATCAGAGAAGTCTTAGGTATTTGAAATCTCTGCTTCTAATGTATAGAAATGTCCCTAGTTTTTTGGATACTCCTATTAGACTACATTTTTGTTAATTATTTGCCCACTTAAACCAAATTGAGCTTCTGTCAATCTTTCTACTCTTAGCTTTTGAATATCTGTCTGGGAACATGTGAAAACATAATGCTGTCCTGAAGTTTATGTTCTGATTCGATAATATGTTACTTAGATAGAAGAATTAATCATTTTTAGGTCCTGTGTTAACGACCTGGTGCCATGTGGTTTGGTGGGTCTAAAAAGGTAGACCCTGCCCTTAAACATGCTTGGAATCTAGGGGAAGAAAGAAAGAGAGGTAATGACAGTGATCACAGCACTGGAGTGTATGAAGGTATCACTAAAAGGAAAGGGATCAGGAAGCTGCGTGAAAGAGGTAACATTTGAGATAGGTCTTGGAGAGTAAGTGGGAATTTTCGGGTAGAGGAGAGTATTCCAGAGACAACAGAGTGGGAAACATTTTATGTTGGAAAAGCAGGTAACAGCTTCAGGTTACTGAATGAAGGGCAGGCTGTGTGAGGTGGGCATAGGAAAAGAATTGGGAGCATGTTGTTATGACGCAGTGGATCTTGTTCTAAAGAATTTATGTTCTATCCTCAGAAAGCTGTGTCTCCAGTTATGTTATGTCACCTCGCGGGTGCACAAGGCAATCCTTCAAAATGTTAGTAAATTGTGTGTGAGCGCGCACCTGTGTACACATGTCTTCTCACCGTAATAAATTTATCTATTTGTATATTTTACTAGTATCACAGTACATGTGTAAAACTAATCTATATAAAATGTACTTTATAAGTATCTTTTAGTATTAATTTATACGTAAATGTACATATTCTCAAGGACTGGGCCCTCCAACTGTTACTGTCAGAAGCGTATGTGATCAAAAGATTTTGGGAATCGGTATGATAAAAAATTAAGCACCATTAAAGGTTCTTGAGCTGAGTTGTAATATGAGTGGATGTAGTTGGTGGTGCAGAAGATAAATGATAAATGGTACAGGCTAGACACAGGGAGCCAGTCATAAAGCTGTTGCCGTAGTCCTCTTGAGACATAATTTTTTTTTAAGCCATGGAGAGATAAAGAGGAGCGATCAGACTGTTGGTAAGCGGTCTGCATGAGAAGAAGCAGGGCTTGGTGACTCATAGAATGTGAGGATGGATGAGCTGGGTGTGATGAGAGAAAAAGTAAGGTTTCTACCTTTCTCGCTGGGCAAGAGGCAATGCCATGAGTGGGACAGCATACACAGCCCCGAGAAAGGAAGATTGTGAAGTCTGTAGAGATGTCAAGTTACTGAGAGAAATACAGGTCTGTGACTCAGGATAAAGGATAGATTAGAGATAAAATCAGATAGTTATTTACATATAAGCGAAGATCAAGTTGATGGAATGAACGATCCTTCTAGGGAGATACTGCACAAGGAAAGAAGATCATGAGTAGAAGAGACTCAAGCCAACATTTCAGAGGCAAGCAGGAAGAGAAGGGGGCTGGGAGGAGTTGGGGGAAACATGAATCTCAGGGTAGCAAGGGTGCAAAACAAATTAGTGAAATTGTTCAAGTCACGGGAGGTTCATTTCAAGAGAGGAAGTAAGAAAAATATAAATTCTACAGAGATCATATGAGATAAGTACTAAAAAGAAATAGCCCTGTTGGAGGTCATATGTGCCCTTAGTGAAAGTAGCTTCAGGAGCTTGCTTTAAAAAGCAGATTCTAATGAATTAAAGAAACAGAACTGAATGTGAGATGAGAAATTCAAGATGATGAGTGTTGGCTGTCTGTCCTTTCAGGTTTAATAATTCTTGGAGAAGACTGACAAAGGCCTTGTAAATTCTACCGATCCTTTTGGAAGGCTCTTTGGCAGAATTGTCAAAAGTCTTAAAATTACAGTTACCCTAAAAATCCTATTAAGGGTTGTTTCTAGAATATGAACACAGCTATAGCATGAAGATGCTGTTTATAATAACAGATACGCACACACAAAATATTGAAGCAATTTGAATATCTGACAGGATATTAGAAGATGGAGAAGTAGTTCCATATTTCCCTGCTATGAAATATATGGCCCATGCTTAACGTTAAGACAGGGTAGTCTGAAAATTGAACATGTCAAAATGTTGGGCCTGAAAAATAGATATATTCTGATTATATAATTACACTTATAAAAATAAAAGAAAATGCATAAAAGCTGTATTAGGATTAGAATATGATTCATTCTTCCTTTTCTTTTCCCTTAGCCTTTGGTTAAATTTCGTGTGTGTGTGGTTTATGGAGAGTAAAGCAAAAGAGGTGTTGGTGGGGGGTTGCCTGTGAAGTGAGCAAAATTAAAGAAAAGTATAGATGTGTGAGGAGCAGCAGGACACACACATGTGCCCCAAGCAAGAGAGGAGAATCCTGATCGGGAAAGAATCCCCGATGGATTGATGGGTGAATTGGCCCTGGGAGAAAATGGGGATGGAGGCATCACTGTTTTTAATGGCTTCACTGGTGAGTCCCTCATTCAGCTGGAGGATCAAGTAAAATAACATAGGCAACAGTGCTCTGAAACGTTTGAAGTTCTTATTCAGAAGTGAGGTATGGTTTCTGTCATCTGCCTTAGGGCCTTTCTCCATCAGGAAAGATATCTAAAAGACGACTAACAAAGTTGACTTACTGAATTGGGTTTTTTTGTGTGACTTTTAAGGGAAGAGTCTTTACCTAAAAACCTTAAGATGAATGGTTTTGCGAGATCATCCCTAAAGTCTCTTCTAGCTTCAGTGATCTTTGATTCTCTGAAATATCTCATGAAAACAACATAGTGTTTTGGAAGCAGAAGTTCCATTGAACATATAAGGGATTTAGAAGAATCTGCCACAAAATTATATTGTTAGGTTTGACAGTTTAATGCAATATTGTTTGGCCAAAGGCATCTCTTTATTATATGAAACATTTTTAGAGGGGAGTTTTGTGTTTGATTGCTATAAATGGACATAAAAATTTGGTGGACTTTTCTTTTTTTCTAAAATTGCTTTGCATCATTATGTGATTTTCATTTTTACTCTGATTTGCTTTCTCATTTCAGAAACTTGTCAAAACTGGAGAAAATAATTGGTCTCTGCCCGAACTGGTACATGCTGTGGTCCTACTGACACATTATCACGCTTTGGCAAGCTTTGTTTTTGGGAGTGGCATCAATCCAGAGAGAGATCCAGAAATCTCCAATGGATTCAGGCTAATATCAGTCAACAATTTCTGTGTTTGTGATCTTGCTAATGACAACAACATAGAGAATGCATCCCTTACAGGCAGCAACTTCGGGGTCAGTTTCCTGAACTTTGTTTTTCTTTACTGTTTTGCCTTTAAATTTCCCAACGTTAAAAACATCTAGATAGAATTCATTGTCAAAAAAGAAAAACTTTTTTTAATTAAAAAAAAAAAAAAAGAATTCATTGTTGGACTATACAGGATATACTTGAAATATTTTTGTACAGTTTTTCTTACTGTAAAAATGTAACCTGTACATTAAGTTCTGAATTGTCTTGAAGAGGCTTTTAAAGCAAATAGATATTATGACAAATCATAAGGCTGCCTCATTTTTAAAAATTAACTATAATTTAATATATACCAAATGCTAGAATTCTAGACTAAATATATTTATACATTTTCTGTGTTTACAACTGAAGCAGAAACATCATACTTCTGAAAATGTTTGAATCTATCATTTGATTTCCTTTGGAGTTAGTGAGAAACCCACCTAAACTGTGCCTGTGCCACTGTACATAATAAGGTGACATTGGGAGACAGAGACATGTACTAAAATAATTTTTAATAACACCCAACATTATCTTACCTGGCTTCAGATTGTAGATTCTCTAAGCGAGCTAGAGGCCTTAATGGAAAGAATGAAAAGGCTTCATGAAGAAAGGGAAGATGAAGAGGCATCTCAGGAAGAAATGACCACTCGCTTTGAGAAGGAGAAGAAAGAAAGTCTTTTTGTGGTCTCTGGAGATACTTTTCATTCATTTCCTCATTCAGGTGTGCTTCTCCTTCCCCCCCCCCCCCCCCCCCCCCCCCCCCCGCCGATCTTTGCCTTTGAGTTGTTAATATCCCTGACAGACCACCTTCAGTATTTTTCATATAGACATGTAGAAGCAACTCTACGACCATGTGCCTCTTATTTAGGCCTCCTCCTCCACCCTGACCGAATGCTGGTGCTCTCCTGTTAGGTTCGTGGATCTCTCAGTGTGCCCCAGGTCCAGTTGACAGGAACTTATGGTTCTGACAGTACATGCTCTGTCCTGCGTGCAGTGTTACTCAAAGCAGAACAGTTGCTTAGGAAGTTAGAGATACCTAATTCACTCCACTTTTGTGATGTTTTCAAGTGATAAGTGAAATCCTGTTTCAATAGAAAACATTTTTATAATAATATCTCTGCCTTTTGTGTGTGAGGGGGAGTATGTGGGAGGATTGTTCTTGCACTGTTAATTTTCCACATTAGTTCTAAAATTACATTGGACTTGCCTTTGCAAGATTTCTTTGGAGAAATCTTCAGAATTTAATAAAAATGTATTATTTAGGTCATATTCTTATATTTGGAGGAATTCATTCTGTTTTAAAAGGGGGAATTCATTCTGTATTAAAAGTTAGGCATCTTTGTTCTAGTCTTGAAAATGTACTTTTTTCCCTAATACTCTAAGAGATTTTGAATTAGACTTTTCAGTTCTGACTAAAAAAGATATTGAATGCCACATAGTAAATGTTATTAAAATAGCATTGACTCGTTAGAAAGCTGAAACCGTTCAGAGTCATCAATCTACCTAACCCTTTAAAAATAGGGTTCCATTGATTTAAAAAATTTTTGGTCTTTTTAAAAAATTTTTTTAATGTTTTATTTATTTCTGAGAGAGAGAGAAAGAGCGTAGGCAGGGGAGGGTCAGACAAAGGGAGATAATAGAATCTGAAACAGGCTCCAGGCTCTGAGCTAGCTGTCAGCACACAGCCTGATGCAGGGCTTGAACCCACGAACCATGAGATCATGACCTGAGCTGAAGTCGGACGCTTAACCAACTGAGCCACCCAGGCACCCCAAAAAATTTTTTGGTCTTTAGGCCAGTCTCATAAATTCCAAGGGTAACTGATTTGGCCATAACTTGTTTGTTAATATTAACATGGCACCGACCAGTAGTCCTCAGAAGTTTTGCCAGGAAGAGCAAAAACCCCTTTTTATCATCTCCCCTGATGATCTTTTTTATGAAAGATTTTATCCACCAAATTGAGTATATTAAGTTCTGGTTTCTTAGAGCTTCTAAGCAGCAGGAAATCCCAAGTAAAGAAACTCGGTGTTTTGGTTATTAGCTTAATAGCCATTCTACAAACATGCCTTGAGTTCCCTAGATGATCTCCGCATGGTACTGGGCGCTAAGGCTTTCAGGCCAAATAGGACACGATTCCTGCCCTTGGGCGCTCTCAGTGCTCATGAGAGAGAAACAATTTCATTATGTAGCAGAATGTGAACAGTGTAGGAGCCTAGAAGAGGACCTTGAATCCAGTGTTGGTGGGAGAGGAATGTGCACAGATTGGGGCTCTTCGAGACTTCCTCCAGCCACTTGGCTCTAAGACATAGAGACCTGAGTGCAAGGGGGTTAGTGGCAAACCGTCAACTGTGCCAGGGCATGATGGTAAGGAAACAGGATGCCGGGCACAGGAACAAGTGGTTCTGTGGTGTTCGGGCATAGATGATGATGTAGGTAATCACATAAGCTTGTTACGTAAATAGAGGCTTAATCACGATGACCTTTCTAACCTTCAGGAGCATGCAATCTGCCATATTTAGGACATTTTGAGCTAAGAGGTCTAGAGATGTCTTAGTACGCTGCTTCTCAGACTTTCACTGCATGTGAGTCCCTGGGGGAATCTTGTTGAAATGCAGATTTTGATTCAGTCAGTCTGGTCTAGGACCTGAGCAGGCCATATTTCTATCATCCCCTCAAGTGACCTCAGTGCAACCAGTCTGCAAACCACACCTGGAGTAACAAGGGGCTGGCAGATAGTCTGAAGGTCGGGAAAGGGTTTTATTTGTATTTTTAAAAATTGTTTCAACTTTGTTTATTTATTTTGAGATAGAGAGAGTGTGCGTGCACACACAAGTAGGGGAGGGGCAGAGAGAGAGAGAGAATCCCAAGCAGGCTCATACTGTCAGCACAGAGCCCAAGGCAAGATTTGAACCCATGAACCATGAGATCATGACATGAGTAGAAATCAAGAGTCAGATGCTTAACCGACTGCGCCACTCAGGCGCCCCAAGGAGAGGGTTTTAAACTCAGGATGAAATTTTGGAAATTATAGGCATGTAACTGGGAGTTAAAAGAGTTGTTTATAAAAACCATCCAGAGAGAATACATGGGATAAAGGAAAATCATAAGCCTAGGGTGAACTTTCTGGGTAAACCAATATTTTAAAATGTAAACGTTTTTATTAATTATTATTATTAATTATTAATTAATAGACATTAATTTTTAAGAGCTTCTCTAACATCACTAGAGCTTGAAGGATAAAAATATTTTATTTCTTTTAGTCAGTTTTGTTTTTAATATTGAAAATATATTTTGGACCCCAGCCTCTACCTTCTTGGACCCTTGAGCAGGGACTCCTGCCTTCTACAGTGAATTTTAACTAGCAAGTCTTAAATCCTAGCTAGAGATTATGTTCTAATTTTGACAGGAGAGGCTGTATCCTTTGTAAATCATTCAGGGAAAGAAATCCGTTTGCCATTTACTCTTAACCATTCCCAATACTACATTTGCTGGTCCCACAAATGGAACAGCAAAGGGACTCCATACGGTGGCTCACTGAGTCATTTTTATAACCTTAACCATGTTTTACAATGGAAATAGAAATTTATATTTTTTCTATAATGAATTTCTTGGTTTGACCAATGTGATAAAGCATTCCAGACTCCATGTGGAGATTCTAAGAACAGCTTTTCAAGCCTTTTGAAGAAAATGTTTAAAATGTTCTACAGAGGTAGTATTCTATAGCTTGGTAACCGAGTTAACTAGCTTTTATTCTTTTTTCGTTTCTCAAGTTAGAAAGCCATCCTGCTACTGTTTTCTGTTCTGTTAGGGGCAGATGAATGTAGCCCATGTGCAACATGTTTCCTTTGAGTCTAGACCTTGAAATATTTTTTTAGATAGAGTTAAAATTGGGAGTTTTAGATTTGTTGATCAGAGTACTAATTTTAACTTCCTGAAATAAATTTAGAAAAAAGCATTTGTAGTTCGAAGACCTTTGTACATTTCTTTCTGTGGATGAAATCGTCTAGAAAACAGGTTTTGATTGACTCTAATTTTATCTATTTATTTACTGTTTTAAGTTTATTTATTTATTTTGAGAGAGAGAGAGAGCAGGGGAGAGGCAGAGAGGGAGAGACCCAGAGAGAGAGAACCCCAAGCAGGCTCCACACGGTCAATGAAGAGCCTGACACAGGTCTTGAACCCACGAACCAAGAGATCATGACCGGAGCCGAAGTCAAGAGACATTTAACTGACTGAGCCACCCAGGTGCCCCGACTCCCAATTTTAAAATGAGTAAGTGGATATTGATTGTAGATTGTAGAAGATAGATTCTATCTTATTTGGTTAGTTACTCATTGTTGTTTATTTAAAGAAATTTAAAAGTCATACGACAACTTAAAAATGCATATGAACAGAACAAGAACTAACTAACATCAGCATCAAATGAGCCAGCTGTTTAATAGTCAACTTCAGTATCGGTATTTGCCAAATGAAACCCAACTGGTTTCTACCCAGCGTGGGTAGAAAGATCACGTCAAGAGAGAAACTGTTTTACAGACTTTAGTTATCACTCACTGCTCTTGGTTTGATTTTACTTCACAACCCACAAAACACCTCATTTTCTTAGCACTGCAGTGATAGCTGCCGCATTTTCAATTTTTTGCTTCATTTCTATTGATTAGTATGTGATGGGCTGAATTAAGGAAAGCCTGATAATGCCGTTCATAAATGTTATGAGATAAAGGATCAAAAATGCCATTTTCAAAGTGTTTCCATTTACCCAAACAGAATTGTGCAACGGGAGGAGACAACGCAGTAGTTGTGGGTTAGGCTAAGGATAAGCCTGAGATTTCGCTTTAGAAAACAGACAGTCACTTAAAAGCTTCAGATCACATTAAGTAGTACAGTGTTTCCAAGTTTTCCACATCCTCCTAAATGAATCCACAAGGTATTTCTTATTGATACTCAGTACTGACAGTGGTATTAGTAACTTAACAGTTAGTTTACTTGTTTCTTAAGGAGATATTGGAGATATTTCTTTTTGCATTAATGAAACAAAAAAAATAGATATTAAGTACATAACATAGTACCCGGTTTATAATAAATCCTCAGCAAATGCCAGTCTCTTCTCATTAGGTATAATAAAGAAGTTAGGTAATGGGCACCTGGGTGGCTCAATCCGTTAAGTATCTGACGTGGGCTCAGGTCATGATTTCATGGTTTGTGGGTTCAAGCCCCGCGTTGGGCTCTGTGCTGACAGCTCAGAGCCTGGAGCCTGCTTCAGATTCTGTGTCTCCCTCTCTCTCTGCTCCTCCTCTGTTCACGCTCTGTCTCCCTCAAAATAAATAAACATTAAAAAAATTTTTTAAAGAAATTAGGTAAGAATTGTAACATTTCCAAAGTTGGGTAGCCTGGGTGCTTGATCTCTCCTGCCATTATTGCTAGGATTTTTACAAAGCAACAGAGATTATAAATAATGAAGGCACTACTAATTTACCATGTCTTCTGGATGAATTGCTATAATTGCACTTGTTTATTTAAATTTCTCGAGACCGTCCAGTTAAGAATTAGTTTTTTATGACATCAAATTATTTTAGGAGCTATTTAATATTTGTTTATTAATTACTTATTAGATTTCTTTGATACTGATTAAAATAACTTAGTAAGAAAATATTGGTCTTTGCATAGAAGGAGTATTTTTTCTCTTATTTTGAAAACAATATGTTCACTTTCAAGAGTAGAAGGTAGTAAATAAAGGGAGGTCATTCTCTTTCAGTGGTTGAAATCAGAAAAAAAGTAATTATAAAGATGGACTAACTTAAAAAAAAAGGTGAGTTAGGAGAGAATTCTTTTTAAACCAAATTAACATTGGGCATTTAAAATTTTTCAGCAGTGGGCTCCTGGGCTCCAACCACTCGGTTGGGCGTCCAGCTCTTGACTTTGGTTCAGGTCATGATCTCCTGGTCTGTGGGTTCAAGCCCTGCATCAGGCTCCGTGCTGATGGTGTGGAGATTGCTTGGGCTTCTCTCTTGCCCCCCTCCTCTCTCTCTCAAAATAAGTCAACTTTAAAAAATAAAATAAAACTTTTTCACTGGTAAATTTTTACTCTTATCAAGTATGCGGCAGCCAGCTGTCTTAATGATTATTATAGTCTTCCTATCTTCCTCCATGCCACGTTTATCATATTCTAATCACAGTCTCCTCAACACATTGTTTACTTCCTATGTTGTATGCCTTTTTAAAACTCAGTGGATTTTCCCAAACTGAACCTTCCTATTTTAGCACCCAAGTCAACTAAGAATTACAACAGTGGTACCCAAAAGGCCACTTTCCTCCCTGCTGAGTTCCCTTCCCAGCCCCTCTCCCTGAATGCCGGCCGGTGAGCTGAAAATGAACTACATTGCACTAATTTTCACTATGAACACATGCAGATGAAGCACCATTGAATTTTAACAAAATCTGCCTTAACTTTAAACTCCACTGAACTGGTCTTTTACCTTTATCTCCTCTCTTTCCCATTTCATCCTGCACAAGTTCAAATAATGTTTAAGCTTTATACTCAAAGGCCTGCGCTAGCAAAACCAGTGTATTGATCCTTTGCTAACTATTGGTTAGATATTTTACTGTGGCCATTTTCTTGCCCAGACAACTACACACATGTTAATGGCCACTGTGTGGTAATGAAATTGTATTCAAAACTTAAGCCATAAAGTCAATATTGTCACTTCAGAAATCCATGGAAAAACTAAAAAGTGGAGGGAAATGGAGCAGTTCCATTGTTCTATACACAGTTTCCTTTATACTAAAATGTTCATTATTGCCCTTAGATTTTGAAGATGACATGATTATAACATCTGATGTCTCCCGATATATTGAAGATCCCGGTTTTGGGTATGAGGACTTTGCCAGACGAGGAGAAGAGCATTTGCCAACATTCCGAGCTCAGGTAGAAGATGCCTTCATTCAGAGGAACTAGAGAATAAACACTGTCCTCTTAACTGTGAAATGCTGAAACGTAAATCCATTGACTTCTAAAGAAATTAATGGTCATTTTGATAGAGTCTGTAAATCTTTTCACGTAACCTAGTTTTTAGCCTAGTCTAATTTGATCACCCAGTAGACAGATTATTATTTTATTATTGAAATAATAAAATTTCCCCCTCTAAGAAAGCAGAAGGAATCTGTCTTCAGTTACTTGCATTGTTATATGGTAATTGTATAGTGTTCATACCACTTTTTTTTTCTTGGGGAGGAGCAGGGAGGAAATCAAGTGATAAAGTTCCATTTATAATAAAATGGCATTTTGTAATAAGATCACACACTGGTATCTCTGGGCTCCAGCGCCAGCCTGCTCCCATCCCTAGAAAATGGAGCCACCGTAGTGATGTGGCTCCTAACGAGAGTGTAAGTTTGAATTAAGACAGACTCCGTAGCACCTATCCACGTGATCTGCTGATCGTGCGTGTCACTGAGCAGCTTTAGTCACATAGGAATATTCCAATATTCTGGAAGGCGTTCTTCCAGGTACGGGTGTAGCTTGCGTACTAGCTGACCCTAGGAGGTGGCCAGAGTTCATCCCAACATGTCTGACTGTGGTCCCCACTGAGGAGACTACCTGGCACTCTCATCTACAGACTGATATGAAAGGTTCTCAGGAAAGCTATCAACTTAGAATTAAATTTAAAATGTTTTCACGTCCTTGCATCGGTAATTATATTTAATATACATACAGAGTTTAAACACAGAATGACCGTTTTGTAACTGGATATGACTTCCTCCTTTAGGACTATACCTGGGAAAATCATGGGTTCTCCCTGGTGAACAGACTTTATTCTGACATTGGACACCTTCTTGATGAGAAGTTCCGCATGGTCTACAGTCTCACCTATAACACTATGGCCACCCACGAGGATGTTGACACCACCATGCTGCGCAGAGCTTTGTTTAACTATGTTCACTGTATGTTTGGAATCAGGTATGTTCGTTCTCAAAGACAGTTTTAACCATTCCTAAGTGAAAATTCTGACCTGAGTCTTGCTTCGGTCCTCTTCAATGTTATACAGTACTGGGGAGAAAATATTACCTGTAGACATCTGATTTTTAAAAATTGCCTTCATCTTAGAGAAAAACTGTTTTCTTTGTTGGGAATTTTAGCATATACCTGTAAATACAGTAATAAGAATGTATTGAGGAGGGAAAAAGATCAAAAATCATTGGAGGCTAGGATAGGATCAGACTCAATTTAAGAGTCCTTCCTGTAAGAATTAGACAGTTAAAAAACCATCTATTGTGTCCCTTTAGCTCAGTGTAATAAATGTTGGTTTGTTTATTTACTTTTAAAGGAGGTGTAATTAGGGTCTAAATAAAACTAGGATAGATTGTATCCTCATAAAGCTCACATGAGAACACTGAAATGAAAGTATCAGTCAGTATAAATTAATGGCCTCTAAATTTGGAAAATTGGCATGGAGAGAACAGTGAGTAAATGAGCGAATAAGATTGAATGGTCTAATCAGGAAAGCTTTTTTGGGAGAATGTGCCTTTTTGAGCTGAGTTTTGAAGGCGTTTATGGAGATAGATTTGCAGAAAGAGAAGATTCACAGTCATGAATACATTCAATTTGACTCTACTATATCCTTTCTGATATAGTATCAGAAAGCCTTTGTGGTGTGGAATTAGAATTCAGTTTGTTACGCAAAGTGTCTTCTGTAGTTTTAATTTAAAAAAAAAATTTCCTGAAACATCTCCTAATAGGAAACCATTCTACCTAGAAGACACTATTAGGATGGTAAATAATAACTGTGCTGTTTACTCACTTATCATTCCAGGCAATAAATTATCACAGAACCATCACATTTTGAAACACATATATTGTACCTACCTAATTAAGAAACACAAATACTAACAATTTAATTCAATTATGATATATTATATTGAAGACAATAAATAACAAATCTTATGGTGATTATATTTATCTGTTGGGTGCTACCAAAAAAGGCTCATATAACATTTTTGAATACTTATTTTTAACTAAGCATATGTTTGAGTTAAAAATGAGCTGAAAACATAGAAGAGAAATCCCACAACCTCCCAATACTGCATTTACCCTCCTGTCTGCCTCTGTGCCCATTTACTCTGCTGTCTCTTCTCTCATATTATGGATGAACTGTCTGTGGCCCTGTGCACTTGGCCACAAAATCCCATCTCCTCTCATTTAGCATCCCTATCCTAGGATAAAGGAGATGCGGTATATACACACAATGAAATATTACTCAGCCATAAAAAATAAGGTCTTGCCATTTGTGACCAAGGGATGGACTCAGAGGGTATGCTACTAAGTGAAATAAGTCAGAGAAAAACAAATACCATATGATTTCACTTATATGTGGAATCTAAAAAACAAAGCAAAGAAACAGAAACGGACTGCTACAGAAAATAAACTGATGGTGGGAGGGGGGGTGGGGAGGGTTGGAGGGAAGGCCAGAATAGGTGAAGGGAATGAAGAGGTAAAACTTGCAGTTCTAGAGTAAGTAAGTCATGATGATGTAATGTTCAGCACAAGGAATCCAGTCAGTAGGATCGTAATAACCTGTATGGTGGCAGATGGTAACTACATTTGTGGCGAGCGTTTTGGGAAATATGTTAATGTTGAATCACTGTGTCATACACCTATAACTAATACAGTATTGTATGTCAACTGTAACCAATAGTAAAAATTCAGGGTGCCTGGGTGGCTCAGTCGGTTAACCATCTGACTTCAGCTCAGGTCATGGTCTCATGGTTTGTGGGTGTGAGCCCCGCATCTGGCTCTGTGCGGAGAGCTCAGAGCCTGGAGCCTGCCTCGGATTCTATGTCTCCCTCTCTCTCTGCCCCTCCCCTGCTCATGCTCTGTTTCTCAGAAATAAATAAACATATAAACATGTTTTTTAAAAAGTAAAAATTCTTCCTTCTCTCTCCTGCACATCCTCTTTACCCTGTTCATTGGATCGTTCCCATAAGTATAAATAAACAATGCTGTTACTTCTCTGATCTTTAAAAACAAAATCCTTTCTCCATCCTTCTTTTCCTTCTGGCTGCTGCCTCATTTTTCTGCTCCCATGCACAGCACATCTCTTTCAAAAAGCGTTGTATATCTACTGTCACCATTTTCTCCTCCCCCATCCCCCCTCGAATGCACTTGGGTACCACACCTACAAAACCACTCTTGGCGAGGTTCCCTGTGATCTCTGGACAGCTGCTTCTCAAGCTCGGTGCTCGTTTCCTGTCTGATCCTGGCTCCTGCCTTGCGGCTTTACATGTGCTCCTGTTCCTCCTGGCCTTTGCTCAGGTGTCGGCCACCCTCCCCCAAATCAGCAGCTCCGCCTATCACAGCCTCCAATTTTCTTTTCTCTCCACAGCAGTTATCACCACCTGACATTATATGCTTGTCTTTTTTTTTTTTTTTTCCTCTTTTTTCTCCAGTAGGACTTCATTTCCATGAGACCAGGGATTTTTTTTTGTTTATTCTATTCATCAGTGTCTCTCCAGTACCTAGAAGAGAACATGCAAAGTACATGGCACGTAATAGGCGCTCAGTAAATATTTGTTAGAACAATTAGCTGATGAGGGTTTGGTATTTAACTGCTAGACAATAAACGTCTCTTGAGACAAACCGAGAAATCAGAAGTTTTGACTTTGTCATTCTAAAATTGTTGTCTTCCTGCTCATAGGTATGATGACTATGATTATGGAGAAGTTAATCAACTACTTGAACGAAGCCTGAAGGTTTACATTAAGACCGTGACCTGCTATCCTGAGAGAACTACCAAGCGCATGTATGATAGTTACTGGCGTCAGTTCAAGCACTCAGAAAAGGTGTGTTTCATGACTAAACGTTCCATATACCTTAGACACGTGTCCAATATAATTAGGAATGATTATGAAAAAGTTCATAAATCAGTGCCATTAAAGAAAAGGAAGTGGTGTCATGTGGCTATACTTTAACAATGTTTTTAAATCAGGTTTATTGAATATTAACCAAATTTTTGTGGTATGTTTTGTCCAGTGTGGTATGTGCAGTAAAAGTGTAGCATCAGCCTTTGAAAGATTGGATCTGGATATTGATAGTTTTTTTTTTTTTAATTTTTTTAATGCTTATTTATTTTTGAGGGAGAGAGAGAGAAAGAGAGAGACAGAGTGTGAGCAGGATAGGGGTAGAAAGAGAGGGAGACCCAGAATCCGAAGTAGGCTTCAGGCTCTGAGCTGTCACACAGAGCCTGATGCAGGGCTCGAACTCGATATCATGATCTGAGCTGAAGTCAGATGCTTAACTGACTGAGCCACCCAGGTGCCCCATGAATATTGATAGTTCTGAAGTACATTTAGGAAGATGTCTACCAGTCTAGTGACTAATAAAAATCAAAACTACTGAGATGTGTCAGGTATGATTGTGCCACACCCAGAGGTTTATCCATTTAGAGAGTAACTCCGGCCATTAGAGTTAACCTCTTAGGCAATAGTTTCTTATTCCAACTTGGTAATTTTGTATTTTGACAATAATGCAGGACCTTTGAGCCAAATATATATACCCTGATGTAAGAATATGTCTTTGGATGAAATATATAGGAATCATTATGTAAGGCCTAATAAATGTTAGGATCTTTAACAACACTGTAATAGAGCTGGCCTTAAATCCTAGGTCTTTTTGACCTTTAAGTCCATGGATTTTCCATTTACAGCACAATTTCCAAGCTTTTGCAAGTCAAAAAATCCATTTAGGGTTCTGATTCGCTAATGAATTCTGTGACCTTGACAGAGAATGTTATGGCCTCCATACCTAACAGATTCTATGAAGTCTTAGAGTCAGTCATACATAGGATAAATAACCCATTTTACTGCCAGCATCTCTTCTTCATAGATCTTTATGTCCTATTTATATATTTGCATTACTTTACTAGGCTGTATCTAGAAATTCCCTTTACTGGTCAAGAGAATCTATCTAACAGTATATCTAAACTGTAGAATGTTATCATAATAAATATAATATCAAAACACATTTCTCTGTAGTACGTTTCGAAAAATACATAGGTATTAATTTTAATTGATCAGTTAAGGTATATCTCCCCCAAAACTTAGGGGCTTGTATCTAAAAGATTCCAGGGATGCTACCCATATCTAACAAAGACCAGACAGTTATCACAAACTGCCTTAAGCTTCAGGTTTTCACTTCAGCATCTTTCCAAGTACACAGGAAGAAACGTTTTTAAAGGCCTTCCAAGGACGGAACATAGACTCTAAGAACAGTAGAGCTGATTTTTAGCCACATAAAACTGGAGGAAAGGTATAACTTACAGGAAAGTTGCAGTTTGTTAAAAAATTGAACACTATGTTATTTGGTAATCCAGAAGACTGTTTAGCTTTACACATCATGTACATTCTGACATAATGCTTGGTATTGCAGAGACTTGTAGAGGTCATTTTTGCCACTCACAAGATCCGTTTCTTTTCCGTAGACACAGTTTTGTTATGAATGTTACATCGTTTACATGCATAGATATGCCGAGACATGTGTGTTCGTACATGTGTCTGTATACACAGGACAAACCTTTGTGAATGTCCCATATGTTAAAAAAAAAAAAGAAAGAAAGAAAATGTAAGCTTTTTCAGTTGTTTGTAATGGCCGCTAAGTTGCTAGCATTGTCATTTCTAGGTTCACGTAAATTTGCTTTTAATGGAAGCACGGATGCAAGCTGAACTCCTTTACGCCCTTCGTGCCATAACTCGGCATTTGACCTGAAGCATCACCCAGCGAAAACATCACCTGTGTGTAAAGACCTTTTCACACAAGAATATCCATCAGAAGCTGTTTGTGATGAGCATCAAAGTTATTCAGTTCTCTAGTGTCAAAGTCTAGCCGTTCTCTCTGGCGGCTGTAATGTGCAATGATGTGTTTTATTTTTCTTGATGCTTAACATTACTAACGATTGCAAAGATAATACTGAGGAGCACTACTTGGCATTGTTTTATAGTTGGAGTTTTGGATACTGATCATAAATCACGAACCTGGTTTATTAATGCTTAACTTCAGTGCTTTTGGGTTTGTATGTATATGTATTCTTTTCTTTCCTGTTTTTTTTTTTTGTTTCTTTTATTATTTTTTTTTTTTGTAATAAGGAAAAGCGCTTACAATCTGCTCAAGCAGTTGTTTTTCAGATATTGGAATTCAGCAAAGAATGGCCTCTTCTGGCCATTCTAAACTTTTAACGTTGTGTCCTAAATCTGGTGGAGGAAAAGCATGCGCTGTTGAACTAAGCTGCTCACAGGACACATTATCTGTGTCCCCAGGAGATTATTTGTCAGGCACTGTTTGTGGTTTTGTTTGTTTGTTTGTTTGGGGTTTTTTTTGTTTTTTTTTTTTTTTTTACTGCTATTGGCGATAACGTGAAATGTGATACAGCCATTGTCCATAATTTAATGTGAAATTAATCATGATGAATTCTAAAGCATGCTACTGAAATGCCAAATTCAGCTCTTTTCTTTCTCTTCTGAAACAGAAGTTTCCGTTTTCCATATCAGATGTGTATATTAAAAGCAGAATTATGCACAATCCTTTCTGTCACTGACAGTCCTAACTCATCTAAGTCCTCAGCGCTCACAGAGCTGCTCACCGCTCATTCAGTTGGCACATGCAAGCCTGTACCCACACAGGACTGACCAAAAAAGTTTCTTTGCACATTTTTCTTTTCTCATAGCGCTTTCTATATCGCAGTAAGCAGAGGAAGGTTAATATACTTGTATTTTTTCCTGGTAGGCTTTTAGAACTTCTTTCCCATGATTTTTCTTCTAATAGGCTGAGCAGTTGAATATTCAGAGGTAACAAGTGTGTTTCTATGCATTAATGTGATTGAACAGCAACAACAAAAAAAGTGCAATATGTTGGGAAAAAATACTCAGCTGAACTTTCCCCCCATTATGTCATTGCAGAAGTGTCCTTGTAAACAGAGCCATAAAGAAATTTTGTTCGAATTTCTTTATTGCACAAGGCTTTTGCCTTACTGGGGTTGAACAATGTTCTTTTCCTAATGCCAAAGCACCCCCTTCCCCAGAAAAAAAAAGAATCTCTTTGGACAACTGGTTTAAAAAAGCTATCAAGTCTTAGGGGAGGAAGAAGCATCCAAAAAGTCACATTTTTGCATTGGTCTGTGTTGCCTGATTAGACTATCTTTACAGAGCACAACATTATGTGTTTCTAGCTTTAATTTGTATTGTGTTAATGAACCAGTGAAGTGCCTAAGAGATGCTTACAACTACCCAGTAGGACACGACCGCACAGCTTAAACACTTTTTGGTTAATTAAGGGTGACTTGAATTTTCACACATCTGCTAATTTTTTAAAAAACGACTCCATTTTCTCATGGTAGATAATAGAGTCAAAATTCTCTGCTAGAGTTCCCACAAAGATTTCATTGAAGACTGACTGAATTGTTATATAGGACTTTTTCTCTCATGAAAGGATCTTGGGTGATTGTTTTGTTAAGTCACTTTATCTTCCCGTTCACTATCCTTTTCTGGTACAATCCATTAGGTTGCTTTCTTTTAGAGTTTGTCCCAGATAAGACAATAGAAAAATGACTGCAAACCTACTAACATAAGGTGGTTCTGCCTTTTTAGTTTCCAGGATCTTGTTTGAAATCTTCCATGTGAGGAAAAAATTACTAATATTTTTTAAGGCAGGGTGGTTTATTTAAAGATACCATTCAAAGAATCCATGCCAGATCTCTTCTGTTTATTGCATATACCGTATGTTGACTTTATTCAGCATCACATCATACAGGTATGTCTATTGACTGCAAGGAAGGTATTTAGGAAAATGACAAAACACAGGTGATAACATAAATGCTCATTTGACTTCCCTAACCTTAGAACTTCTGAGTTGAGGATATCTTTTATTCTTGACATTTGTGGTTTTTTGTTTTGTTTTGTTTTGTTTTTTAACTACATTCCTTTCAGTTAATAACCCTCTATTGTTGCGCAGGTGACCTGTATTGCAGGATAAAAAAGGATCTTTATAAATGGAAAAGGAGGAGAAATTCTCACATAAAAACCATATGAGCTTTAGACCAAAAGGGGAACAAGGTGTAAGTAATGAAAATGGCCACTTAGTTTTTGTCTTTTTTTTTTTTCTTTTTACCCCAGAAATGGAAGTAGTTGGAGTTTGGGGTTTGGAAATATTAGTGCCTTTACTAGATCTCTTTTCTAGCAGAGTTTCTTTTTAGCTCAGCATTGGCCTCTCTCATCAGTAATCAGGAACGTAAGTCGACTTGGAACGATAAACAAAAACAAAACAGTGTATTTATGAACCTCAGTGAACCAGCCTAGAAAAATTGACTTCCGAAGGTGCTGGAGCACCTACTGAGATGCAGCACGCACAACACGAGTACCATTTTACAGCAAGTTTGCTGTGAACTTTCTCTAATGCAGACTTGAAATTCTGATGCGGTTTTCCAGGGTGGTGTTTTTTCAGAGTATTGAATTTACTATGTAGTAATTTATAGTATAGCTTTTTATATTAAAATGTGATATTTTTCAAAGAGATATCTGGTTCAATTAGTGTAACGATGTGATTATACGATACGCTAACCTCCACCTTGGGGCTCACATTGTGCCAAACTTAAAATGTGCAAGTGTACTTGGAAAAACAGCACATGTGGCTGTGAATTCTCTAACTTCCTTGCTTATTATGTTGAAATCCGTCTAACACGCCACTGATGATCTGCCTGGTGATGTCTATTTACTTCCCGTCTTCACTTGTGATTCTTAATTTCTCAGATCACCTTAGGAAATACCTTAAAATACTCTACCAACTGAACATCAGTCTGATCTGTAAACCCATCCCTTGACCATGGAGGTGGCCAGGCAGCTGCCCTCTCAAGCTTAGGTCTCCTCAGATGGACCCTTGATAATCAGAGGAAACGAGGCTTGCTGAGATGACACCACTCCTTACCTTCTTTACCTTTTTGAACCAAGTATGTTGTCTCAGTCTCAGGAAGAATCTTTGTCCCATCCAGGGTACTTTCACAATAAAAGATGGCTAATGTGGAATCTGGGCCATGGCCTTGGCCTTTCATAATGGCTTTAAACCCAAACAATGGCAGAGCAACACAGGGCTGTTTTAAAACAGTGAACTCAGTGGAAGCTTTATATTAAAATCATATTTGAACCAGAGCCCCTATTTTCATTGTGTTATGAAATCCTCTATGGATTTTAAATTCTTCTGAAAACTAAATCACATTATTCCAGAGCAACTTTTTCCTTTTCCACCTTACAGAGTTTTGGTGGCTTTTTTCTTTTTAATCCCAAATCCTAGATTATTAGGCCGCAGCAAAATAAAATGATCAGCAAAAAAGTTAAAGATCTTTATTTAAAAATAGTTCACCACTTTAGTGCAGAGTGCATGCATGTGTGAAGGTAAGATTTTTTAAACTCGTAAATCTGGTTCATCAGGGACAAAAATTAATTTCAGTGCATGTTATGAGAATGATTTGCACTGTGGTAGTAAAATGAGGTTTTTGTGTTGTGTTGTGTTTTGGAGACAATTCTAAACCTTCCCTCTGGAAAGCAAAACCTTAAGCTCTTCTCTTCTTTTTCTTCTTTTATGCAAATAGACAGTCTTGCATGGAGTAAAAAGCGTGCAACAGTAATGTTGTGTGAATAGTGTATGAAATTTTTTTAGTATATGCAGCAGCACCCTGAAAGACACGGGGCCCCTCAGTTCGGCTTGAGTGTTAAGTTACCTACTTTGTATAATCAGAACCTATTCTCGGTGGCCGTCATTTTAATCTGTTTCTCTCGTATCCCTCCGGAGACCGAGAATCAAAGGACGTTGTCTTTCCTCAAAGCAGTACTGTAACATGACTATATCCCCCTCAGTCTGCAGAACTGAAATGTCCCCTGTGTGTGGAGCCTATTTCCACGCTAATTTGGCTTAGTTAGCACTGTCTGCTCAGATGAGACCTAGAACAAAAATCGCTGGGGTGAAATGGATCCTAGAGGTGGAGGCAGAGCCCTGTGAGGAAGGAGAAGGTTTCCAGTGAACGCGGGGAACATTTGAGTGTGGCCATCCTCAGCATCGCACACCTAATATAAGGGAACATTCCCGTGTGGGAGTTCCCATCTGCATTCAGTCCACCCTCTCCTGCCTGCTTTCTTTCCCCCAAGTGCCTCAACCTCTACATGCTTGCCGTCTTCCTCTTCCCTCGGCCCATCTTGTCTGAAGGCCTTTTCACAATCCAAACCAAACATCACCAGCCACCTGCTGATAGTCACCAGCATTTACTTTTCTGAGTTCCTTTTTCTCCACTCATTCAGAACAGGACTTTGTCCCCACTCCCCTCAATCCCTCAGTCATCCAGCTACATGTTGACTAACCTTCGCCCTAGACACCCTAGCAGATATTATGCAGCACCGAGTGTAATCCTGACCACCCCATAGTCCTCTACCCTGTCCCAGCTGCCTCTACCTCATCCCCAAAGAGCCTATAAATTCAGAGTATCCAACCTTTTCATGGATTCACTCTCTGCTGTTCAGTAATGCTACTTCCATATTTTAATAAGTCTTAGAAGATTTTAGCCTTCTCTCAAAGTAGAAGTCTTTATATTTATACATGATACAGAAATGGAACTATTTCTACCGTGCAGAATTTAGCATTTAGCAGGACTGTAAAGTGATTGATTGAGCTACCACCCTAACCTGGATCTATAGTAGGTAATAAATACTGGTGTTAGTCCAAGTCATTTGAATGTAAATTTAAAGTTCTCTAGCAATCCAGATTCATGTGTAACCCCTCGGGGGAACAGGAAACTTCTGGCACATCCATGGATGGTGTTTCAGATATTTGTTTTATTGTTGTTACTTGGGCCTTGAAACACATTTCTAAGAGAAGAACGTATGATAAAGGGCGTTTAGGTGGTCCCGTTGGATTGCAGAAGCCCATTTGATATATTATATAGATAAAATACCACAGTTGGGTACATAAGGGTTTGAACAAGCTTTCCTGGATTAGACTAGGCTTCTAGTCCCCATTCCTACCCTGCTCCCCATGGGGGAGAAAGGTACTATGGGGTGAAAAGGGAGCACACTGACTTTGTAGTCTTTATCCCCTTGGCTGCAGTTCAGGTTATTTCCAGACCGTGTCCTTAAGGCACAAGTGCGCAGAAGAGGGTGAAGTGGCCGTTCTTCCTCTCCAGCCAGTGTGCACTCTGTTCACGGCTGACAACTCTGTCCGGTATCTAACATGGGGCATGTTCATCTACAGATGGCTGTCTGACCCGGCAACGAGCCACCCTGTTTGGAGGTGTAGACTAATACAGTCTGTGGTGGCGTTTGGCATTGGAATGCTCTACGTTCCGTTCATGAACAAGCCGACCTGATGGCAGAGTCTAGTAAATGCCTTTAAAGTTCCTAGGAGTGAATCGATGCCTCATTGAGAAATAAGACTTAATAATAGACACCGAAGGGATGGTTCTTACTAAATCATATGTCATGAAGTGGTCATTCTAGCTTAAATGAATTCTGACTGCACCACCATGAACTACAGAACTGACAAAGAAAACATACAGGGACGGGGGTGGGGGGTGGGAAGAAGGAAGATCTGATTTTTTTTAGTGCTTGTGGAAATGTTGGAAATAATGATATGCATATTATCAAATAGCCTTTAGAACAAACACCCCATGTTACTTATAGCTTACAGGACAACATCAAACATTAGTGAGTCTAAGTACGATAAATATAATTTTTGGTATATAAATTTTGCTAAGACAGTCTATTTTCTTGCACCCCTCAGCTTAACCTCTTAGAAATGAATGTATAATTTCCACAGAAAGATTATCAAAGGGAGAGAGAATCTCTGGTATTTAATGCTAAAGTATTGTTCATGAATTCTGATTATCCAAGTGTACGCATTATGACATTTAGCAGATCTCTTTCTTAATCAGTCTTTACAGATTTTTCCACTGACTTTCAAATCTTCTTAGGAAGGATCCAAAGGTAGGATAAAGGAAACCAATCAGTTGGGTAGCCAAGTCGTTTCCTTTGCAATGTTGAGAGACTATTTTCTCCTTTCTGAATTTCACTGGTTCTCTAAAATAAAAGGCAAGAGTTCACTGGTACTTGTTTGTCAAGGAAAGTGATCCAGACTCTATCTAGTGCACATATTTTCTTTGCATCCATATATCTTCTCTGGAAAGAAAACACGATTTTTCCCTTCCTCTTTCTCTTCGTATGTACTCTTTTCAACTCAAAATAATACAGACACAGGAAGCAAACCAAGCCAGTTCGGCATCTGCTCCATGCTAATAGAATAGTCCCATCCACATGCACAGTTTGAGCAAGGTGAAGAAGAACCTTGTCAGGTCAACTTGGAACATGGCCTTGCTTCTTGAATTAGCTCCTTCGAACCTGAAAATAACTTTCCTGGTCATGGAAGAACTGGATGTATCCTTTAGCTTATGAAATAGGATTTGAACTTGAAATCTCTCTTTTTTTTTTTTTTAAATCCTGATTCTGCAGGGCAGCTACATAATGAATGTATATATTAAGACTTTGTAGCTGAATTGCACATGAAATCAGATTGCCAACTTCTTGACTTTCAATTTTAGACATCATTTTATCCTTAAGTTGTGAGCGATATATGTAGCATGCTGTGAAACGTCTATTATAGTTCTTTAATTCATCAGTATTAATACAGAATTATCTTTTGCGTTCTTTGGTACTTTTTATTCAGTGTAATCAGAAGCTGTGATGTTTTGCCTTTGTAGTCCTGTGCTTTGTTACTGTAATTTTTTTTTTTTTTTACAAAGCACGTGACTTTGGACTAATGTGAGGCAGATGACATGATCTTTAAGACTGCTATATATATCAGTCTCTTACTATATAAGGTTTTCAATTAGAATAAGCTTTTATCAAATAGATCATTGATGCAATTTAGGATTCACGCAGTTTTCAGCGTCCAACAGCGGTCTCATATTTATAGTTTCAATTCTGAAGATAGCAAACTTGATAAACAGCCACTTTAAACTTGTTCCGGCAACCCAGATCCTGCTCTAGATGTAGTAGTCTAAGGTAGTTAACCATATAAGCCTTTTCAACTATTATGCCCTCCACAGAGTCAGCAGTTAAGGAGATTATAGAACCCATGAAAGCTTTTTGTATGTATAAGTAGGTTTTATTTTTCTTATGTTGCTGATTTTACAATTCTGACTAAAGCTGACCTGAATGGATCAGTTTATGTGTAATATTCTAGTGCTTTAATGGCTTTTTTTTTTTTTTTGGAGGGATGGGTAATATTATTTGAACAGATGCAGAAGGAACTGTTAGTGAGTCAAGACAAACACGTTTGAAATAAAGGAACTGTGTATTAACATGTTAACAATTCATAACTGCACTTTTTATGACATTTTGAAAATCTATTTATAGGTACAGAACAATGGGTTTTGTTAAACTGTATCACATTTATACTTGCAGAAATTTATTTCATTGTTATTAGTAGGAATTTTATTGGTTCAATAAAATTGGCAAAACCGATCCCTGATTATTTGCTTTTATATATATTTACATTTATATTGGAGTAGCATTCTTGCCTAGGTTTGTTTCTGCTCAATTATTAAGACGTGCATTCAAAAAGACATCACAACAGTAAGTCATTTTTTCCCCTAATTCCTGACCCACAGATTTCTGGTGACAGTTATTATCACTTGATACTGTATTAATGGAATATTGCAATAGCGTACTTTGTGCAAAATATATAATTCCTGTTGCCTTTTAAAATGTCATTGGAGAAGGGCACCTGGGTGGCTCAGTCAGTTGACCGTCTGTCTTCGGCTCAGGCCATGATCTCCCAGTTCATGGCTTCAAGAACCCCATCATGGTTCTTGCAGTGAGCCCACTTCAGATCCTTTGCCTTCCCCTTCCTGTCCCTCCCCTCTCCTGAAAAAGTATAAAATATCAGTTGTGATCGCAGCAAGAGGCAAATTAATTTCACCATTGTCTCTTATGAGCCAAAACGGTAATGTAGAATGAGAACAGAGCATTGAACCTGGGGTCAGAGCCCGGCTTCGGAACTTTTTCTTCACATTCCAATACTAGCTTTGTGGCCCTAGAAGTAATTTAATCTCTGTGATCCGTGATTTCCACACCACAGTCTGAGGGGAATAATACCTTCTTGACATGGTTATTTGAGAAGTAGGTGGAATGTAGCCACGTATTTGAAATATACGTACAGTAGTGAGTTTGAACAGCGAAATGAGAACGCCTGAGAACAGGGTTGTTGCTCGTTGAAACAGATGAGGAGGAGAAGAGATGGGGAAGGGGAGGTTATAATGTGTAACGGGAATAGATGGTAAGGTCCCAAGTAGAAATGTAAGATAGGCTTTTGGAAAGATACAGAGGACGTGTAAAGTCTTTCATGTAAGGTTTTCCCAAGGCAAGTCCTAATTTTGATTTATGCTGATTACATAAAAATCCATATCAAAGGCGAGAGCTCTCCCTTTGTGCCTCGTGTCCAGCTGTAAGGGAAGTTGGGCAGAAACCACCTCCTTGCTGATTAGAGTCTGTCTCTTTCAGTAATATGCAACCTCCGGGGGAGGGCACGGGGAGGGCACATCCGGCCAACTCAGCCCGCAGCCTGGCCCTCCCCCATGGCCTCCCTCAACTCAAAAATCCCCCCTTTGGACGCTGGTTTCCTGAGAATTTATTAACAACCCTGAGCCATTTTTTAAAAAATATTTTTTATTTATTTCTAGGAGAGAGAGAGAGAGAGAGAGACCGCGTGAGCAGGGGAGGGCCAGAGAGAGGGAGATACAGACTCCGAAATAGGCTCCAGGCTCTGAGCTGGCAGCCAGCACAGAGCCCGACGCGGGGCTCGAACCCACGAATGGCGAGATCATGACCTAAGCGAAAGTCGGACACTTAACCAACTAAGCCACCCAGGCGCCCCTGAACCATTTTTAAAAGTGAAATAAAAGTCGATGTTCCTGTGTGCGCTTGGTCCTTTCACATACAAGATCTCATTTATGTCTCCAGGTAACTTTGGAAAGAGCCGTTGTGTCCATTTTGCAGATGAGGAAGTTGGGCCTCAGTTTTGCCTGCCCAAGAGTTGGCACCTAGAAAAGGCACAGTGAGGATCTGAAGTCATCTTTCTAATAATCACTTTTTAAATTTTTTTTTTTTTGAGAGACAGAGCATGAGTGGGGGAGGGGCAGAGAGAGGGGGAGACACAGCATCTGAAGCAGGCTCCAGACTCTGAGCTGTCAGCACAGAGCCCAGCGCAGGGCTCAGACCCACGAACCATGAGATCATGACCTGAGCCAAAGTCAGACGCTCAACGGACTGAGCCACCCAGGCACCCCTCTAATAACACTTTTTATACTGAACTTCCCCACCTTTTATTCAGCCTGTACTTCTTGCTTGATGATGTAAGTACCATCACCATGAGATTTTACTGAAAAGTGAAAGGATAGTCCATGTTCCAAACAAGAGGTTAGAGAACTTTCCTCTCCTGGTAACTTGCAACTTTTTTTAGTTTTAAAAAAATAAGGTATTTTTTTTTTACCTCTCCAGTCCTGTAGGGGCACTTCTATTTAAAAGATAGTCCCCAAGGAGAAGGTTCTCAGACCAATTATATCAAATCAGTAGCTGTAAATTTAAAAGCTAAAAATTTCTCCCAAGAGAACCGCAAGCCTAATCCTAAAAAAGACTCAGGAAAGCTTAAGAATGTATTGCATTTTGGGGGCTCCTGGGTGGCTCAGTCCATTAAGCGTCCAACTCGTGGTTTCAGCTCCAGTCGTGATCTCACAGTTCGTGTCTTCAAGCCCCACATCAGGCTTCATGCTGACAGTGTGGAGCCTGCTTGGGCTTCTCTCTCCCCCTCTCTGTCTGCCCCTCTCCTGCTTGCTCTCTCTGTCTCTCTCTGTAAATAAATAAATAAGCTTAAAAAAAATTTTTTTAATGTATTGCATTTTTAATCTTAGGACTATTCTATTTGGTGGAAGGTACCATTTCAAACTCATAGTTTCTAATGCACCTTTCCCACTATGGATGGAGAAAAGAGTCCGTGGCAGAAAATGTCTCTTCTCCCTAATCTTACATCCTTGACCTGTGTCAAAACCCAGGTGAGCCAAACCTGTCCACAGAACTCTTTCAAAGGAAGTTGAGGCCGGACTTGTTAATACTCCCTCTTTGGCACCAGCGTGCTCCTAAAATGAACACTAACAAATCTTTCATCTTCGATTCAGGGGGAAATTTAGGAAAACGGCCCTGGGGTACACAACCTTCCACCACCCACGGACTCTCTCCTTCCCTTGCATAGAGGATTAGTGCACGCCTCTTCTACACCATTGCACAGTCACGGTGGTCTCTTGCTCACTCCCTCCCGCCCTGCTGCTGAGGCCGGTTGCATGCAAGTACTGGCCAGGTTCAATGGGGGAGAGTGACTCGGGGCCCTGGACTGCTGGCTTCCAGCTTCTGACTCTGGGGCCGCTCCGAGTGCTCATGGCAGGATCCCAGAACGATCCGCCTTTGCAGTAGGTGCGTACAACCAGTAGTGACCACTACGTATACAAGGCTGTACGAGATAGGAATTTAGAAAACATCCCAGAATAAATTCAAATCTCAATGCCACCGTTGCTGGCTATCTGGCCTTGAACAGGTAACTTAATTCCGTGGGTTCTCTGTTTGCTCAACTGTAGAATGCAGATCACCGTATTAAGAAGGACATAGCCGCTGTCCTTAAGAAAGGGGAAGTGTGGGTAGGAAGAAGGTAAGATAGCGACATTAGACATCATGGAAAAGAATAAGGTCATAGTTTGTCGCATGGGGTCATAAAAATAGCTATCATTTACCAAGAACCTTCTCTAAGTGTTAGGAACTTAGAAGACTTTTTTCATTATAATCACTCTGCCACTGGTATTTCCCCCAGTTTAAAGAATTTAAAAAAATAAAAAAATAGGCCGAGGAAAATGAAGTGACTTGTGTAAGGCCAAAGAGGTGAATGATGGAACCACACTCAGGTTTGTCTAGCTTGAGTCGCTCTTCTGTTTCTTCTACGCCAAGTAAAGGGGAAAGTATCACATTCCACTTGGTGTTAGGAGTGAAGGTCTAATAGGCACTTGTAGAATTGCTAAGATTTGGATTTGCAGATTGCAGAATGGCACCTTCAGGCCGGGAGGACAGAGAGAGCCCCTGAGCACCAGGTTCGGGCCGTGAGGGTAGGACTTTGCATTAGAAGATGAATTTGGAAAGTGTCATTTGCTCAGACTGTGCAGGGTCTTAAAGGTTAGTCTTAAAATGTATTTACTTATTTAGAAAAGGAGATGAAAGCGTTTCAGTAGGTCTTTAGCGCAGGAATGGACGTGTCCCACTTCGAAACCACACATCTCCTTAACAACCAGAGCCTGACCAGAATTTCAGGGCCTCATGGAAGCAGGTAGCTGGGATGCCATCTTTGGGAGGTTTCCTGAGGATCTTGAATAATTCCTGAATATTTTTGCACATCCCGCACGGTGATGTACAGCAGACTCTCACTGTACTGGAAAGAGACACTGGAAACCACACTGTGGACATGCAAGGCCTTCCCTTCCCATGCAAGACCTTTCTGATGCCGGGGACCCACCCAAGAGCTGTCAGAAGGGAACTTTGTGCCTTCCGGCTATGTATTAGCTAAACAAAGTTTAGGTAGGTTGTTTGCATAAATGCAACAATGAATGTCCTTCCAGCAGCCACAACCTTTGAAATGTGACTTGACACCTTCTCTCATCAAGGGGTAGAGCCTATTTTTCTTGAATCTGGGTTCCTCTTGTGACTTGACTTGGCCAACAGTGTGGCAGAAGTGACATTGTACAAGTTGCAGACCTAGGTTCTAAGAAACCTTGCATGCTTCTGCTCTCTCTCAGAATCCTGCTGTGCCTGGGGCCAGCCTGCTGGGGGATGAGACACCTGCAGCAAGCTGACTCCTTCCAGATGCTCTGGCCAAGTCCTTGGGTAGAGAAACTCACCCAAGATCAGTAGTCAGTAGCCGACCTACAACTGATCACCAAGCTCAGTCCAGATAAGCAGAATCACCCAGGTGGCCCAGACACATCAGCATAACTCACTACTTCTTGTTGCACTATTGAGGTTCTATGGTTGAATGTTAGATAGCACTGTTGTGGAGATAGGTAACTGGTGTCATGTAAATGCTGGATGCGGTCAGTACTGCATTCCATACAGAATCCGCATTGGGATATTTCTTTCTCAGATCTCAGTTTATTAAGAGAGACTCCCTTGAGAAAAGTCTTAGGGATTTTCATTTAGATCTCTAGAGTCAATGGAGTTAGAAACTTAATAATCAGCCCTTTGCTCATCCCTGTCCTCAGAATGTCTATCTTTGCGAGACTGAAATATATTACATTCCTATTAAGCTTGTTCTTAGGTCCTCACCCTCAATATTTTGGGCCCTTAAGCATGACTGCACTCATACCTGGACTGGTGAGTTCAGGGCAGAGATGTCCAAACTTCAGAGGATAAGAATCACTGAGGAGCTTTTTAAAAATCCAGACACGGGGCGCCTGGGTGGCTTAGTCGGTTGAGCGTCCGACTTTCGCTTAGGTCATGATCTCGCGGTTCGTGGGTTCGAGCCCCGCGTCGGGCTCTGTGCTGACTGCCAGCTCAGAGCCTGGAGCCTGTTTCAGTCTGTGACTCCCTCTCTCTCTGACCCTCCCCTGCTCGCGCTGTCTCTCTCTCTCCTAGAAATAAATAAAACATTAAAAAAAATAAAAAATAAAAATAAAAATCCAGACTCATGGAACCACTCCCAGCAATTCTGATTCAGTGAGTGTGCGCCAGAGACCAGGAACCTCCGTTTTTAAAATCTCAGGTAACCGGGGGCCACATATACCTGGAAAGAAAACGGTTGTGTTATAAGAATTTTACAGTTGTAGGGTGCCCGTAATGCCCAGTCAGTTAAGCATCTGACTCTTGATTTCAGGTCAGGTCATGATCCCAGGGTCATGGGATGGAGCCCTGTGTTGGGCTTGGTGCTGACAGCATGGAGCCTGCTTGAGATTCTCTCCTCTCTCTCTCCTCTCTCTCTCTCTCTCTCTCTCTCTCTCCCCCCCTCCCCTGCTTGTGCTCTCTCTTCTCTCTCACTCTCAAAAAAAAAAATTAAAAAATTTTAGAACTTTACAGTTCCAAATGTACTAAAACTACAATACAGGTACACACTACAGAGAAAGAAGAAAGGAAATCAACCACAGAAGAAGAAGTGGATACAAAGTAATCATGAAATCATGAATGGGGGTAGGTACAAGGAAAAGAAATCTTCTTCTCCTGGCATTGCAGTGAAGGTTCCTGCTATACTTTTATTCCTCTCTCAGGTGGAGTGTAGGCCAAATTAATAGTTCTCAACTCTGATGTACCAAGAACCACCTGGGGACTTGGAAAATACTGGTATCTGAGAATGATCCCCCACCTTGAGATTTTGATGGAATTGGTTTGAGTTGCATCCAGGACATTTGACTTTGACATCTCTCCTGGTGATTCCAGTGTCTGGCACATTTTGAGAACCAGTGGGTGGAATTATAACACGTCCCACCGAATAGATTTCTTCCTAACGGGGGAAAAACTTGCAGCCCCAATGTACCGCATCGACCTGCAGCTGGAAAGGAATTCCCAGCTGCTTCTAAGACCACATCCTTCCGGTGAGATCTCAGAAGCGCTGGGAAGGTGAACAGGGAAACACACACCCATCTCATGGGACCCCTAGGTAAAGAAGGCAAGTGCCCAGCTCATTTCCGAGCAGAGTGCTATTGCATACTGAAGTCACTCTAGAGTTCTCCACATTTTTATAACTGTATTTCTATGTATCTAAATTTCTGTGTCTATATGTGTATTTACACGGATGGGGCATCAGGTACATAGTGTCCTCTGTCATCGCCCTTCTTCCTGTAACTTTGTGGTAAGAATGAAATACACCCATGAAAATAAGACATAGGGGGAACCTTTAAAAATTAAATGGACTATGCTAGATTGCAGTCTAAACTGTGGTTCCCAAACCTTCCCTCGGAGCATCAAAATCTACAGGCAAGTGCCTTAAAAATAAACATTCCTGGAAACACCCAGATTTTCCGGATTAGACAGGAAGGTAAGAGCACATATAGTTTCCCTTTTGATGAGCTCTGCACACAAATTTTTATGCACTCAACACCATCCCTCAAAATCCTCCTTTTGAGAATCATGTAGCTTTTGGGAGCAAGTCCCCTTAGACAATATTATCCACAGAGTTACAAGGCCTTAAATCCACCCTGATTGCCTATACTCTCTGTGCTCAGTATAGGACTGGGAAACCAGATGGGGTCCAGGAGCTGACTGAGATGCTGGGAGGTGAGCAGGGGAGGGGGAGGTTTGGGGCTTCAAAGGTCCCTGCACCCTGACTTCAGGCACCAGAAGTGGTGGTGATGGAGGCGAGGTAGCTGGTACAGCCTGTCTGCTTCCTGGGTTCTGTGGGGCCTCTAGCTGCTCAGAGCTGTACCAGCCTGACTTCCCCAAAAGGAATATGCCCCTTCTCATCGTAGAATAGTAGATTCTAACTGACTCCTTCCACTGAGCCCCTGCTATGCAAAACAGGATTCTGTAACTCCTTCTATCAATTCTGCCTGTAGCCCCGAAAAGGACTCAGGAGAAGGTAAAGTGACCCCGTATCCCAAAGTGAAAGGAAGCCCCATGTACTCAGGACTGGCAACAGGGGTGACCCCAGTCTTCTTTGTGACCCTCCCTCCAGCCCTGCTACGGGCTGTGAAAGAGCCAAGAGGGAGAGTTCTTTCTTTAGAAAGGACTGGGCTTGAGTCCCAGCTCTCTTCACAGAGGCCACTCAGAGGAATTTATACTTGTCTTGTGGAGTTTAGGGAAACTTACAGATTGCTATTCAACTCCGCTCTAAAAGAAAGCACACAGCTAAACTGTGGCCCGGGCTTCCCTGGTGGGCAGGCCAGCGCTGGAGGGAGGAAGGGAAGGAGCAGGCACACCTTCCCGCCCCACCCCTGCCGTGGCCAGGAGGTGCACTGTCCTTATGGAGACCAGGAGGGGTAACCAGGCTGCAGCATTCGACGGGACACTGTCTAGGGGAGGCACCTGCCAGGGACGCCTGGGTGGCTCAGTGGATTGAGTGTCTGACTTCAGTTCAGGTGGTTCTTGAGTTCGAGCCCTGCTTCTGCTCACTGCTGTCAGTACTGCACCTGCCTCAGATCCTCTGCCCCGTCTCTCTCCACCCCTCCCCTACTCATGCTCTCTCAAAAATAAAATGTATACATTAAAAAAATAAAAGAAGAAGAAGAGGATCTGCCAGAGCGCGGTTCCCACCCCCTACTCGCCACACACACACTAAGGCCAGGCTGGGGAGAGGGTCCACAAGAGACCACTCCCAGAGTACATCTTCCGAGTCCATCTGCTATGGCCTGAGCTGTTGCCTTTAATTATAAGAGCAACAAAAGCTACAGCAGAGTTTTAAACTATGTGTGTGGAGGAGGGAGGAATGATAGCAACATTATTGGATTTGCATTTCAGGAACATTCTGGCGGGAGCACGGAGCATGGAGGGGCCCAGAATAGAAGTGTGAAGGCTGGTTAAGGAGGCAGGCAGAGCAGTACGAGGAGCAGGTAGCACCCAGTGGGGTGGGCGTTGCAGAGAGGGTGACAAATAGATGTAATTCGGGACACGTGAGGAGGAGCAGCGATCAGACAGAGAGGGGCACAGGGATAAACAATAAGACGGTGTCAGGATGACTCCCAGGTCTTTGCCTGGCCCCAGATGCCGCCTGATGGAGCCACTCACTCAGAGAACACCGGAAAGGGGCTGAGTCCTAGGGAAGAGACCATGTGTCTTTGCCTTGGTCAGTGGGGATCTGGGGTGCCTTTAAGGCACACAAAGATGTCATGTGGGTGAGCTGCAGCTCTGCTCCTAGGTGGGATGGCTTAGGAAGAAGAGGGAGGGATGAAGGTGACCTGAAAGCCAGCCTGGAGCCCAGGGCAAGAAGACACTGTGCCAGGGAAGGAGGTAGCAAAGGAACTCCCAGAGACGCAGGCAGAAAGGCCACATGGGCCACCTGTTCTTAGTGGGAGCCACAAAACGGGATAAATAGATACTCTCCCTGCCCACAGGGACTTCACAGTCCACAAAATGATAGAACTACAAATTGCAATAAGTGTTGTAAACGGAAAGACAGGGAATAAAGGTGAATCGTGGGGCAGGGAAAGGTTGCTGGAGGAGGGGACATTCTCCAGATCAGCTCCTCTCCACCGGGATGCTAGATGCAAATGGGGGCTCGCTGGTCTGGAGTAAATATGCCCCAGGATTCACGTTGATTTCTGAAACTCCTGGGTTGAAGATACCAGTGCACAGGGAACAGGGAACGGGGGGGTGCTCCCTGGTGCCCATTGTCTGCTTCCCCACTGGAACCCATTCTTTCCTCCCCAGCAACTGCCAGGAGGAGCTGAGGACCCATGGGAACCCACTGATTGTCTTTGACCAGTGTCTCCCAAAAGAAGGGTACAGAACTGGCAGATTTGACCCAGAATAAATGCGTGGCCGGCCATAAATGGGTGGAGAGAAGGTACCACAGGCCGTGGTCCTGGTGGAAGATGATTGGGCTCTTGTCCACAGCCTGGGGACATGTACAACCTGGCCCACACTGACCCCTGCGGGAGTCAAGCCCTTGTTCAGAGTAATGTGACCGAGAGGGTATCAGGTACCACTCAGCCCTGCCAAGCAGTCAGCGAAGAAATGCTAACTGGGGTTGCCATGGTGATTTTGGTGGTGAGCACATTCGGATGGCCTTGGTGATACAGCCCAAGACTTCCCCTGCCCAGGCTGCCCGAAATACACTCCAGACTAAAGGTATATTTCTTCACCCAAGGTCTCTGTCAGACTGCTTTATTAGATTCCTTTAATCTAATTCTTTGCAAAGTAAATGGTATAGTATTAGTCATATACAATCCCATTTAACCAAGGCAAACAAGAGGCACCCTGGTAAGGCAGCAACTTTAAACACTATGAGAAAGTACCAAGTCACAGAGAAGGGAGTCTTTAGGCTCTGACCTCAAACCCAGATTCAAATGTTTATTTATTTTTGAGAGAAAGAGAGCAGGGAGGAGCAGAGAGAGAAGGGATGGAGGATCCATAGCCTCCCGGCCTGACAGCAGCAAGCCCAATGCGGGGCTCGAACTCTCCAACTGCAGTATTATGACCTGAGCCCAAGTTGGATGCTGACCTGACCGAGCCACCCAGCCCCCACCCCCAGACCCAAATTCAAAGCCCAGCTCTGCCACCTACTGGCTCTGCCCCCACTTCGGTGACCTTGGGCCGATTCCACAACTTCCACCTTCCTTCAAGGTCTTCTTGAGTGGGGGCATGAGAGAACTTAGGACCCAGGGATGTTTTGAGGATTCAGTAAGATAACGCCTGTAAAGGACTTGATGATAATAGTAAGAACTATGATGCCAATGTTGACTGAACACTTAAGAGTACACCGCATCTGGTCAATGTGGTTTACATGAATGAATGAATGACCTATTAACTAGAACTCTTGGCCTTTTTGCCTGGTCCCGCCTCTCCACCTTCCTCCTTGTGCCCTTCCCACCTCCCCAAGCCGGGCACAAGGCCTTGACTGTAGCCACACTGGCCTCCTTCTTCTTACAGCCCCCACCTTCTCCCCTGCCTCTGACCACAGAGACCAACTGGTCTCCCTCCCTCCACCTTTGTCTCCCCAGCTTCTACTTGCTTTTCAGGTGCAAATCAAATGTCCCCAGTTCTTTGAAGCCTCCAGGGCTTCAGGCCAGCAGTCAGCTAGCTGCACCTTCCTCCTCCCTCCCACACACTTCCTCCACACCTGACTGAGAGTAATAAGCCCAAGCCCCAGCAATGTGCTTAAGTCCCTTAACTTTGTAAACCCATCAAATAAGCGCAGGAACCCTATAATGTAGGTTTTATAATTAACTCTGTTTTAGATACAAAATGTGAGGCACAGAAATGTTAATTAACTTGCCCAGTGCCACACAGCCTAGAGGCCGCAAAGCCAGTGCACAAACCCTGGCCTTCTGACTGCAGAGTGGGGGCCATGGCCACCACACTATGCTGCTTCTCCCTGGTGCAGGGTGCCTGGGCCCTTCTCTTCCGTGTCAGGAGAGGTGGGGGAGGGGACTGTGTTCCATTCATTTGTGCTCCCCACCCCCACCCCAGGCTCCCTGCACAGCACCTGGCACACAAGCACATGCAAACTCCCCCCCCCCGCCCCCCGCCCGCCGCAAGACAAAAATAGACTACTAAAGGAAAAACCACTAATCCAAGAAAATTCACCCATGTGTCCTGGTCTCTTTTTCTTTCTGTCCCTGATTTCTGATTGGGAAATTCCACTCTGAGTCCTGTCCAAGGGACCAAGTACAGTCTCTTTGAAGTTGATGTATAATAAAGAACTTCTAGTTCATCCAATTTTTTTTTTTAAAAAAAAGCTTTTATTTTTCCCCATGGAGAGAAGTCTGGAGCCTAATTATAAACAGAGACATAGTATTTGCAGTGACACCTTTTCCCATTGAAAGGAAAGGATTCGGTTTTTATTTTATTTTATTTTTAAACATTTACTTATTTTTGAGAGAGACAGAGACAGAGCATCAGGGGGGTAAGGGCAGAGAGAGAGAGAGAGAGAGGGAGACAGAATCTGAAGCAGACTCTAGGATCTGAGCTGTCAGCACAGAGCCCATTGTGGGGCTCGAACTCTTGAACTATGAGATCATGACCTGAGCTGAAGTTGGATGCTTAACCAACTGAGCCACCCAGGTGCCCAGGGATTCTGTTTTTAAAGAAAAGAGTAATGACAAAATTCAAAAGGCAATGGGGCTTCCAGAAAGGTCTCTCTCTGGGGTATAGCCCCATGCTCGCTCCTCAGACAGAATGTAGTGGTGAAGACAAGCAGTCCTGAGAGAGAGACTTGGGTGAAATCCTTGCAGTTAGCAAGACGGAAAGGTTGCCATGAGGGTGTTTGTCCCTTTTCTTGCCCCCCAGTTTAGGGTCTAAATTGCATATCTCCAGGATTCTTTCCTTTCTCCTCAGAAATGGATCAGGTCTGGGGCCAACTGGTCTTTTGCCCTGAGTCATCCATGTTCCTGGGCGCCTCCCCCCCTGCCCCCACTCTGCCTTAGAAACAAAAGGTGTGGCTTTGCCAAGATTAAGTGGCATTCCTTTCAAAACTCCATGCCTGGCTCAGTTCAGTGCACACAAGCAGACACCTTTGAAGGTGCTATGGCTTATTTTCTAATAAAGCAAAACTATCCAGCAGGACCGAGGCCCAGAAAACCAGACACCTTTCAGATTCACGTCCTCATCAGCTCTGTAAAAAATGGATTTTTCAGCCAAAGCTTAAACGTGTGCTGAAGCCCCAGATTTGAAAACTGTTTACAACCACAACCGGGAGAGGACATGGGAGGCGGTAAGGAAGTGTGGGGGCGGGGGAAACACTGGTGTGGGCTTTGGCTTCCATCTGCAATGACTGGGTTCACCAGCGCGCACACTCCTGGCCCCACTGGCAGCTATATGCTGAGCACACCGTTGTACTAAAACTCCGTGTGGGATCTGAAGGGGTCTGCCGCGGGGTGCCGCCCTTTGAGTGATTCATCATCTCGCCACGGAGAGGGGGCCCAAAATAAGCAAAGATCGGCGCAGAAAGGACTTGGCACAGGGTATGGGCCTTTCAAAGTCACTTCCTGTCTTTTCTTTGGGGTGTTGGAGAGAAAGTGAGGTGGCCGCTAAAGATGTCCGTGGGCAGAGAGGGGTCCTTTTCATGGTCCCCTTAACCATGGTCCCTTTGACCATGAAAAGGGAAAGCCCTCAGTGGGCCTGGGTGGCCAGCAGGACCAGCAAGGGTGAGATGGCAAGGGGTGAGTTGAGCCGTGACGAGGGGGCACAGAGGGGAGGTGGGGGAGGGGCACAGAATGCTCAACCAGGGGCCCCCAACACCACGCCAAGTGGTTTGGATTATCCCGGGTTCCAGATGGGATGCCAGACTCTGAAAGCCGTGGATGTGTGTGTGTTTGCTTTTTGCTTTAATAGGGATTTATCATATACTTTCAAAATCTGAATTTGAATATTTGGGGTGGGGAAATTTTTGCTCTTCAATTTTCAATTTCACTCCAGACCCCATTCCTCCTGTTGAGCACCAAATTCATACATTTCTGTTCCCCTCTCCCAGGCCCTGTAGGAACTTGAGTTTGTGGTCCTCACCCAGTGGGTAACAGGAAAATTGGGTGTTTTCAGAATGATGGAAACGGTGTTTCAGAACTCTCACTCACATGTACGGTTGGCAGATCAAATACCGATGCCTAGTGAAATTTGAATTTCAGGTGTACAACAAAAATATTTTTAATGCAAGTATGCCCCATACAATAAAAGTATTCACTGCTTTTCTATAATTCAAACTTAGCCAAGGATCGTGGTTGTGGTTTTGGCTAAATCTGGCCACCGTACTCATGTGGCGTATATCCGATTATTGGGAGGAAAGAGAGGATGAGATCAAGTGTGGAGGCTGTAGAAGATCCCCCAAAAGAGATCGATAATCGGCTCCCCTCACTGGGCAGATGGCTGGACAGGAGGGGACAGAGGTTCTGAAGAAGGAACGGGCAGAACACCCAGAGGCGCCTGGGTGGCTGGGTGGGTTCAGGGTTCGACTCTTGGCTTTGGCTCAGGTAGATCTGCTTGGGATTCTCTCCCCTTCTCTGCCCCTCCCCTGCTTGTGTGTGCACGTACACACACTCTCTCTCAAAATAAATGCTTAAGAAGAAGAAGAAGAACCCACAGCCTGGTTAGACATGTGGAGCAAAGACAAAAAAGTTACCCAAGAGTTAGAGAAAGACAATTCACACTGTAGCTCCACCACTTAATTAGGCAGGATTCTCCCAGCCTCAGTTTCCCCATCAGCACCTCATAATGTGTCATGAGGAGTAAAGAGATGGTGGAAAGGCCCGACAGGTGCTGGACAAACATGAGTTGTTATCACAAGGCCCCAGCCCTGTTCTTTTCCACATTCACGGCTGCCAAAGCCGTGTCACTTGCTCAATTATTTTGAACACAAGGGTGAAACGTCACCTTGTTCCATTTCCCCCATTGGCCCACACTGCTTGGACTTGTACAATTCCCCGCTACCCCACGTGGGCTCTCGCAATTGATCAGAGATTCGTTTCCCTGGCAAACCTGATGAGGTTTCCTCTGCTTTTTAGTGAGCCTTGGTAATAATATTTCTTAGGGCAGAGTTGGGGACAGAGCGCACTATAAATTCTGGCCCTGTACACACACCTAGCTTCTCTGCTCAGCCATCAGGCAGAAGCCTGCTCTGCAGATGACAAATGGCAATGGGTGCAGAGACCGACCCTCCTCTCTGCCACTTTCCACCTCTGTCACTCGGGACAGATCACGTGGCTTTTCCATCCAGAGACAAAGTTTCATTTCACCTTTTGATATCCTTTTATTTTAATAGTTCTTTTTCTTCATGTCAATTTTATGAGTCTAAACAATTTCTCTCCGAGTTACAAGTGATGGAGGCATAAGATGCTCTCCCTTGCCTGGATTTCTTCAGGTCACCTCGCCCCTGCCTTTGGCGTGGGGGGTGGGGGCTCTGCCTTCCTCACACACACCCCTAAACAAGGGGTTCCCTCCAAGACACCACACCTTTCCCTGGCCTCTGTTGCCACCTGCAGGATCATTTGGGGGAGAATTCAGTGACCTTGGATGGCAGTGGAAAAAGCAGGTCCCCAGGTATCAGAGACTACATGAGGCACAACCTAACGTCATCATCTCTCTGGAGCTCAGCCTTCAATACGTAATTAGCTGAGTGACTTTGGGCAAGTCACTTCTTTGAGCTTCTCCTCATCTCTAAAACAGTATTTAATACCCATAAAATTGCTTTAATAGTGATTATTGGTTATTATTTGATAATGACATATGTATTCACTTATGTATTCATGAAGCAAACATCACGTAGATATGAAGACATGAAAAATAAGTTTTCCTAGAGGAAATCGTCATCTTATACAGTGGCATCAGTCAAATCCACAGGACACTCTCCATTTGTTGTGACCCTTGCTACAACAGAGGTATGAACAAAGTGTCATATGAACTAAGTAGTGACTAACTCTGTCTGCTGCAAGCAGGCAAGACCTCTCGGTGGAAGAGACATATGCGCTGGGTTTGGGAAAACACATAGGAGTGCACCAGAATTTGCAAGAACACGTAGGAAATGCTCACCATGAAGAGAGCAAGGGAAAGGGCATTCCAGAGAGAGGGAGCCATGAACCAAAATGCTTTGACCCCTCTTGCTCTAGAAAGTTCCCAAAGAGTGACTGAACTTTCAGATCCTGCAGTGGGCTTGGTAGGAGAGAAGTGTAAGGAGAGAGAATTTTGCTAGCTTCAAAGCTAGAAGGTAGCCACTCACTTTGCCTGTGGTGAGGCTCAGCCCCGGCAGGAGACTAGGATGTGGAGGAAGGGAAACCAACCACAAGGTTGGAAAAAGAACATTCAGGTCAGGATCAGAGGGAGGTCTGCTTCATGACCCAGGCTCTGCCACCCACTCAGCATGTGACCTTGGCTAAGTTAACCACCCTTTCTATGCTTAGGTTCCTCATTTGCAAACAAGGATAATAATATCCTCCTAAGAGCGCCTTTGCAAGATACGAGCAAGAGAGTTAACACAGTGCCCCACCAAACGTGCTCAAATGCATTAGCCACTGGTGATACTATTAGATGTTCACCTTTAGGAAGTTCTTTAACCTCACCAAGCCCACTTTCCTCATCTATAAACTGAGAGTAACAATGTTTTCCCTGCAGGCATCAGGAATTGTGAAGATACCGTCAAGTAACAGAATGTGACGTTCATAAAAACCCAAGTTATAAATAAGAATGAGATAATCAAGCCTACGTTTAAAAATATATACTAAGTGCCTACTATTTTGTAAGGCATTTTCACTTTTGTCACCTCATTTAACTTTTCCAGACAGCAATCTTATAAAGTAGGAATCATGTTTGGGTGGGTCTTACATGTAAGAATCAGATGCTCTGTAAGCAGATAGATACTGATGGAGCTGTGAAGAAGAGAGGATCATGGGAACTACAACCAGCAAAGGGAACAGCCGTGCCTGTTGGCAGCCCCGGGCTCAGTGCTTACACTCCCGCATCCTAGTCACTCTTTCTGGATCTCTCCAGACCCATGCCTCTCAGTGCCACCTCTATGTACCCTGACAGCCCCACATTCCTATCTCCAGCCCAGCCTTCTCTAGACAACCTCTCCACTAGATCTCCTAGAAGACACCTCAAACTGGATGTGTCTCAAACTTTAGCTCTTCTGTGCCTTTCTCCACAGTCTTCCAGTCTCGGTCAGTGGCAGCTCTATGTCCACAATCAGACAAGAATCTTTTTTTTTAAAGATTAAAAAAAAAAAAACCAACAACCCTTATTTTAGAGAAAGAGAGTGAGTAGGGGAGAGGGGCAGAGAGCTCAAGAGAGAATCCCAAGCAGGCTCCATGCCCAGTGCAGAGTCCATCACAGGGCTCGATCCCACGACCCTGGGATCATGACCTGAGGTGAAATCAAGAAAGAGTTGGAGGTTCAACTGACTGAGCCACCCAGGAGCCCCAAGAATCCTTTTTACTCTAGTTTGAAATGCACACCCACTATGTGACCACTTCTCTCCACCTCCAGCACTCCCCACTGGCCTGAGAGAACACCCTTCTCACCTGGCTCATTACTGGGGCCTCCGTTTTGCTTCATTATCTCCCACTGTCCATTCTCAACATAGCAACCAATGTGAACCTTGTGAAAGGCAAATGTCCACCTGCTGCTCAAAACCCAGGAATGGCTCCCCATTTCACTCACATGAAGGCCTATGTTGCAAAATGTCTGCCAAGCCCTATATAATCGGCCCCCTTCCAACAGATAGGATTTCGCTGCCGTATGTATTGCCTATCGTCTGACTACAAGCTCAGCAAGGAATCATTTACTGGCACATAGTGGGCACTCTATAAATATGTGTTGAATGGCTAAAGTGACTGTTCAAGCATTGAATTGTAGAGTGGCAAGTGCTATAAAGAAGATGCACTTTGGTAAGAGGAAATTCACAGGGAGAGAGGGGGAATTCCAGTGGGAGGTAATAGCTCCCAAGCTAGGGCTTCCTCCACCAAGGCGCTGTGCGGAGGAGTGCCTGGCACACAGTAGGCGCTTTCATATGCTACCTGAATTGGAATCTGAGGGGATTTCGGAAAACGGGGAAGGTCTTCCCTCAGCCTCTGTCAGAGCCTGCCAGCTAACCGCACGCACCCCGCCCTCCCCGGCCCGCTTTCTTTATGTGTGAAGACTTTGTGGCTCCTTAAACTGCAAACAGCTCTCAAGGGTTGGAACAAAAGTACAATCACCCGGACTCAACGGCTCTGCCGGAGACAGGATGCGCAGGAGACCCTCCCCGGAAGCCTTACTGCAGGTGACGGAGATGGCCGTAAAGGAAGACACCTAGTCCCTCCTCACCAGTTAGGGAGAGAACTTGGGATAAGGTTGCCCTCTGCTGGCAAACCTGTGAAATCAGCGCACAGAGGAAGGGCGCGGGCATAATGGGAGCGAGACACTGCCCGACTCCGCGGAAACCCCAAGCACTTGTTAACGCAACTCAGATGGGGCGCGTCGCCAAAAAAGGCACACGGGTTTAGGGAAGGGCAGGCCCTAGGGGTCCCACTGAGAGGGGATAACAGACTGTCCGAGCCTGACGCAAGTGAACCTTTGGTTCACTTAACTCCCCTGCTCTGAGTTCACGGTGTTCCAGCAACTTCGCTTGCTCCGGCCCCCCCCTGGGGCTTGCCTCCAGGGAGCGGCATTGCAGAGGCGGATTCGCAGGTGTGGACCCCCCGCAGCCCCGTTGCGGTGTAAGCGCCGGGTCCCCGCCAGGTCAGCGCCACCCGGCCCGTACCAGTCGGGTCACCAGGTGAGGCCGCTGGCGGTCGGAGGTGCGGAGCGCCGCCGGAACCGCCGGCGCTGGCCGGATAGGGTCACCCTGGGGCGAGCCGGGGTGTCGACCCTGGAGCGGAGCGCTGGCCTCCCAGCGCTTTCCGCCCTTCCCGGGATGGGATCGGGCCCCACCGGGGTCCTGAGCGGGTACAGGGGGGCCCCGGGGGCAGTGCGGAATTGGGTGGATGAGAGGGCTCTTTCCTGGGAGTCTAAGGCTTCCTTCCGACCCACAGGCTCGCAGCCGGAGGCCGGGGAAGATCCCGCGCCAGGAGCAACGACTCGAGGTCCCACCAGCAAGGGCCCGTGGCCGTCCGGCCCGTCGCGGCCGTTTTCCTAGGGCCCATCTTCCCCGCGGCGGCGGGCGTCGCCAGGGATGCAGGCCGCGGGTGGGTGTCGGGAGTGCGGTGGCCGCGGCACCCGGACGCGCAGCGCGGCCAGGACCCCACCCGCGCCGCTGCTGTCAGACCCGGAGGGCTGCCGTCACGGGGTGCGCCCCCTGACGGCGGCGGGGCCCACTGCGACCCCACTGAAGAACGCCGCTCGCCGCGGCGCCCCCGGACCCCGGACGCAGTCAACAGCCCAGAGTGGAGACCTGGGCGCCCCGCCGGCCTCCTCCCCGAGCGTCCCCCCCACTGCTGCCCTCGACGACCCCGGGAGCTGTCGGAAGAGGCGCCGGCCTTCCCTGCAGCTGGGCACGAAACGTGCACATTTGTTCCCCAGTGGCAGCTGCGGGACCGCCAGCTTTCGGAACTGAGCGCCCCCCCCCCCCTCCGCTCAGTCTCCCGGCACTGGACTGGGATAGGGGAGGGGGTTCATCCCGGCTTGGGCCTTGGTGTCTAAGCATCAGCCTGCACTTTTTGCGCAGGAGGCAACAGGCTTAGCGGGCTCGGAAAGACCTGCATTCGCCCCGAGGAAGGGATGGTGCGGTCACCTGGCCGCCTCTCCGACTCCGGAACTCGGTGCAGCCACATGTGGAGGTCGGCGGGGGCGTGGGGGCCAGACTCCGTGCAGCCCAAGAAAAGGAGTCGCTCTCTCCCCCCACCTACCCCAGGGGGAAATAAACAGTCTCTGGCATTTTCCTGCATTCCTGATTTTCAACCAAACCATTGTTGGAGGTTGGCCACCGTGGCCCGGAATGGACGACTTCCCCTCGGGAGAGTAAAACCTGCCCCCTCCCAGGCCGGCGGCGGAGTCGGCGCCCCCCCCCTCCCCCCCAGCCCGCCCTCCCACAACAAAGCCGCTTTGTAGCCTGCCTTCCCCCGGGCTGAGGCTGCCCCACCACGCCCGGGGCTCCCTCCCCTTCGAGGGCTCCAGAGATCGCCGGAGCCTCGCCATTCTTGCAGGTCCCTCCCTGGGAAGGAAACAAAGCAGCCTTCCTCGTCGCTCCGGGGGAGTGGGAGGGAAGAGAACGTTTCCTGCGCTTTGAGTGTGGGCGCCCTTGGCGCCTCCCGGACAGCCCGGTCCCGAGGACTCCGTGCTCTCAGGTCCTGCGCTTTTGTGCGAGGTCCCAGAGTTGGCGAATGGCAGAGGATCTCAAACCCATCAGTGTTCCAGAGACATTATGTACACCTTCATACACACACGTATATATGAGTATATGCACATGTGCTTTTATACGTGTACATGTTTTCTTCCTTTCCACCACCCAGGGTTGAGAACTAATGCCATTTTGACGTTGTCCGCTTTCCATCTAGAGCCTCCAGACCTGTGGCTGGAGTGTGCTTGAGTCCGGTTCTTCCATGTGCCGCAGCAAATAACGCCCTCGCACTCCCTCCTTCACCCACCTTCCTTGTACCTGCCCCGCTTCCCTGGTTGCTTCGTAGCGTTTGGGTCACAGTGTCACTGTTTTGGAGGTCCCCCCTCAGAGACCCCCGCCTCCTCATTTAGATCTGAGAGGCGGTGCCTTCCTGGGTGTGCCCCCAGAACGGTCCTCTCCCTTCCGCTCGGGCTCCTCAGCCCTCCCGCAGTGCCCCTGGCAGTGTGTCTTCAGGCTGCCAAGGCCTGGGACGACCTGGTCGCTCCCTCTCTCTGCAGGAGGCCAGCGCCTCAGGGGTGCTGTGAACAATGGTCACCCCCTCCACCTGCGGGCACCAACCTTTGGCAGCATCCGCAGGCATTCACACGAGCTAGAGCTAATCCAGGCCCAGGATGATTGCCAAAGGCACAGGTCGTGGGTGCTGGCTGTGGGGTCACTAAGGGACCACAGATCACAAGGACAGACTGAGTGTCTCCTCGGGGAGAATATTCACATGGGGGTGTTGCTTATTTTGCGGGAGGCAAAAAGGAGGTGCTTGAAGTCGCAGCGCCATACATGACGGAATCCCCCTCCCACCCTCCCTGTTCCCTGCCTGTGCTCCTCCCTGTTTGCATTGGCTGTGGCTCACTTCTTCCTGCCAAATGACTCAGTACAGTTGGGAAATTTTGCTTATTGGAGGGAGGCCTGTATACTATATGGGTGCCCCAAGAGTCACACACAAAATCATCTGAATTAAATAAACATAAAATGCCCAGTACTGGGTAACCGATCGCTCCCAAATTTGCAATCCTTGACGGATGCTGAGTGTTTGGATCAACCAAAAGCAAGACTAGGGCCATCCATGTGGGGCTCAAGGACCCCAGTAACCCTGAGGCAGGAGGAACAAGTGAAAAACACGCAGGCTCCAACCTGGCTTAGAATCTTGGTTCTGCCACTGGCTGTGCAATCTTGGGCCAGTTAATCAACCTCTCTGGGCTTCCGATTCATCTTCCACAAAAATAGAAATAATAATCCTTTGTCTTGGCAGGGTTTCTGTGAAGAGTCAATGAAATAACATATTTGGAAGCGTCTCATGTACCGCAACTGCTCGGTTGAGTGTTCACTTCATTGTTGAAAATTCTATTAGAAACAAAGCTGAAAATGATTTCTGTCATCAATCTCTGGAAAGACAGTCCTTCAGAGGTCTTTGGGCACCGCAAGCAGGATCTGGAGATATTTAGAAAGGAGGAAAAGAAGGTAGTTATGAAGATCAGAGGGTTCAGGGACATATTTCCTTCTTGATTTCTCAGTATGAGTGCAGAGGGAGGAAGCATAGTTTTCTGGGAGCATGGGGGGGGGGTTTGGCAACATTTAAAAAATTGTCTTCCCCCCCAAAAAAAAAGAAAAGAAAAAACATTGTCTTCCCTTTCTGCTACATGGGCCCAACTCTAGTCTCCCCTCTTCCCCCTTCCATTCACCCCCTTTTCTTTCTCTCCCTTGTTTCTCCCCCACACCCACTGGATCTCAATTAGTCTTTTTGAATCTCAGTTTCCTCATGTGAAAGCAGGCGATCAGAGTAATTAATTCAGAGGGTCACAAGATAACATATTCAGTAAGTCAGCCCTATCTCCCATCAGCCGCCTCATATTTTCTTCTTCCCTGTTGACTTCTAACTTTCCCTCCTTCTCCTTCTTCCCATTCTCCAAAGAGATGGAAGGTAAGGTTGGATCAGCCACAGAGGCGAAGGGTTCATCTGGGAAATGTGTGCTTCCTTTATGTTATTCCACTCTGTCTGGCTGCTTCCGTTTGAAGACGACTGCCATTATGACTGGCTGTTAATATCTTATCACCTACCAAGCTCCGTCCCCACTAGCAGTGTCTAGGAGTAAACAGCCCCTGAATTATTTACTTTTAGGAACTTTTCACTGGGTGTGTGGTCACGACGTGGAACCCTACAATAAATAAATTCAATACTGTAAGTTGACTCAGTTTGGGGCCATGCCGGAACTCGACAACATTAAAAATGTACCAGCCTGTGCTGACGGCTCCTTGGGCAGGTTCTTTAAAGGGACTTGCAGTGTTCATCTTAGTGCTTTGTTTGGGCTTAGAGATCTGGCTTCTCCTTTTGAGGATTATCTGGAAGTCAGGGCCTGAATGCTCTAGTGTCCAACAGGAAAGACCGTCCTCACCCCCTTAACTGTCAGCCGGTCCTAGGACTCCTCTGTGGGGCTGCCTCCCTTTACAGTTCAATCTGGATTGATCGCTTGATGCAGTTGTTTATTGGGCAACTATTTGCTGTGATCCCTGCTGGGGGCGGGGGTGGTGGTGGTGGTGGTAATAAAGCCCTGACCCCTTGCTCTCTATTCGGGACAACCCTGGAGAGCTATTCCAGCTTCAGAGCTCTCCTACGGCCTGACTGCCGAGTCCTTTGCTATGACAGCCACAGCCCACTTCCTCTCCTTGACTCTGTGTCCTTAACTTCTCCCTCAGGGGTGCTCCCTGAGCACTCATCAGTAATCTTCTGTCATGCTGATCTCATCTCAGAGTCTGATCCCTGGGGGCCCAACCTGCAATATGGAGCTGCACGGAAAGTGGACTGAGACACACCTGTGTTTCAATCCTGGGTCTATCACTTCGTGGCTGTGTGACTTTGGGCACATTATTTAACCTCTCGAAATTTCATTTTTCATCTGGGGGAAAAAGATGATGGTAAAGATTAAATGAGTTTATACATAGTGTGTAAACTATACACACCATAGGGTATATGTGTGTAAACCGGGACCACTGAAGCAGCTTAACAAATGTAACTTCTTTCTCTAATAATACTTGTCAAACAAGCCATCCCAGATCCTACTAGAACTGGGCTTTCAAGTTTATACATTTAACTAGAATTTACATTTTTATATTCTTGAAAATAATACTGCATCTTTGAAAGGGGTAACTCTTTTTAAAATTCTTAGAAAAGGTTTTTATTTATTTTTGAGAGAGAAAGAGAGAGATTGAGTGGAGGAGGGACAGAAAGAGAGGAAGATACAGAATCTGAAGCAGGCTCCAGGCTCTGAGCTAGCTGTCAGCACAGAGCCTGATGCAGAGCTTGAACCCATGAACCTTGGGATCATGGCCTGAGCTGAAGTTGGATGTGTAACTGACTGAGCCACCCAGGCACCCCAAAAGGAATAACTGTTTCATTATTAAAGTTTTTAAAATTATTTTTATTATTAACATAATAAGGGTTAAGAAATCAGAGAGAGTGTGGATTTGATTGCCCTTAAATGAGCAAGCTAACCTTATGACCTAGTGAATCATTGCAAAATGTCCTCATCTGTAGAATTGGATATTAATAGTATATACTTATGACAGATGGTATTTTCCTTGAATGCCTCCAATAGTATTTCTCATTCCAGCTGCTCTTCTAAAATGGCCTTGCCATTCCTCCATCAACAGATGGAGTCTAATTCCCATCCCCTTGCATCCAAGCTGAACTCAGTGACTTGCTTGACCATAGAATGTTGCAGAAACAATATTCTGGGACCTCTGAGGCTAGATTACAGGAGACCAAGTCATTTCATCTGGGTGTGTAGCATCCCTGTTGGAGCCCAGTCCGCATGCTGTAAGAAGCCCAAACACTTGGAGAAGTTGTGGTAAAGGTATCTAGTCCCAGCCGACGGTCAGCATCACCTGCCAGTCGACAGAGTGAGCCACCTTGGACATCAGGCTCCATTGGCTTTTGGGATGCCTGTGGCCCCAGCCAACATCTGACTACGGAGGCCCCCCAAAGAATGGCCCCACTGGGCCCACTCAAACTAGACTATGACAGGTAATAATAAACTATTGTTTTAAACCATGAAGTTATGGGTTGCTTTGTTCTTCAGCAATAGAAACCCAAACACCACCTTCTAGGGCTGTTGTGAAGTGCGATGAGATAATGCATACAAATTGATTGGTAAATGATTAGTACACTTGGAAAAAATGGGTAAGCTGATTTATACGGGGAGATAGAAGATTGGGACAAATAAACCCAAGACCAAGCAGGCATGGTCTGATTCAACCATCTGTCACAATTCAGGCTCTCTACAGAATCATAAAATCGCTGAGTAGAAAGGAATCTTGGAATTCTTCTAGTTCAGCTCTCACCAGTGAGGACATTCCTTCATGAAGGTTTGTTTAATCCAACTGTTACTTATTAACCTCTGCTCTGTGGTCGAAGGTAAGGACGGGAAGTGGAATAACGAAGATAACTAGGGCCAAGGTCAGGAGCAGGGGCTCCTCACAGACCGGGCCGTGGTGGCCCAGTGTGATACCTACATTTCCCCGGCACCAATTGGCCATTTCGTTGCTGGCCAGCTCTGGTTATACACCTTCCCTTCCCCGTGCTCTGGCTCCTGCTGACCTATTCTTTGTGTACCAATTCACATTTTAAGTGCTAGTTCTCAGGCTCTTTGCGTTCTTGCTCCACATCCTGAAGTCGCCCACCGACACATCCACTTACCCACTTCGGCGCATGCTCACCCTTATCAAGGAAGGCGGGCTTTGCCTGGCGCTGCTGGGACACCCGCCTGCGGGCTCTTCGAGGGATCTGCTGTCACTGGGGCCTCAGCTCCTAAACCACCAAAACCAAACAACAAACAAGAAAACCAAACAGAAGAAAAGAAACAAGAACAACCAAAAATGCATCCAATTATGTGTGGGTCCAGAAAAATACCAGACATTCCCTTAGTTCATGTTTATTTCAGTATATGTGCTGCCAAAGCGAGTTCACAGTTCGTGTTCATTTCAAGCAACGACAGCATAATCGGCTTTCTCAAGCTCCACCAATGACACGAAGTTTTTAACAGGCTGGAGGTTTCACAGACAGGTGAAACCAGTTTTAAAAAAAAGCAAACCAGAAAGAGCTCTTTACAGCTGAGCGGTTAAAACCTGCTACACGTACAGGCTGTCCCTGTTTTCCACACACAGCCGTGTTTTATGGCTTCTTGAAATTGCCTATAAAAACGTCTCACACCCCATGAGCTTCACACAAGTATCGGGTTAGAATTTTTATTTTAAACAATAAATGTAAGTTCTGTGTCCAAGCTGAGAAAGCCTTTGTCTCCTCTTGAGAAACAGAGAACATAACCCACCAGAGTTTGCGGAGCGCAAAGCCCTCTGAAGCCAGCCTTCCCTCCTGCCCCCCCCCACCCCTGCCTCCCCAGGCTCCACCCCCACCCCACTTGCTGAGGGGGCCACCCTGCCTCACAGGTGTTGAGAACAGAGCAATCTCACTGTCCCTAAATCATCAACCCCCTCTCCTCATTCCCTTCTTCCTCATTTGAAAATGTTATCCCTTGTTTGTACTACTGTTCCTCTGCATATTCATAATGGTATTTTATGTCCAATATCACACAGGGCTTTTTAATTTGGCAATTCATCCTAGTTTCTGTTGCCATGATGTATTCATACAGTGCGGTGGGGGCAGAATCTATTTCATCGTCTCTGGAGATAGTGTAGTCCCCTTCACAAAATCAGCAAAACTTTCCTACAGAGGAAAATGTAGGAAATCCTAAGAAAAAAGGAAACCCGGTGGGAAAGGGCCAGCTTCTCCTGTGGTAGAGGGCAGCAACGTTTCCTGAAACTTTGGTGACTCATGGGGACTTCCTCATCAGGAAGCTGGGAATCACCGTGTGCTCTTGGGTCAGTGGGATCCACTGGGAAGGTGCCGGAAGCTGCAGGATAAAGCCCAGAAGCAGGGGGACCTAGGGACCTGAGGGGAACCGCAGTGGTTGGTGGATGGACTTGTGGGCTGGGTGTGAACACCAGCAGATGAAGGGTGAGCTCCAGGAGCTGGCAGAAGCCCCCAGGAGGTGGTGTTGAATATCTTGGTGGCAGGATTGGACCCAGGGAGCTGCGGAGGTAACAGGGCAGTCCAGGCGGCTCGGGGGGTGGGTGCAAAAATACAGGACAGGAGGAAAATTGTTTCTCAGTAGGAGGGGGGCCCTCGTTCCAGGAGGCTGAGTGATGTCTACTCCCTCTCAGAGTGCAAATGTGGCGGGGGGTGGGGGGGAACATTAGTTCCAGTGTGTCCACTACTTGCCAGGTGGGCCTCTCTGCTTGATAACCGATGGTCTTGTGGGGACTCAGTGGCTGTCAGCAGGTACTTTCAGCATCTCCCTGGGAGTTCAACTGTCTGTTCCCAAGCAGAAATGAACCAATGGCAGGGCATGGTGCCCTTGGCAATCTCTGGGTAATCAATCTAGAAGAGAAGGCAGCTCCAGGCCACCGCTTAATTTCTCTGCTTGATATTTTATGGCCCAAAGTGCTGATTTTCATTAACTTCTTCATCTCCACGTTGACCCTGTTTAGCCCTGGCTGGGCTATAGACCCGGGAAAGTCTTTTGAAGTCACACTGCTTCTTATTTTCAGCATAGGATTTTTGCTTGCTTTCCCTCCCCCACCCATGTACTTATATTTGCTGTTCTTTGGGAGTAACTAATGCAGGGTCCTCAGCCCTTCCCGTATGGAAAAGACTAGCTGGCGGCCCTTTCTGGTATCTCATTGCTTTGGGTTCTGGACAGGAAGTGATGGACCTTAAAAATGAAAACTAGGGAATCATGATAGCCCTTCTGGGTTGCAAGGAGGTGCTGGGGCATCAAGAGCCCTCCTGGATTGAGATTTGTCTGTGTAGTTATGGTGGGTCCTCCTGAGTAGGAGATGGATCTGGAAAGCGATGATCAGTGCTCCTAGAAAGAGATGCTTCTGGAAAATGCTGATACATTCTCCTAGTTTGCATGGTTTCTGAGCAGCCAAGAACCCTCCTGGATTGAGATGTGTCTAGGGGCTCATGACAGATCCTCCTCTGGGGAGAGGAGTCTGAGATGTTCTGCTGAGCCTTCCTAGGATAAGAAGGAAGTGGGAGTTCATGCCACCTCTCCTGGAGAGGGATGGATCTGTGGAGTCGTAACGACAATGCCTTTGGCAGGACAGACCTTCGTTCTTGCTTCCATTTGGGGTTGGCCCCAAAGGTCTCCATCTGCTTTCCCATTTGCGCCACACCCCACAAGCAAATCTCTATCATCTTCCTCTCTCTCCCTTCCTGCTCAGGGGTGAAGAGCGCTCACACCCTGGTCCACAACCTCCATCCTCCTGAAGCTGGCCCTGGAAAGCTGCAGGCGCTTTCCTGCCACACTTGCAACTGAATCTAAAGCTCACATCAGCCCCAGTGACAAGTGACACAGCAAATGCGTGATGGCTGAGAGAGGTGGAGCTGCTGCCGGGGCCATAGTATGTTGGGCTTCTGTGCTTTAAAGGACAGGGAGAAGAAACAGCAGAAGGTGCACCCAGTTTCTCAGGTGCCGAGGCCAGATGGTGCTGTTAGAGAGTCTGAGAGGAATGCAGCCCCCGCCTGGGGCTTCGTGGCCTCAGGAAACTCCTTTTTCAGTTCCTAAGAGGGTCACCTCCATCTTTGCAAGCAAAGCAGTGATGGGATTAAGATCAGCCACGAGCACAGTGTTTACCAACAGCCCGCAAACACTGCCTAGATACTCAGACCTTGTCCAAGTGGTTGATCAGAGTATTCATTCAAAGGAAAGAGTATTTGTGTGCTGAAGGTTAGAAGCAAAAATAGTTTTCAGTGATGAGATCTGCCTACATTTTCCAGCAATTAAAAAAAAGAGCACTAAGTAGATCTTGCGTCTCTTTCTGATCAATTGCATTTTCTACATTTTCATTGTATTCACAACACTCTCTCCCTCAGTGGGAATGGACTTCATTTCTCATTATTGAGCAGTTTCTTTAGTCTTTGATCTTTTCATTGACTCGGTCTAAGCCAACCCCCTAAAATTGTACTCTGTCTCATGAAGCAAGAGATGTCATATCGTTATACAATGTTAGCATTGGGAGAAATGCCTATATAATATCTGGTTGCTAGAAATGAGCATTTCTGAGACTCGGTCCCTAGTTAAGTGCACTGAAGAAAAGATATGTGTTCATGATCAGATCACCTTCCTTATCTTCTTTATCCAACACAGCAGCTTGGAGAGGGAGGCCTGCGTAGAGCAGCATGAAATGCTTCCCCAGGGAAGAGCGTGGCCCCGAGGCCTGTTGCCTGGGAGCACTTGTGGTAGTATCAGAAATGTGCCCCTGGACTTGACACCCTGCCTCACCTGCCTGCCTGTGGAGTTTAGAAAGGAAGATGCATTGCTCACAACAGGGCTGGCATAACAGAGGTTAGGAAGTACTTTCTTTGTGCCCAGCAATGGGCTAGGCACGTCTCATCCATCTCCTTGCTCTCCCACCACAATATCAGCTTCCCAGCTGGCAACAAATACATAATTCTCTAGGTTATGTTGTTCTGGGATGGTGTAAATAACCCAGCTAGGAGGCAAGGGCACTTGGAGAACCGGATCCAAGGTCAGCTGGACCATGAGTTCCTCAAGATTGGGTTCCTCAACCTCATCTCAACTTCATCTCTGCAGACCGAGGCATTAGAACCCTCACTGACAGGTCTGGGCCATGATTAAACAGACTTCAAGGCTGAAGGGAGCAAGAGGCAGTTCAGGGTATCACTGGAGCCAAAGTCCTTTTCCTCTTCAGACAAAAATTGGATTTTACCAGAGATGAGTCTGAACAAGCGACTAGGCCAGTTTTCCCTGTGGACCATTTCGCTGTCAAACTGGCAGCGCTGTGAGACTGGGCAAGGCCGCCTGGGCATACTCCCTCTTCGAAGGAACCCAGCTCCAACATTTTCCGGGGCCCCACAATGTTTATGATCAGTGCCGCTCAATCTCCATTTTTCTGGAGATGACTCTCCCCAGTCCTTTGAAATCAAATGATCCAAAGCAGGCTGGAATTGCTCAGGGAAGCCGGGAGTCTTTAAGCACCTGTCCACAATGATGGAGGTTTCTCATAAGGGGATACAATATATAGACCCCTGTCCTACGACCTCACCTCTAATCAGAGTGGTCGAATGTATTTGGAAAACTGAGTCCCTCCTTAAAGTTAAGGCTTTTTTTGTTATGAGTTTGCTTATTCCCTCTCAAAATGGAAACTTATTTTGAAATCCTTTGCCCATTAAAAAAAATTGTGACAGGGGCGCCTGGGTGGCTTAGTCGGTTGAGCGTCCGACTTTCGCTTAGGTCATGATCTCGCGGTGGTGGGTTCGAGCCCCACGTCGGGCTCTGTGCTGACTGCCAGCTCAGAGCCTGGAGCCTATTTCAGAGTCTGTGTCTCCCTCTCTCTCTGACCCTCCCCTCTTCACGCTCTCTCTCTCTCTCTCTCTCTCCTAGAAATAAATAAAAATATTTAAAAAAAAATTATGACAGTTAAAACACCTCGAAACCAGGGTGCCTGGGCGGCTCAGTCAGTTAAGCTTCTGACTCTGGGTTTTGGGTCAGGTTATGATCTCACGGTTCACAGGGTCCAGCTCTGAGTGGGCTGTGGGCTCTGACAGTGAGGAGTCTACTTGGGATTCATTCTCTCCCTTGCTCTCTGTCCCTCCCTAGCTTACATGTATACCTGCACGGTGCACAGGTATGCTCTCTCACAAAATAAATAAACACTAAAAAATCCGTATAAATAAAATATGTCACGTGGGAAAGATTGCATTCCCAGTCTGCCCTTCTATAAACTCAATTTATTCCCTTGAAAAAGATAAACTCTGACTTTATAGAACAACTATAAAAATTGGTGATAATATTCTTCTTAGGCACTTTTGTGAGCTCTGTACATATTAAGGATGTTTGCTATCTGCCTGCATATTATATTATCAGTTTTCTCCCTCTCTCGCCAGCATTAGTCTGTAAGTTGTACAGGACAAGTTTGCAACTGTATTTTTGGTCTATTCTTGTGCCTACTAAACAGCGTGGTGGACATGAGTGTCCAACAAATGAAGAGTAACTAGAAACTCTAAAAGTATATCATGTCACATTTGGCAGCCTATCTGATAACCTAATCTTATCTCAGTGGGTTTATTTTCAGAAGCTAAGGAAAAGTACTTGTATGGAAAGCCCAATCATAAATGCCCACTCTCATCTCCAGATAGCATAGAAAATTCTAGAATAAACATTCATGTTTCCTGATTCTTAACAGAGCCCAGCCTGCTTTGGGATGGAGAGAGGAGGTCTACAGAGAGCACCTGAGTCATTTCTTAAAATTTTGAATTGAGACATCCCTTTGTAAGAGAAAACTTAGCTGGTTGTATTATGTGCTTTGGAGCTGGACAGTGGCATTCAAGACCCAAGCCTACTTGCTGGCTGTGTGATCTTGGACAAGTTGTTACCTCCCTACTAGCGCTTGTGCCTTCTTTTGTAAAAAATCCTTTATAAAATATAGATGCCCTTTAGTAGAGTGTTGAGAACATAAGTGCTCAATAAAATCTAGCTGTTATTATTATGATGATTATGGGAACACCCAAGTCATGTAAACAGCAAGTCAAGTTTCAGAAGCTGTGTAATGATGTTATTCCTCAGGCTCATCCAGTTTCCTACCAATTGCGTCTACACCTTTGCTTCTCTCTTCTGTAAAACCCTGGGATGATCATAGTAAATAATAGTGCCTTTATGTTTACAAGGCCTGCTCACACTCAGTTTCTCACATGATCTCCGCAGTAACCCTGTCCAAGTGAATGAGAAAGACTTTGTAATCTCTATTATATACGGAAGGAACTGAAGGCAAAAGACAGGTTAGCTGCCTTGCGCAAACTAATAAAAAGTACAAGGGGACCTGAAACAATTTGCGTTGAAAGCCCAACATACTCCCTTTGTCCTTCTCCCTGTGTCTCAGGGATAAGTAGGAAGGGCCTTGGTAAAAAGGCTCATGCCCCTAATTCTAGCTCCCGATTGCCCATGTTCCCTGGTCCATGCCAGTGGTCAAGTTTTGCTGCCATCGCTGGGAGCATCAGGATAGGGAGCACTTCTCCCCCACTGCCTGGCATTCTGGACCCCCAGTCAGCTGCCTTAGCCCTGACTCCTAAGCATCTGGTACCAGCTTCTTATGCCCAAGTTTGTATCAGCAGGTGTTACTAGTAAGCATCTGGCTGGGGAAGTCACACTGCTTCTACACATACAAACACTTCTAACTAACATTTTTTTCTACCCTAAGTATCAACATGCTCACCAAAAGCATGTTTGGGGAAAAAAATGTCACAGGAAGGCATCAGGCTGGAATAGATGGATAGATACTGGAGGAGGAGGGGTGTTTCTATTCTGTGAGAGGCCAAAGTAGCTCCAGCTTTTAAGCAGCCAGGCCAGACCTCAGGAACTGGGTGATGGATTTAAGCACTTTGCATCCTCTATTGCATGAACAACAGCTTTGAGGGGACCATCCTTCCGCTCTCATGCACAAAGTGGGGAAGGGCTCTCCCAGGATTCCCAGGGCCCAGAGCAGTTGAAATGACCTAAAATTATAGAATCAACCTTGGGTGTACAACAGAATCATAGATGAAATTTAAAATTTTTAAATTTTATATATAAATACATAGAGAGACAGACAGAGTGTGAGCAGGGGAAGGACAGAAAGAGAGGGAGACACAGAATCCAAAGCAGGCTCCAGGCTCTGAGTTGTCAGCACAGAGCTCGATGCGGGGTTCTAACCCACGAACTGTGAGATCATGACCTGAGCCAAAGGCTGACACTTAACTGACTGAGCCACCCAGGTGGCCCTAGATAAATTTTTTAATAAATACTGATGCCCAGACCAATTCAATCAGAATGTTTGGGCCTGAGACTAAGGTACCAGGTTCTTTTTAATAGCTGCATTGAAATATGTCATATTAAATACACTGTATAATTGGAATACAATAAACTGCACATATTTATAAAAAAATTTAAAAAAAAAATTTTTTTTAATGTTTTATTTATTTCTAGGAGAGAGAGAGAGAGAGAGACAGCGTGAGCAGGGGAGGGTCAGAGAAAGAGGGAGTCACAGATTCTGAAACAGGCTCCAGGCTCTGAGCTGGCAGTCAGCACAGAGCCCGACGCGGGGCTCGAACCCACAGACCGCGAGATCATGACCTAAGCGAAAGTCGGACGCTTAACCGACTAAGCCACCCAGGCGCCCCCCCTTTTTTTTTTTTTAATTTTTTTAATGTTTTATTTATTTCTAGGAGAGAGAGAGAGACAGCGTGAGCAGGGGAGGGTCAGAGAGAGAGGGAGTCACAGACTGAAACAGGCTCCAGGCTCTGAGCTGGCAGTCAGCACAGAGCCCGACGCGGGGCTCGAACCCACGAACCGCGAGATCATGACCTAAGCGAAAGTCAGACGCTTAACCGACTAAGCCACCCAGGTGCCCCAAACTGCACATATTTAAACAACTTGATGAGTTTTGACTTGAGTATATATCCTGATCCGTCGCTAGAATCAAGATGACGAACATGAACATTACCTCCTAAAGTGTCTGCACACCCTTTGATATTCTTCTCTACTTCCCCCATCCCCACAGAAAGGCAAAAATCAATCTGCTTTCTGTTGCTATAGATTTATATTTCTACTTATATTTTCTAGAATTTTATATAAATGGAATCATCTAGTACATTCCTTTTCTTGTTTCTGGCTTCATTAACTCAACATTATTTTGAGATTTACCCACGTGGTTATGTGTCAATTCCTTTTTATTGCTGAGTAGTATTCCATTGTGGGATATACCACAACCTGTCAATCAATTCACCTGTCACCAAACATTTGAGTTCTTCCCAGTTTGGGACTATTATAAATAAAGCCACCATGAACACACAGGTGCAGGTCTTTGTCTGGATATGTGCTTTCTTTTTTCTTAAACAGAACGGAGTGGAATGACTGAATCACGTGGCAGGTATATGTTTAGCATTGGAAGAAGCTTCCAATGAGCTTTCCAAAGTGGTTGTTCCATTTTATATTTCCACCAGCTGTACATGAGAGTCCCAGGGGCTCCACACCCTCTCCATTCTGTGGGCGATGTGTGCAATACATTTAAATTGCACTTCCCCGATGACTGATGATGTGGAGTATCTTTTCATGTGCTTCCCCCCCTTCTTCGACATTATGTATATCTCTTTTAGTGAAGTCTTAGTTCAAATCTTTAGGGATGGGACCTAAGAATCAGTTAAAAATAAATAAAATCTCCCTGGTGATTCTAAATGTTTACCGAGGATTAAGCACTACTCACTGAAAACTTGAGTGCAAACCTCCCATTTAATCATGTGGAAACTGAAATCTAGAAAGATATTGGGTCACTTATAGAGCAGGGAAAATTGCAAGACAAAGAGATCACTCTTAAAAAGATTGTGGCCATTGGGGCACCTGGGTGGATCAGTTAGTTAAGAGTCTGACTCATTTAAAAAAATTTTTTTTAATTTTTTAAAATTTATTTTTGAGAGAGAAACAGCATGAGCAGGGGAGGGTCAGAGAGAGAGGGAGATATAGAATCTGAAGCAGGCTCCAGGCTCTGAGCTGGCTGTCAGCACAGCCAGGGGTTCGAACCCACGAACCGTGAGATCACAACCTGAGCCGAAGTTGGACACTTAACTGACTGAGCCACCCAGGTGCCCCAAGTCTGATTCTTGATTTCAGTTCAGGTCATGGTCTCAGGGTCATGGGATTGAGCCCCATGTCAGGCTCTGTGCTGAGCATGGAGCCTGCTTAAGATTCTCTCTCTCTCGTTCTCTCTCTCTCTCTCAATCCCCCAGTCCCTCCTCCGCTCACAGACTCTCTCCTTCTCTCAAAAAATAAAATAAAATAAAATAAAATATTGCGGCCATTAGAGAGCAATTCTTCATTGCACACCTGTCTCATTTCCATAAGTTGGACAATGTATCTATCTGTGGTAAGACTTATTGTGTCAGACTTACTGGCCCATGTTTCAATCTGATCATTCTCTGTTTCACCTCCTCATCTATTTGTTCTATAATAAAAATTTGAAGGAAATGACTAATATTAAGTGTATGACAGTATTAGAACTATGGTGAAATGGAAGGGAAAATGGTCTCAGGGCTTCTACGTATAGTGTGGACTATAAAACTCTAGAGGGCTCCATTCACACAGACTATGTGTCAAAGGCATTCCTGGAGTTGTGCAGTATACAATCTGCACAACTTTATGTAGTGACCCTGAACAGCCTTGAACTCTAAGAACTGGGTCTCACCTAAGGAAGTCAGCTGAATCTCTGAATCTTAGCTTAAAAATCTATAAAATGGGGGTGATTAGTGCTCACAGGATGGATATGACTGATATGAGGTCCTGTTAGGGATTGGCAAACCCAAGTGGCTATGGGAGCTAAGCAAGTAACTTAACTGAGCAAAGTGGGTCAGGTCAGAGAGGTGATAAGGAAGTGATGGAGCTCACGACAAACCGTCCATTCAGCGGTAGCTGATTATGGCCTTGTAAAAATGCTGGCACAGTTACCAGAGCTTCTGTTTTTGAAAAGAAGTCAAAAACCAAAATATCTGTGGTCACACGTAGTCCACTGATGAACGTGAAAGTGCTTTATAAATTATAAGTCACTTAATATTTATATAGGGCATCATTCTTTGGCTTAAGTTGAGCTGTGGGTCCATCCGTGAGGGAGTATCATAGAGGCTTATCGTGCGCCCCTCCTCTCGCCTCAGAGGCAAGGCAACCTGAGAAGCCAGGTCATGATGAGAAGGTTGGATGGTCCCAACAGGATTGAAAAGAGGCCTTAGGTAAGTTGAGGTTTAATGGCACTGAGCTAAAGTTACCTGATGCATTCATTTTACAGGGCAGGTGATGGATCTGGATTTGGAAACACTCAAAATTTAAGTTGCCAAGACTTCGTCTCTTGTGGTCAGTGTCTGTCACAGTGACCTTTCTCTGCCATACAATGGTTGATCGACTCCTTCTCCACTGGAAACACCTCTTCTCTATAGGCCTTAGTGCACTCAACTGGGTTATAAAGTTATGGTGTGGTGGAGTGGTTCCCGGTGACTTGCATCAGCTCAGGAGCCCTGATTAGACACGTTTCTTCTCCATTCTTTCGGTGACATCACACTGGCAGCTTGAAATGAGCCATGGTTGGAGTATTTGTACCAGAGAAAATGAAATCAGGTTTGTCCCTCCCACTCCAGAAAGCTGGTGGTTCGGCATTAACCAGCACACCACTGGTTATGAGCGTCATAGAGCTTGCAGCCTAGTTACCTCTTCCATGTATATATTTCTACTTTGATCTGCGAGTGGCTGATCTTCTATTTGACCCGGAGAGAGCAATTTGCTGGCATTATTTCCAAGATCTTAGATTTTTGTCCCCAGCCCTCACAGGAAAGGGCTCATCTGGGCAAGGGGCTTCCCCCCCTGGGAATCTGCTCCGAGGCGGGCTCCTCCTGACCCCCAGCCCAGTGCCTTCCATCATGCCCCTCGCTGACCAAAACAGTTCCTGTGTGAGGCCGTTGCTCCAGCTGTGGGAAGGACTGCAGATCATTTATTCTAACTAGCTCGTGGTGACACAGAGTGCTAACTCTTCTCAGACTCTACTTTCACATAAACAGAGACAGCCCAAGGAAAGAGAGCCAATGGGTGAGACTGCAAGCTGCTGGAAGTTCTCTGCCATCCAGGAGATCTTCTTAAATGCTCTCAGGTTGGCTACCATCTGAGTAACCCTGCTAATCAATTTCGTGAGTCTGGGAAGAAGAAATGCTAACAACGATACAACAATGAGACAATTTCACTATCCTTCCCAGTAATATCCCAGAGAATTTACCTGACTTTTGGTAACCCTCACGCAGAAGAGATAAATTAAGAACACTTGATCAGAAACATCTGTGATTCAGTGATAGAAAATTACCTGTTGAAAAGCAGAGATTTATTACCTGCAATTTGGCGAGGCCCTAAGGATGGTCCTGCCCATCCATCCCTTCTTGTTTTGCAAATGCACCAAGGAGTTCATCCAGAAAAAGTCAAGTAACTCAGAGGAAGCAAATTCCGGTTTCTTGTGTCCCAGGAGCCCCCTCCCCTTTGACCAGCCTGCTTATTCCTCACTTCTGAAACTTTTACTTCCCTGAACGTTGACTTCCAGATGCAGCGAACAGGATACACCTGGCTAGGCCCAGTCAACAAGTGTGTTAGGGAAATACATACTTGAGAGATGCTCCAGACACACAATCCTGGAAGTCACTGTCTGGTGTTCTTGGAAATAGATGACTCAGTGGCAGGCCAGGGCCGACCTTCAGTTTGCAAGCTGGTCTGGGCGGCTTCTGTCGGTTCTCAGAGGCTCCCCTGTGGCTTTTCACTCTGGTGTGTTTTGTGTTCAGCTCTATTGTTATATGATTCATATAGTGTCTTCTTTTCAATACCTAATATTCCAGGGACTCAGCTGACTCATACACGAGGGATGTGCATGAGGTAAATGCAGACCAGTCGACTGAAGACAGGATTTACTCAGTTTTGAGAAAATAGACTTAAGGATGGATAAGAGGCAGAATTCTGAGGACCTTAAATCCAGAGCCTTCCCATGTTCAACATGTCTGCCAAACCCGGTCCCGGGCTAAACCATTTATGCATTCTAGAAAGCAGCTTTAATTTTCACTTGTACCTACTCACATTTTAAAAACTGAACCAGGGGCACCTGGGTGGCTCAGTTGGTTAAGCGTCCAACTTTGGCTCAGGTCATAACCTCATGTTTACTGAGTTCAAGGCCCACAGTGGGTGTGCTTGAGCCATGACAGTGCAGAGCCTGCATGGGATTCTCTCTCTCCCTCTCTCTCTGCCCCTTGCTCACTCAAGCACCCTCTCTCCGATAAATACATATGTATATACTTGCACAAATTAAAAAAATCTTGAAAAATAAATAAAAAAACGAACCATGCACCAAGTTTTGAGGGAAGAGTACCAACTCTAGAGCCTCCTATAATAATAAATCTTCATATTTATATGCTACTTTATAGTTTACAAAGCTTATTATCTCATCTGATCTTTACGGAAACCCTATGAGGTTGATATTTTTATTTGGGGACTTTCCTAAAAATATCTCAGGAGAACAAAGGCTTGAACCCAGGCCTATGGAATTCAGGGTGCAGGCTAACAAACAAACGAAACAACACCGAGGAACCAGGGGCACAGCTCTTTAGGGAAGCGTGTTAGCGCACAGCTCCCGGCAGATTTGATCTTGAACTCTTTTTGCCTTCCAAAGATGCTAGAGATCCTGGGACCTCTTGTTAGGATGTGGCCTTTCCTATGACACTGAATCTTCAGGATGGCTCTAGATAGTGCTTTTCCAGATAAGAGCAGTACTGTTCAGTACAGTAACGCTTGGGACCTCTCTGTACACCCATAAAGTAAAATAAATAATCTGTTTTTTATGGTGTATTGGTCCATCTTAGCGAGTGTGCCCTTTCCCTACCCAAAAAACAATCACATACTCCCTAAAAGGACAGCAGCCCTAGACTCCTACCATCAAAGTCTAGATAACTGTGAGTGTACCTGCCAATACAGAATGTTGGGGCAGGTCGGATGAATTCCTGTAGGTGACAGTACTTCTGCAAACTCTAGGGTTCTAATAGGTGAATCTACCATTTTCAGATGAAAAAGAAACCAGTAAACTTTTTCAGATGGGCAAGAAATATGCAAAATTATACATGTATTTAGGAAGGACCTATAGACAGGTATGAGAGTCCTTATGAGTGCTGATTCAAGGCATCACCCTGTCCCACTACCAAAATATTGTATTTATTCTCAAACCCCCTTTCATTAAGCATAAGTTACATTTTTCTATACTTTTAAAGTCACATGAGTTTAACTCTGGATGGAGGCATGAGCCGGAGTCCCCTCGGTACTCTTGTAAACTTCTCCCCGCCTCTACCCCAGGAGTCTTCCAGTGTTTTTAAGGTGTTCACAAAACAGGACTTGTCCCAGTTGGGGCTGTCTGAGCAGGTCTCCAAAGGGAAGGGGCTCTGGCTTGGAAAAGTGATCTTTCAGGAGGTATAACTCTGTCAAGATAAAAAGAAGCAAGAGTGATCCTGAAGAGTCAAATCTTAGACACCCAGAAAACACTGAATACGTGTATCAGTTGGAGCAAAAACCAGAGAGGGATGGAAAGATGCTCAGTTAGAGGTGGTCAAGAGGTGGGTGGGAATCACCAATGAAAAGGGTAGTTCAGGAGCCAAGTCCAGAAGCTCTGAACATCTGTCAACATGGCTCCCCTTTTTTCTTAATGTTTTATTTTTTCTTGAGAGAGAGAGAAACAGAGCACGAGAGGTGGGGTGAGGGACAGAGAGAGAGGGAGAACAGAATCTGAAACAGGCTCCAGGCTCTGAGCTGTCAGCACAGAGCCCAACGTGGGGCTTGAACTCACAAACCACGAGATCATGACCTGAGCTGAAGTCCGACACTTAACCGACTGAGCCACCCAGGTGCCACACCCCCAACATGACTTTTTTTAAAAATTTGAACCAAGAGTGATCCATTAAGTGGGCCAACTCAGGACACACAGAATAGGTAGACCTCTTATAATTTCTTAATTAATCATCAAAATTATCTTTCAGTTCATCTACGTAATATGGATTCTTCTTTATAAAAATAATCTCTTATTTTGAAAGTGATTGTGCAAACTTCAGAGAGAGCATGCAGTTTTCTATCATACTCAAGCCTCCCCAAGTCCAAACATGTTGTCAGCATCTTCTTTGGATATAGGTATTAAAGATCAATTAGTGGGGCACCTGGGTGGCTCAGTCAGTTGAGCATCCAGCTTCAGCTCAGGTCATGATCTCAGGGTTTGTGAGTTCGAGCCCCACATTGAGCTCTCTGCTGTCAACAGAGCCTGCTTCAGATCCTCTGTCCCCCTCTCTCTCTGCCCGCCCCCCACTTGTGTGTATGTGCACACTCACTCTCCCTCTCTTTCAAAAATTAACACTAAAAAACAAAAAGGTTGGTCTTTGGGTACTAATTCATGACATCTTAACTCACAAGAGGCTGAGGAATAAAGCAGAATGACTATTTATGCTAAGAGCCATCATTTCTTCCAGTCGTTAAAATATACGTACTCTGTCTAGTTACTTCCCTTCCAATGTCAGGGTTCCTGGGGAGCTGAATCTGTTATCAGACTGCAGACTCAGCAAGGAAGGGGCCAGGAGGGAAAACTCCTCTATTCCAGAGACCAGAAACACTCATGCCTCCCTTCCTGAATAGTGCTGGAAATATGGCAGTTCCCGGCCTCAGAGCCTCCTTCGTCTAAACTTTAGGTCCAACCCTCACCTGTTTCCTCAGACATAGGGACACCTCTGATGAGGCTCTGGATTCCTTCACCTTCATTCATGGCCTCAACTCCCAGACTGCACTTTAACCTCAGCCTTTCCAGCTCAGATCTACAACTATCCTGGGCTCTAAGGCAACTTCCAGGCAATTGCATCCAAGATGCATGGATATTATTACCAACAGTAGCTGTATCAACAAGAATTAACATTTCCTGAGCACTTATCACATGGCAGCCATGTAATGAATGCTGTATCTTCATTAACTCAATGAATTCTTATAACAACCCTCTGAGTTTAGAATAATTAACCCTGTCTTACAGACGAGGAAACTGGGGATTTGGGTGGTAACTTGTCCAGTATCACATAGTTGCTAAATGTGGAAGCCAGGATTCCAGCTGAAGTCATTTTGACTCCAGAGCCTGGGTGCAACCGTTGGGCAATACTGTCTCCAGGCTTGACCTTGACCCACCACCTCCCAAGAGTGTCTCACAGTGGACTCCTGTATGCTGAACACAGCCAACAAAGACAAGTGGTCACGAGGGCTTTCTTTGTTGAAATTTAAGCTTAACAATAATTAGTTTGGAGCGTAATTATTAGAAATCAAGCCACGATCTGGGGAAAATGCCTACAGAAAGAGACAAGGAGAAATTCTGAGAACCCATGAAAGTCAAGCAGTCCACACTGTATTGCTCCTGGTGGAGTATGTTTTAAAAATACTCCACCAGGTGAGCTTGGGTGAAAGGCTGAATAAGACACACAATCCCACATCAGGTCCTGCCCAAATGGGAAAACAGCCAAGAATCACCTCCTATGGGGTGCCCCACCTAAGGCCACAGAGAAGACCTACTCAGTTCTACTCAGAGACTGCTTGTGGCTTTTCATGCTGTGGGGTATTCCTAATGAATGAATAAGTGTTTTTTGTTTTTTTATAATTCTCTATGTGATTCAGAATCAGTGAAGGAATAAGCCCTTGGTGCTTACTTTTGAAGGACAGACCACAAATACCTGGTGTCCCAAATAGCTTTTCAGAGAAAAGAACATTGAACAGTAATGCTAAGGCCCCCTTCACTGATCTAACCCTCTCGCATTATTCAACAACAAAAAAATTTTTAACAAAGCTAGACGAGAGCAGAAGCCACTTGAGTTAATGTGGATAAAGAAGAGAATGGGAAAAAATAAAAATCACAGATAATCCCCAAAGTTCATCTCAACCATCAGGATTCTCCTCCTGTAGTTATTTTATGGTTAATAACATAAATAGAATGACACAGATTGACAGAACGGCTCATGGGTTGTCAATAATTACTTTATTGAGCATTGCAAGGTGCACAGCATTGTACATAGCTCGAAAATGTCCAAAATTGGCTTTTGTCACACCCTCTGTAAAGGCTTCCCCAATTTCCATGGTTATGTGGGCTTTCTTCCCATTCTCCAGGGAGCCTGCTGCTAGTATGTTCACTGAATCTCTAGCCATGATGTGTTATAGGTTATCCACTGTACCACATATGCCCCCCACTAGATTTCTGAACTCCTCCAAGATGGGATCCCTGTCTTACTGATCTCTGCAAACTTGATGTTCAAAAATACATGTCTGATAGATGAAAGGCTGATTGAATGATGAGTGCTTCATTCTAGTTCCTTCTCCCAATTCCCTAGTCTGCATTTAGGTGGAAGTGCTGATGGTGAGTGAGAAGCCAACATTCAAAAGGCACAATGGAAAAAAGGAGTGTCCGAAGGCGAGGCTGATCCACAGACTAGAAAATGAGCTCCATAAGAATGAAGAGTTGGCTGACCTCCCCTGGGCCTGAGAACATAACAGAGCCACAGAAAAATCTTCAAGCCAGAGACAGGGTTCATCAATCTGAATTCTCACCTCAAAGCCCAAAGTAGCTTGGTAGGAAAGGTCAGCAGTCCAGACACCTGCAAGAGCCACTTGTAAATGAGAGGCACAGCCAACCCTCACGGTCCAGAGTAGAGGATCTCAGCCACCTACCTTTAAGGATATATTTTACTTTATTATCCATTCCCAGATTTCACAAAAGGCCGCACAAGAATAAATAAATAAGACACTAAACAACTATAGGTAAAAAAGGAGACATTTCCAAATGGCTCCTAAGAAGCAGTTTGGATGCCCTGTTCCTTGCATGGTGCCAAGGGGCTCAAGCTGCCATGGAGGCCCGCTTTGGACCTGTCGGTATACAGATAATATACTGTGAGGGAATACAGATTTGGCAGGAGGCGGTAAACATGAGGCTGTGCATGGACGGCTAATCATTTCATCACAAAGGCTGAATCCAATTGATGAGTCAGGGCCGAGACTCTGCTGGATGGATGATGGAGGAAACCCCAACCACGGTCCAGGAGGCAGCTGAGTAGTAACACACACACACCACATTATGTGACATCGCAGGTGTGGCAGGACACACACAAAAGACCTTGGCTCCTGGCCTGTCATCAGCCAGCAAAGAAACTAAAGGCAAGTCTGGCACCTCCCTGTACCTCGGTGTTTTCATAAGTTCAGGGTTTGGCCAGACCATCTCTCTTGTTAGATTCCCTTCCTTTCATCCAGCAGGATTCTTGACCCGTTAGTACCAAGGCAAACCCTCACCCTTCTACGTACCTTCACGCTGCTGAAAAGAAGGGAAGCCCAGCTACAGATGTTCACACTCACGAACAGAAGTGTTGGTAAACAACTGCTCAAGAGTCTTGAAGAAATCTAGCACATATCTCCCTGTCATGGGCTAGCCTGATGTTTGTAACTCCCAACATCGTACCCCTAATTGATCAGGATGGCTACGCTTCTTACTTTGGGTGCAATTCAATTATTTTTCAGCAAAATGTAACTCCCTGCACTCACATTTCTTGTCTTACTGACCCGCTGCAAATAACTGGCTCATTATTCTCTTCTTGTTGCCTTTCTGGATCCCAGGTATTTGCAATGACTTTCAGATGAATGGTACCCTGCACCCCCAAGATCGGTACTTTACAGTTGGCCCCTTTCTATCTCACAGCAACTCTTTAGAATGTTCAGAAAAATCCAGATGATTCCAGCTCAGCTGCGGAAGGCAGGGCAAAGTTTGGAAGATTCTGCTTTCTCTTGCAGGGCACAATTTAAAATAGCAAGTGCTTGATCAAAAAAAAAAAAAAAAAAAGGATTAGCTCTCAAATCAAATTTGCTTTAAGGGGAGACTTATGTTTTCTAGCCTCAAACACACTAGAAAAATAATTTCCTAAGACATAGTGATTGTTAATCAAGTTTAGACCTATATAAACTTAGATACATATGGATATGGACTTTTTTTCTGAGATAGCTAGAATAGTTTTTCCTTTGTGGCTCTTTTGTACACACTTAAACCAAAACAATTTAAGGACAGAGGTCTGAGTGCTTTACGGTAATGCGTACTTCCTTGGTGTCTAACAAAGACTGATTGAGAATATTAAAGAATGCAAATTTTCCTATTAGCTTAACATGTCAGTCTTTGCGCTCACTCTTGCCAGCGAGAGATTTCATTTACATCAAGTTAATCCAAGCTTGGTTAAGGATATTCTCAGACCTGCAGCACCAACTCAGGGCAGGGCTCTCTCTGACCCTTGCAATTCTCTTCTTTACACCCAAGAGGACTGTACTAGACTGTTCCAAGGGCGAAAAAATGTTGCCCTTACATTCAAACTTTGTTATACCACATTTAACATAAAATGCTTATCATTACCTAAAAGAAAAATGCAGCAAAATTCATCTTTGGAGGAAAAAAACCCCAAACAACCTTATAGGTCCTTGGAAGCCATGGAAAACTAAGGGATAGAGCAAATTCTTTATCTCTAAGAAAGTTATTTTTCAACAGGGAAGCATGTCTGCACACTCCCAAGGTCAGCCGAGTTGGAAAGAAAGAGAAGCAAATGAAAATGAAATCAATATCGGGGCGCCTGGGTGGCTTAGTCGGTTAAGCGTCCGACTTTCGCTCAGGTCATGATCTCGCGGTTCGTGGGTTCGAGCCCCGCGTCGGGCTCTGTGCTGACTGCCAGCTCAGAGCCTGGAGCCTGTTTCAGTCTGTGACTCCCTCTCTCTCTGACCCTCCCCTGCTCACGCTGTCTCTCTCTCTCTCCTAGAAATAAATAAAACATTAAAAAAAAAAAAAAAAAAAAAAAGAAAATGAAATCAATATCATCTATATCGGTTCGGCCTTAAGTCTCAGAGAATAACAGAAACAAGATTCCTTTCTCATTTGCTTCAAAATTCTTTGGATTGCAGTTGCCTTCTAATTCTTCCCTTCTCTGTAATTCTTAGTTATCACAAATGAACACCAGAGAATCTCGGGTGGTCCATGTGTAGCAGGATGAATAAGGATTCTAATGCTTGTCCTATACATAATCCCACCCTCAACCTTTCTCTTAGGTCAGTTCTAAATTATACCATCTTCCTTTGCAAAAACATGCAGATACCCCTACCCAAGGCCAAAATATAGTGGTAATTGACAGTGAACAGAAACCCATTGCAAAGACAAAATATTCCAGCTTTCTCTATTAAAAAAAAAAAAAAATCAAATTCACTGTAACTGGACACTACTAGGTCTTTTGCGTTCTAGAACTCCCCAGAATTGTCAAAAGTAACCTTATAGCCAATCCTCTTGCAGATACTAAAAAGAACCTGAAATAGGCCACCCATAGTACCAACAGCAGCGTCAAAGAGCAAAGAGATGGTGCCACCAAGTCCCACTGCTATGTCCTTGCACACAATCGGAACCGCAGCGATGGTGTGCACAGGGAACGTGGCCACATCCACAAGGACTCGGACAGGAATGCCCAGAACGCGGCAAACGGCCTTCAGCAGACAACAAAGGATCCGGAGAATGGCCCTGATGATTTTGACCATGACTTTGAGTACCTTCCAGGGAATGCTTGCCAGCTCTTCCCCAATGGCCAAGAAGTAGGAGACGGTGGCTGAACCCAGGCGGTAAAGGCCACTTTCTATGCCATTAATCACTTGCTTGGTAACAAACCACAGAAAGTACATCATGTTCTTCAGGATGCCCACGGCAAGATAATAAAGTAACTGGAAAAGCCTGATGATGGGGGTCGCGAGCAGGCCCATAAACTTGCCCAAAAAGCTACTCCTCTCCTCAGATGCCTCTGGGGGCAGCAGAGCAGATCTCTCGCTCTTTGCGCTAGGGAGGGCACTAGCACCCTCTTCCGATTGCACCGTCCGCTCTTCGTCCTGAACCTGGTTAACCATTTCCAGGATTTTTTTCATTCTCTCCGTGTCTTGCTCGGTTTCACCGCAGTTGTCCCGGAACAGCTGAGGGTTAAACGGAAGCAGTTTCTCCAATTCTTTCACCATCACGTCTTCTATGACGTCACCGTCCCGGGTATGCTTGACAAAACCCATGGCCCAGCCGCTGCCAGGGACAGCACAACAGGCCGCCAGCCAAACAAACGCAGGGATGGACACTTTGCCATGCACTCTGCGGTCTGAGGGCACAGCGCCCGTGAGGATATACAGGTCTTCCCCACTGCCACACTGAGGGCTCAGGGCGCGGTCCATTAGGCTGTTGACATTCATGTACCACCGCTCCCGGAAGGATGGGGTCATCGGAGCTGCATTCGTGAGAGCGAAAGTAGCCACGTGTAAATCACTGCCAAGCGAGAACGGGTACAGCTGTCCTCTTTGGTAATCAGAATCCACGTAATCTGCACTCAGGGCTTGCTTGCTTCCCAGGTTGTTCACGGAGGCGATGGCATCAGCCTCATCAGTCACCTCCTCCAGGTTGCTGGTGGGATCGTCAATCTGAAAGAAGAGAGCAAGTATTGAGATGCTGTTCACAGTGGAATCGCTGCGCTTGAATCCTTCCTCCAAGGCGCTAGGGTCCCTATGGCATGAACCCTCTGAGCACTGGGGTTTGGAAGCGCTTGGTTCTCTGGTGCACACACACTTCGTCTGAATATCCCACGACTCTGGTGTCCGATAGCGGCTTCCAGCTAGGCTGTTTCCTGTTTGATGTCCTGATTACACTCACCCCTGCTCTATGATAACACCCTATCACACACGCACACCCACGCACTTGCACATGCCTGCACTTGCATACACACACACAACACACAGACACACAAACTGGGTATGATCAAGTCATTTTACCATATCATTTATAAAACATTAAATCCCCAGGTCTTCTGACAGTCCGCTAGCTGACCTCCGCTGACAGAAGTGCCCATTACGATTTCTATTCCCTGTCTTAAAGCCAATTTTTTAACCTATGACAAAACAGTCTTCTGATCCCAAGCTGACTAGTATTTTAATGTCATCCGTTACAGTATCATCTGAAAATCTAAACAAAGTCAGTAAAACAGCTTGCCATCATCATCATGCTTACCTAACTCTGCAGAGCAATCAAGTATGTCTTGGTAGGCTTCACTTTCTGAAGGAGTCAGTGTGTATGAATTAAAATACCTAACTCAGGTATGGAAAACTGTACTAAAAACAGTAAACATATTTGATTTAGAAAGTCTAATATATTCTTTGACCTGCTGTCATGCAAAGGGAGATGGATTTTTCCACGCTCTCTGCATAGTTTAATGACCTGGCTATTGCCATTATAGTAAATTACTGACAACACTACTCTCTGAAGACAAAAATACGCCTATGAGGTAAGGGGTAATTTCAGATTACATTTCTAGGTGACATCTGTCCTTTTGCACACACCACTGAATCTTACTCCTTGGTTTCCCAGCGGAACCTGTGGGCAGAGGCACAGGTACAAAGCTCTCTCTGTGTAATCCACCTCCCCAATGACCCGGTCCCCCTGGGCCGCCCACGTCATTTGATACAGTTCCTGTGTTTAATGGAAAAATTTTTTCCTAATCACAACATGGTAAGTAGGTTTTAGAAAAATGAACTCTCGCCCTCCACCAGCATCCGGCCCCATAAATAATCTTATAATAAATTCCTTTTTCAAATTTAGTACAAGAAAAAAAAAAAACTGTCTCAACCAATGAGTTGGCCTTTATACCGGACAGTAAAAGCTATTAAAACCCATGGGATTTCTTTTGTGTTAGAATTAAATGAAAGGAGAGTTTCCATTTTCTTGCCAACATGCGTGTAAGAAAAATAGACTGACAGAAAACTGCAAAGGAGTACTGGAGGGGAAATATTCACCCACTCAGCAATATTTATTAAGCGTATATTGTGTGGGACCAGTACTATAGAAGGAAGCATTAGGACTGGTAACAAAAACCACCACTACCACCACCACCACTTAATAAGCACTATATGGCAGGCACTATTCTACGAACTTTATGTGGATTAAATCAGCGAGTGTCTATGCTAAGTATTCACTCATTTAAACTTACAAAACAAACTGGGTACTGTTATGATCATCTTTTGACAGATGAAGAAACTGAGGCACATCAAGATTAAGCTTACTCAAGGTCACACTGTGAGTGGTGACATCACCATGTGAATGCAGAAAGTCCAGCCCCATGGCTGGTGTCCTCAATCACTGCCTTATATGCCTCAAAATCGGCCTTCACATTAAGAAATTCACCATCTATTTAGGGAAACAAGACAAAGGTACAAAGTTAAATAGGAAACCAGGAGAAAAACAACAGTGCAGTGCGGTTTATGTTAATTGCTGAATACATGAAACACAGAAAAATAGCAAATCTATTTTCGGAGGAAGGAAGGGCACAAGGAATGCAGTCAAAGATGACTTCCTCCCGAAGAAGACAGAAGCTGAGGTGATATTAGAAGGATGTGCAAGATGGGGAGAAATTTAGTGAAACAGAAAGGTCAGTAAGACTTAACAAGACTTCTCCACCAAAGAAGGCATGGGGGCAGAGACCAGCAGCCGGTGAAAATCAGATTCTGACTAAGGAAAAGTGAAGGCTGAATTAGAAATGATAGCAGGAAGCAGATTATAAATGGTCTGATATTGGGGCGCCTGGGTGGCTCAGTCGGTTGGGTGTCCGACTTTGGCTCGTGTCATGATCTCACGGTTCATGGGTTTGAGCCCCACATCAGGCTCTGTGCTGACAGCTCAGAGCCTCTGCTTGCATTTCTGTGTCTCCCCCTCTCTCTGCAGCTACCACTCCCACTGTTTCTCTCTCTCAAAAATAAACATTAAAATGGGGCGCCCGGGTGGCTCAGTCGGTTAAGCGTCCGACTTCGACTCAGGTCATGATCTCGCGGTTCATGGGTTCGAGCCCTGCATCGGGCTCTGTGCTGACAGCTAGCTCAGAGCCTGGAGCCTGCTTCAGATTCTGTGTCTCCCTCTCTCTCTGACNACTCCCAACAATAGCAAAAATACACATTCTTCTCAAATGCACATGGAACATTCTATGGGATAGATTATACATTAAGCCATGAAACAAGCCCTTAATAAATTTTAAAGTGTTGAAATTATATCAAGTACATTCTCCAACTACAATTGAATTAAATTAGAGGTCAGGGGCGCCTGGGTGGCTCAGTCGGTTAAGCGTCCAACTTCGGCTCAGGTCATGATCTCATGGTTCGTGGGTTTGAGCCCCGCATCGGGCTGTGTGCTGACAGCTAGCTCAGAGCCTGGAGCCTGCTTCAGATTCTGTGTCTCCCTCTCTCTCTGACCCTCCCCTGCTCACGCTGTCTCTCTCTCTCTCAGAAATAAACATTAAAAAAATAATAAATAAACGTTAAAAAAAAATCTTTTAAAAAATGGTCTGATATATAGACAACTCATCACAGGATAATTATCACTACCACCTAGAGAGTGCTCACTACGTACCAGGAACCATGAAAAGTGCTCCAAACAAAGCATCTTTTTTAATCCTAATAGGGTCCCCATTACCCCAGATGAGGCCAACATTGTAAAGCAGGCTTGTCAATGACTACAATTTGGAAAGCACTGCGCTGCTGCATCCATTCACTCGTCACAGAACCCTCCCAGCTCGGCGTTACCGTCATCTCCGTTTTCCGCACAGGAGCACGAAAACTTAAGCCTCAGGTACAAGGTCACCCAATATGCAAGTGGCAGGGCCAGGGCTAACACCCAGCTTCTCAGGCTCCAACACCCCAGCCCCATGCCAGCAGTGGCCTAGGCCTCTGGGGGAGCAAGGAAACGCGAGAGCCACAGGGCGGCCATGCTGGAGGACAGGCAGAGGACAAGAGACAACTGGAAAACACTGATGGAGCCACAGGAGTGATTTCCAGTGTCATCTAGTGTCACATCAAAAGTCAAGGAAGAAAAAAGCTTTGGCTGGAGAGGACCAACAGTGTGGCACCCGCCACAGAGAGGAAAGGGAAGGATGGAGACGAAGATCAAGGCCTTCGATGATTCCAGAATCCTTAGTGAGACTTCAAAGGGCGAAGTCCACAGAGGGCTGGGGAAAGAAGACAGGTGGCGGAGGGGACTGGACAGAGCAAGAGCGGGCAGTAGACCGCTTATCTGAGAAGCTTCAGGTAAAGACAGGAGGTGCGCAGGCCCTTCGCTGGGGAGCAGGGTTCACGGGGATAAGCAAAGATGGTCTTCCAGCGGCCGCACACCACCCAGGGAAAGGGGCACTGGGAAGGCGGGGCTGCTTAGGTCTCTGTGCAAGGGAGCATTTGGGGATTCAAAGGCATCTATCTCAGGGGCACAGTGTCACTAGGCAGGGCCCAGGCCCTGAGGGCTTCTGGGCTGCGAGGTCCATGCAAACCTCAGGGACACAAGTCGCCTGGTGCAGATTTGCCACAGGGGAGTCTGTTGCTGAGTGGGGAGGAAGAGCTGTTTGTCGACAGTGAGAACACAAACACGGAGCCTCAGTAGCCATACTCTGTCCCCGTCCTTCCTCCTTCCTCTTCTGCTCTTCTCAACTCCTCTAGGGTTACAATCACACCGAGTTCACAAGCACCTTCTCTGCAGCAGTTCAGAGGCCTGGGAGGTACGGGGGAGTTCCCTTCACCCCTTCCCAGTAGCAAGGCTGGAGGCCCCACAGGGCCAGAAGACCAGGAGGTCAGTGAGCATCCCAGCCAAGACCTCCAAGACCAGTCGGGGCTGCGCCAGGGGGCAAGAGAGTGGCTGCAGCCCTGAGCGTGCACAGAGGGTCCCCGAGGGTCCCAGAAGCACAGATGCACAGAGGCTTTGCAGAAGGCTGGGATGCCCAGGTGGGGAGGATGGGAATGTGGAAGAAGCTCATCACTAGCCACCAAGATTAGTTTTAAAAAGCACACACAATGAATCCAACTGAAAAAGATACCGGGGTTTTGTGTGTGTGCGCACATGGGGGGTGTCTGCGTGTGCTGGAGAATGGGCTTCTGGGCATTGGGTCCACAAACACTGGAATCATCTCTCCTTAAGTTGTTTGTTTATTTAGAGAGAGAGGGAGAGAGAAAGCAGGGGAGGGACAGAGAGAGAGGGGGAGAGAGAGAATCCCAAGAAGGCCCCAGACTGTCAGCACAGAGCCTGATGAGGGGCTTGATCCCACTAACTGTGAGATCATGACCTGAGTCAGAGGCTCAACCGAGTAACCCAGGCACCCCTGGGATCATCTTCTGTACTTCTGTCTGCCTAAAAGCATAATGGAGACTCTGCCTATTTTAGGTTCCTGGTGGGTGCTGCTTATTAGCATCTGGTGATGAAGACAGCACCAAAGGCACAGGGGGGTGGGGCAGCAAAGGGAATGATACTGGGAGCACATGCAGAAGAGTCAGCTGGGGGAGGGGACCTGGCCGAGAACACGGTGGGGAGGGGAGGGTCTGCGGGGAATTGGTATGGGTGAGTTCTCTGCCATAAGTGGGGACACGGAGGCAGAGCGTCAGGAGGACAGGGAAGGTCTGCCAGCCTCTGGAGGTCCCCATGCCAGGGAATTCATAAGAGAGGACAGGAAAGACGCTGGAAAGAAGGGAAGGCTCCATGGAAGCCAGCCAGGATGGGCACAGGCCAGCCCTGCTCGGGCCGGAGTTGTAGTTTTGGTACTGCTCGTGCACCCTGCCATGACCCGCAGTCCAGGGACAGGTGCAGAGCACTAACTGATGGGGCTGACGTGGGGCGGCCTCGGCACTGCCAACAGAACTGAAGCACTCAGAGTCCAGGTGGGCAGGGGCCGAGGGCGGCAGGTGGCACTGCCGGTGAAGAGACCGAGTGGGTGAGGGAGCAGGTGACAAGCAAGACAGGGTCAGGGGACGTGGAGCAGGGCGGGGGGCTGGGAGCGGCGGCCAGGTGTGGCTGAGGGGGACAGGACAACAGTGGACGGTCGAGCGAGGCAAGCAGAGACCAAGTGGGGGTCTGTCTGCCAGGCCCTGGCACTGTGTTTCTCCAGCTGTCCATCCCACTGAACATCCCACTGATCCGAGCCGCTGCCCGATCACCTCTGTGCTCCTGCACCCAGCGCAGCGGCCCTTCGTATCAGGGAGTGACTGGCAGTCGTTGAAAGAATGATCTCATTTGACCTCTACAACAATCTTCTGATGCACATCGTCTCTTCCAATTTGCAGATGAGAAAGAGAGGCTCAGAGAGGGCAGCTCGTCCTCCGGGCCTGCTCCAGGATCCACCACGAGACAGGTGGTCGTCTAGAAGGATCATCATAATGGTTTTGGGACTCTGCGATGACTCGGAAAGGGGTGGTGTTTCTTAGGCGGAGGCTAGCTAAGTCGTGGTGATTCAGAGAAGATCCTGTGATCAGGAGAGACCCGGTGAGCTCCCACATACTCTGTGGGGACAAACAGGCTATTTGTTTGAGAGTTGTTTTATTTTCAACAAGAGTTAAGGAATCGAATGAGCAGAACAGTGGGTACTCCCGTTTCGTTCCTGCCCTGAACTATGACACGTACACACAGGGACATTTAAAAGACGCTATCATCGCACTGCCCACCACGAAGCGGGTGGGAGGGCCCCTCCTTACGCGGAACATGAGTGCAGCTGATAGTCGGAACATCAGATGATCTTATCAGACCTGGGGCTCGATGGCGCACACAGGCCCTCTGCACGGTCACACACATCAGAAAGAACCAGATCTGAGGCTCTGGGTGAAGCCTGAGACAATGTACTCACCACGGAAAATACACAGCTCGAGGAAAGAGCTGCCTTTCAGAAAAGGAGTGGGAGGCTGGAGGAACGACAGCAGATGAAGGGCGTTTGAGGAGGAACAAATCGTAAGGCGTTTCGGCTCTCAGGAAGGGAATAAGCAGTTCTGGCCCACTCATTTAAGAAAAATAAAATCCTCCCTGCTTGGCATCCAAACTATTCTCTATCCCCTTGGGAATAGAAACAGCTTTAGAAGACTTAGTAGGCTTTTTCTTTTTTTTTTTTTTTTGAAAGAGAAACACAGGGCTTTTCATTTCCTGACCAGCCTTTGACACTCAGGCGGGCCTCCCGGTCCCCTTCGCCCTCCTCGCCGTGAATCACCCTTCCTCTGGGCTCCCAGGGCCACTCACACACCTTCCTGCCTGGGGAGGAGCAGGCTTTCCAGCTCTCTTGGTGCTGTGCGCACAGTAGGTGCTCAGCCTGTTTCCAGGATGGGGAGGTACAAAGATAAACTGTGCCGAAGGGTTCTCTACCCGAGTCAGAAAATGATGGAACAGAAGAAAGAATCAGAGGATCTTCCAATTCAGCCTCTTCTTGGAAATTTTAAAAAATGAAAAAAAAGGCGGGGAATAATAAATGCACCAACCCCAAACTGGCAAAGCCAGCGGCCGGCAAGGGGTGCCTGAGGAGAGGCCCGTGGCGGCCTCGGGGGCAGACGGGCTCCAGTAGGGCTCCTCTGGCTTCTCCTTCATACCAGTAACTTCAACTTCCAAACTCCTGCTGGGAGCCTTCAAAAGTGCCCCGAGTCCTTGAAGACCTTTCCAGAAATGCAGTACTTTCTCAGGTTACATCATCCCTGGTCTTCTTTGGTTTCCTTCCTCATTACTCACTGCAGCCTGTTTTCCACTCTGTGCTCTGCTTTCTTTTCCAGAGCAATTATTCTTAGCACTTGACCGTGGGGTACGGACTTCCAAAAAGTCCGTTAAGTTGAGACATTTCTTCCGTTTCTAACTTTTTCCGCCTTCAGAATTCAGACAAGATTAGAGGCTCTTAGGTCTGGCTGCATGTCAGAATCATCTGGAAGCTTTATATAAAATACGTCCTGGCCTCATCCCAGACCAATTAAATGAGAATTCGGGGGTAGCGAGAAGGCTGGGCATCAGGGTGTTTTTAAAGTTCTCCAGATGATTCTAAATTGAGGACCTGCTGGGCTAGATCTTTATCAGATTCTCGTTCATCATATCGGTCCCTGGTGGCATTTACTCCTGTCCAGACAGCCACTATAAGAAATGCTGTCTCCTTAAATCAGTAGTTTTTAGAATTCACTTTGGGTTAGAAGCACTGTGGTCCCTGTTAAAAATGCAGATTCTTGTGTTTCACACCAGAAGTATATTCAGCAGGTCTGAGTGGGGCTCAGAAGTGCATTAAAACAATATTTTTAATGTTTGTTTATTTCTGAGAGACGGGAGAGAGAGAGAGGGAGGGGGAGAGGGGGGGGGAGAGGGGGAGAGAGAGAGAGAGAGAGAGAGAGAGAGAGAGAG